>NC_072462.1:17441920-17751920 GCF_027596085.1 Anoplopoma fimbria | reverse complement strand
GGTTTTCATGCAGTAGAAAATAATAAAAATTAAAAATTAAACCTGAGCCTCATTTCCACTGAAATAAAAAAGAAGCAACTGTTTATGCGACATCCATTCTCTTCAGATTATGGTTTTGAAAGTTTTATTAAGTTCAATGATGCATTTTTATTGCCTTTTTATTTTATTATAGTGATGTATTTTAATTGCACTGTCTACCTTTTTTTCTTTTTTAAAGGAAAAGTCTATGGAGGGACAATATAGTTTAAGCCACGAATGCAATAAAATGTAGCATTAGTCCATTCACTTCTAATATTTAAGCCCACTGCAATTTATATAAGTGGGGTGGAAATATTAGATACACCTCTCTCTATAATGCCTTGTTCAAACTAACATCCTCCAAAATGACAGTGAAGTTAAATCAACTCCTTTCATTAAATAATGTTACTTTAGCATTTAATGCAGGGCTGTTGTATCAGACTTCTAGCTTGATGTACCTAATACATTTGTAACTTAGTGTACTTAAGTATAAATTGCTTAGTACCAAACAGTGATTGGTGGATGTTTTGAATGTGTGTCTCTAATGTGTCCACTATTTGAGTATGAAGGGAGATGCAATTTGACTCAAGGACAGGTGTCAGTTGTGTCTGTGTGTGTCTGTGTGGAGGTATGGGCTGCAGTCCTAAACAAAGCAGGGAATGAACACGCACACACACAAGCGCACGCACAAGTGCACGCACACACACACACACACACACACACACACACACACACACACACACACACACACACACACACACACACACACACACACACACACACACACACACACACACACACACACACACACACACACACAGGCTGTTCTCTGTGTCTTGAGCCCTGAATGGTTACGCCCGCAGGGCAGGAGTAAGGTTACTTTACATACTGCACTTACAGCTCCCTTTACCACTGGGGTATAAAATGGATTTGAATGAGAAAGAGGGGAACAGAGGGGTGGAAGGAGGGGGAGAGGGGTGAGAAGGGGGAGGAGGGCCGGGGGGATTCCCTTTGTGTAACAGGAGGCGAGCTGCTGCTCTGGCATGGCCATGGAGATGGAGGAGCAGGGTCACTCTCCCTGCTCTCCCTCCCTCTGTCCCTGTGCTATAGGCTGGCTGCTCTGTCTCTCCTCCTCATCTCCTCCCTCCCTCCCTCCCTCCAACCATCCCTTCCTCCCTATTAGCATAGCAGCTGCCTGATACAGGGCGTAGGGTGGGGAATGGCCAGGTTGCTGTGTGCATATGTGTGTGTGAGGGTGTTTGTCGGAGGGAGGGATGTTACGGGGGAGGATGAGAGGGGGTCCAGTCAATGGCGGTCCGTCTGGCTGGTGAATAGCAGCTAAAGCAGGCCCCCGCAAGCTAGACAAAGGAGCCGGGAGGGAGGGGACGGGGTCGGGGTGTGTGAGGGAGATCGAGGGAGGAGGGTGGGGTGGAAGAATGAGGCAGTGAATGGAGCGCCTTGTCACTAGCGCTATGGAAAGAAGCACAGAATGAACTGGAAGAATGAAAGAAAAGTTCAAAAAGGAGCGGAGGGCAAGGAAAAGACCGGCCCGACCACCTGTCTCTCTCTCTCTCTCTCTCTCTCTCTCACTTTATTTATTTTACTCCCCTTCTCACTCACAGGCAGACTTGGGGGAGGGGGTGTTCACTGGTCGTGTTTAGCAACAGACATGTTTTTGGAGAGAAAGTGTTGCCTCAGCAGGATTTCAAGCTCACTGTCATCCACTGGCATGACATGGACTCTGTGCAGATTTTTACTGCCCATGCATGGGCTGGTGCTGTGGTTTAAATGATTCTTGTGCTCAAATCTGTGAGATGCACACAGTGCAAGACAGAAAATGTGCTGATTAGTTAAGGAAATTAGGAAATGGGGGTTTGATTACAGACACCAGGCAGAGTAGTTGTTGCAGGATCAAAATAAACAATCTCCTGCCCCATCAATAGTACTTTTTAGACATAGACGTTCTGATAAATGGTTAGAGGAAACTGTGAACTAACTATGTAACTTCTAAATGGGAAAATGGAACATCGAATGCATTGTTTTCTGTCTTATATTTTATATAGACTACTGAGCGGCTAGTGTTAGTGTTTTTTGCAAACTTTAACTAGATTGCGACGCGGATTGCAGCTAACAGTGCTAACAGTGCTAACAGTGCGAGCAGTGCAAGCAAGGGCAAAAGTGCTGACAGAGCTAGCACATAGCACCTGAGGGGGAACTGGAGGGTGGGCGCTACGCTTCCGAAATGACGCCGTCGGTCGGGCCAGCGTTATCAGCAGTAACTTATGTATGAGAGCAGTACAGAACGGCGGCCATAAGCTAACCAGTGGGGCACGCTCACATGCACAAACACGCACTAAAAGCACCGCGGTCGGCCCAACTATGTCAACAAAGCAAGGAGAGGCTCGGATGACAACATACAGAGGGAGAGTATGTGTCATTCTGCTCAGGTAGACATTACTCCAATATCTCTTTACATAGATAATAGTTGGTTACTGCTACATTTATGTTCAGAATGTTAAATACAGCTCCTTTAAGACTTAAGTATGTTGCAAGTAAAGCTTTTCATGATTTTATCACATCAACACAACAACAAAAAGAAAGACACAATACCTCTTTAGAAGTTTTATTCTTTTTCTACTCGCTCTTAGTTATGTCACCAAAATATAATAAATAAATTACCGATAAATTAAAGCAACTGACACTGACTGTCATTATCATTGCTGCTGTTAAGCAAGGTTTACATATATACTTACTTTACGTTAAACTTTTTGCAGTTATAAACGCAAATGCTGATAACATGTCATGCAACTTTAATTATAAAAATCATCACCATCTGATACTAACTATGATGAACTGATAAATATACAACCAACAATGTCATTTTGTTACACATACCCACTGAATATGAATCCCTGACAGTCTTAAATGGTTTCTGGATTGTTATCATCTTTTAAGCAACTTTTATCAATATTTCTATTCTAATAATCTATCAAATGACTCTGTGTAAAACCACAGAGAATCTCCCACATGCCGCCCAACCCTGTCATTACCCTCAGCTATACGGAGCGTTTAACCATGTTTTAACTCGTTGTTTTGGTTTTCAGTACTTGTCATCCAACTGGGCTGTTTAAAACAACATACACTACTTATCTAGCACCAAACGGTATATAGATTCAGTTAGCAACTTTTGATCACTTAAGAACCAGCATTGATTTGGAAAATTACAGAATTGTGCCATTAAAAATAAACTAATTACAGGTGTGTAAATTACCTTGAATGTTGTCAAACTTGCAGTTAAAGCATTGTAATGCCGGCTTTGCACGCAAAATTGTGCTTATGAGTGAATGCCAGGTAAAATAAAAAATGAAGTGGTACAGTTCCAAAGATTAATATCATATTATTTGATATCATCATGTAGGGGTGTGTTTTTTCTTTATGAACGAGGCCTCAGGCGGACAGATGTTCACTTCCCTGAACAGCTGTGATCACTACTAGGTTCATGTCAGGCCTGCTATACCTCTGTGTGATAGATAATTAATTATCATATATCACCCTGGCAGCTCTGTGCAGCTCCTTCAGCCACCGGCTGCTTCACCCCCGGTGTGTGAAGGAGAGGTACCGCAGGTCCTTCCTTCCTGCTGCTGTCAGGCTGCACAACCAGCTCTGCTCCCAGCAGACCACATGCCACTAATACACTAATACATTAATACACTGTGCAATACAACATTTATAATAATTTCTGTCTGTATATATATTTTTACTGTGGATCTCTACTGTTCTTACTTACTGTTTTTATTGCTCATTTGCTTATTTATAATACTTATTTTGATCTTATGTTTTTTATTTTTATTTTTATTTACTATGTCTCTTGTTTTGCACTATCCTCTTTGCTGCTGTAATCCTGTAAATTTCCCCGCTGCGGGACTAATAAAGGATTATCTTGTCTTATCTTATCATAAACACCCACACTGGTATTTTCAGTTACTCTGGCTTATTTGACCTCTAGTCAGGTCGAAGCTGGGTGGAGCGATGATGGGAAATTGTTTATGTCAATAAACTCTTTGCACCAATAAGAATGATAAGAGTGACATTTTGACCTTAACAGGTGCAGCAAAACTAAGTGACTTGAAAAACTGTTAAACTCTACCTTCCTCTTTACGTGGCCGCAGGTTCCTGCAGCAAGTCTAAAAGTTCCTCATATGAGTTCTCGTCGTAAATGTAAAACTCATTCAAACCATTAAATCAAGCCGTTTGTATCACATTATTTCACAATCAGACAGCATTAATGTCAATCCCCAGGCACTTTGAGGAAGTCAGACACAGGAGCTTCTGTCATTGTTCGCACGTTGAACACAGCCGTTTTAAAAATGAGGAATTCAGTGTTGCAAAACCAATTAAATCACATTTTACACATATCACAAGATGTTCAGTTAATCTTGTGTCTTACAGATCAAGTGTAACCCTTCAAATGATGGGTGTAAGCATGGATATGAATATTTTATGAGACACAGAACAATGGCCTTTTGAATGGAGATGGAAGATTATCACACAGACGCACTTGATTGCAGCTGCTGTAACATCGACGCACAAACAATTCTTTCCTTGATTTATGTGTGAACAAGAACAGACAATACATACACATTCACACACAAGACTGTAACCGGTTAAATATGCCAATGTGGCCTGTTCACTTTTTAAAATAAAGTCATTTTCATGCTGCTCTCCTTAGTTTTCTGGACTTAAAGCAATTCCCCAATCAGTTCTTCATCTGATTTTCTGTCTTCTCTGCAAAATTCCTCCCAAAATGCCTTGTGTTGTCTGGCTCACTAAAGCGGGTTGCTCCATGCACAGGCCAGACATGGACGAGCGAGGAAAGCCAAGGCACATGAAGAACCTATTAGGGGGCCTAGCAGCCAGCAGCAACCCTGGGAGGCCAGCCAGCTCAGTGTGTGAACAATAGGGAACCCAGCTCAACAAAAACATCCTGCAGAAGTGAGAGACTCAGGGGGGAGAGAGGAAAGGACATGCGAGCCAGATAGCCCGTTCGGCCTGCCACGGCATCAAAACACAGAGGGGGCTGGTGTTTAGAGGAGCTAAATGCATCAGGTCGGCGCTTGGTGTGGTCAGTGCAGAACATTTGAGGTCAAAGATGGTTCAGCTGCAGCTCAGAAGGCAAGTTTCTAACCATAAAACGTTCCTCTCACTTTGAGGTTAATTTCAGGATCACACTGAAAAGGAAAACTCTCAACCGCAACGGTTATTTCAATCGCATTCAATGCAACCCTCCTTACTCAAACAGTTGCAGCTAACTGCAGGTCGACACCCAGAAAATGTTACAACACAAACAGGTCCGACATGCAGGAAGATGTATTGTAGTGTCGCTTTTCCCACGACCCTCCCACAGCAGCGTAATATCAGTTGCAAAGCAGTGTTTACATGAAAACGGTGAGAACATGACTCAATGGAAGGTTACTCATGAGCTAAATGAAACCTCCAGTATCCTGTGCTTTTACAAATGCTACACGTTTGGTGAAGGGGAACAGGAAAATTATAGAAAAAGTTCATTAAAGGGTTCACTTAAAAATGCACAGACTAGCACAGTGTTTTTTTAGCCTTTTTGACTGAAAATGAATCTGTGTGTTCCAGTTTTATGACTCAAGGCCGGACCATATGAGATGAGAGTGTTTAACAGTTTAACCAACCATTTTCAGGGCCATATCATACACCATCACAGGATGATTTAAAGTACATATTTCACAAGAAAAATCACAAAAAGTACACAGTAAACTTTCTTCCCTTCCAACAGAATCAGCTGATTGCAAAATTAGCAAGTCTTTTCTTGGAAGCAGAGTTGTACGGCTTATGGGAAGGGGTTAGTGAAGTGAAAGGAACAGAGATAATGTGAGGAGAAGAGTATAGATGATGAGTGAAAGACACACTCAAGTGTGTGCAACAGCAGGTTTGTTAGCAGAGAGCTGAATTGTTGGGGCCTTAATCGTCAGAAAGGGAGCTTGGAGAGGAGTGTGTGTTGAAAATGTTTTGAGTGTGTATGTAACATAAAACTAGCTCTCCCACAACACACACAGGGGAGGGGAGCCTTCTTTAAACTGAGCCTACCCACAATGCACTGGGCTCTTTTATCCCGGCAGTGAAAGGATGAGGCCAGATGAATGACAAAGGGAGAGAATGGGGATCTGGGTTGGGCCCGGCTTGGAAGACAGGGAGGGAAAAGAGAGAGAGAGGAGGGTAGGGGCTTGTTTCCCAAACTGACCTTTTTTATGAAAAATGAAGGAGGGAGGAGGAGGAGGAGGACTGAGTCAGAGCAAATGTAGCTATTTTGCTTGAGCAGCGAGGAAGAAATGTATGCATACACAGATTTTTGAGTTTAATGATTTCTTTACTGGCTTGTACACAAACGTACAAAAATAATACAGCACTCATCTCCACGTGACATCACGTCATCATCACAGTGTTACAAACGTTCAAAAAATAAAAGAATACAAACAAGATGAAACATGATGGAACATCTGCATCACTCATGAAAAATCAACCGTTTCCTCTTGCTTGAAATGAAGCAAGACCAGAAACACAACTTGGTCCAAAGAAGTCAGCACTTAAAAAAAAAAAATCATCTCACTCATGTACACCAATCCGGCAGCTGGCTCCTTACGTCATAAATGTTATGACCCTGGTAAGCCAAGCAACCACACAACCGTGCAATTTTTTTAACCATGTTACAATGATCTTACCATCAAATGTATTATTCCCCTTTCAAAAAAACAGGAAGACAGCACTTCAAAAAAGAAAGTGCCCCAAGATAACATCATCATCATCATCATCATCAGCGTCGCTATATATATATATCCATATGTATATATACATACACCCAATCACAGAGATACACGCATCTTTGTTAAAAAAAACATCATGTTTTCTTTCCACAAAGTAACACACACATTAGAACATTATCACCTGGAGCATATATTTATACAATAGTATTTTGTTGTGTTTGTTTTTTTTTCTATTCAGAAAAAAATTAAAATGTCGACACATAAAAGTCAACTTTTCAACAACAGTCATCAGTGCAATATTCAAACAAAAAAAAAAAAAAAAAAACATCAAGTTTAAGACAAGTGATGCATATTTAATTTGTTGCCTGATACAAATCTTTTACCTTGATGTGGTGGATCTATTGCTTCAGATTACTTGTGTTTTTTTTCCAGGGAAGTTCTCAGTCTGGTTGACTTTTTTAACAACAGCATCACAGGGGCACCCATGAGAAGCTCACAATCACACAAACACACTTCAATTAAAAAAAACCACACACGTTCAAAAGCTTCTCATGTGGTGAACCATTGCTGCTGTGAAGCTTCTATACAACTGTTGGCCATTTGAGCAGTAGGCTTTAAAAAAACAACAACAAAAAAAAACATTTAACAAAAAAAAAACACAACAACCAAAACATACAAGCAGCATTGATACAAATGTTAGGGTGCCATGACTTTCAAAATGCAGCAGGCAAGTTGATGAAACCAATTTATTTTTCCTTTTCTATTCTGTGAAATCCTGCAATAGTCATGTGTTGATGCTTTTTGAAGTCTTCATCGTCCAACAGTATTAGGGTCCTGCTCAGTAGTAGTAACTATTCCAAAGCCTTGGCTCCTGCAGTTACCCCGTACAAACACTGGGGGCGCACAAGGCTCCGCATTTTTTTTGTGCAATAAAACTCCCTGCATTTATAAGTCATGCGATACAATTCCATTTTTTTTTTTTTTTTGTATGACTGGAAAAATAATAATATAGAAAACAAAAAAATGCAGACTGGTGAAGACAGAGATAAAGAGTAAAGTGGAGGTTTATAGGGAAAACAATGGCAGTGTGTGTGTGTGTGTGTGTGTGTGTGTGTGTGTGTGTGTGTGTGTGTGTGTGTGTGTGTGTGTTAGAGACAGACAGAGAAAACCACAAACTCCCCATGCAGAAAGGCAAAACGATGCATTGCTCGACAGAATTGGTTTGGTTGTAGTGTAAAAATAAACTGCCCCGACTGAGGATGCAGGGATGGGTTCATTGCATCTTCTGTACTGAAGTCCATCGGTCAGGTTTATTAAAAAACAAAAATAAAATTAAAAAAAAACATACTGGCATGCGGATGATCACAGACAAATTGTGAATCTCCTCAGACTCCAAAAACAACGTGGCAGAGTGGTGAGAGAGAGCTGAACAACTTGAGAATACTTTATAGTCGAGGTAGCTGGCAAAAGGCAACCAAACAAAGTCCTTTTAATGGGAGGAGGAGGAGGAGGGGGGGAGAGAAAGTCCTCTTGAGGGTCAACAGGCTTTAACAGAAGGGGGTTTCTGGGATGGGGGGTGGCAGGTCTACCTCCACACGGGGACAGTTTATACTACGAGTCTGAAGCAGCTTGAGTCACCCTAGATATTCATATATGTTTTTCTTTAAGAAGAACCACAACATATTCAAAAACGCATCTTCTCAATGTACCTTCATAAATAAAAGAAAAAAAATAACCCAGCCTGCTTTCACAGTGATGACTAGGATGATAATAAAATACTGAAAGGAGATTATAAAGTGAATTCCAAATGCGACTTTTTTTTTTTTTTGATACAAAGCGAAAGCAGCGTTTTTTGTTTTTGTTTTTGTTTTGTTTTTTTTACACAATGACCATCAGAAACGTGGTCAACTGGCCTGGAAGAGTTGGACGCCAGCATGGCAAGATCTGCACGAGTACTGTCTCTCTTTTTTTTCACTTAAAAAAAAAAACCAAAAAAAAAAAAAAAAATAAACACAGTAAAGCTATTGTGTACAGTACTTCACAACAATGATGGAGCCACTTGTTGCTACATATTGATTACACATGTGAAAGCGTGTTGGATAGCCATAATGCCGCTCTTTGAGTTTAAACAAAATAAAATAAAAAATGAAACCTCTGGTAGCCAACAGAGGGCAACCCTTCTTCTCTTGTTCTTGTGTCTTCCCTTTCAGATATTCCAGCATGCAGCCATTTAGCATCAAGTGCCGTGTTTCATATAAAATAACTTAAAAAGTGGGTGAACAATGAGGAGAAACATCCCCCCCTCCTCCCTCCCCACCAAGAAACCATTCAACTGTAATGCTGGAGATGGGAGGTCATGGATAGAAAGAAAAAAACTGGGCCATCTGCACTCTGGAGTCCAAACACACACACATGCGACACACAGACACGGGCTTCTTTGACATTGGACGACGGAGATCTAATATACACATTCAAGAGGAAAGCTTTAGTACCAACAAACCCACCGAAATGGCGTTTTTTTTCTTTTTTGTTAAAGAGTCGTGTTGAAGCGCTGTGTGTATATGAACCATGCGATACTTCACTCAGAGAGTGCAGAGAGGACCCCGTTTGGTTTACAATGAGGGAAGATTATTCTGCAGGTCTATACATATATATACATATACATATATATATATATATATATATATATATATACATATATATATATATATATATATATATCATATATATATATATAGAGATACACATACATACATAGATATATATATATATATATATATATATAGAGAGAGAGAGAGAGAGAGAGAGAGAGAGAGAGAGAATTTGGCACAACTATGTAGATGATGGCAGTTTTTGTTTTTGCTTTTACAAGAGCCTGGCTTTCCCGTGTGTTGCAGCTTTATTTTCCACTTGATGTTATTTTTTTTTTTTTTTATTTTTCTTATTTTTTACCTGACAGCAGAGACAGATCACCGGGCCCCAGAGGAGTACTTGGCCTTGGTGATGAGGTATAGCACAATGTCTTGGTGGCCCCCGAAGGCGGCTATGTGTAAAGCGCTCCACCCTTCCCTGTTGGCCAGTCGGATGTCTGCACCAAACTTCACCAGCAGTTTTACCAGCTCCAGGTTCCCGTCAATAACGGACTGGTGGAGGGCCGTCTGTCCTTCTGGCCCGAAGGAGTTGACGTTGAACTCGCAGTTTGTCATGTTCTGCAGCAAAGAGTGCAGCTCCTTGGTGTTGCCCTTCTTCACCGCCTCCTGGAAAACCCTCTGCGGCGCCGAGCACGTCGACACATCCCCCTGACTCATGGTTGTAGCTCTCTGGAAGGTGGGGAACCAGTAATCCTGCCTGGGCTCTAAAGCTGATAATAATCGTCTTCTCCCTCTGGTCTGGTATCAATGCCACAGTTACAGTGGGTTATAACCAGCTATTAAGGCACTTTTTAAAGTACTAAAATAGAAAGGAAAAAAAAGATGACTGTATATATCCCAAAAAAGGACAAGAGAGGAAATAACACTTGGTGTGCAAAAAGTGTTAATATTTGAGAGATCCTAAAAAAAAAAAGGGATGCTCTTAAGCGATCCAAGGGTCTCTAGACGTAGTTCCTCCTCCGTAGCAGCAGCAGGTAGCCTGTAGCAGTGGATGGAGAGAGAAACACCTCTTCACTTTTTGGGGGGATTTTGGAAATTTGACCACTATCTCCACAGGACAGACTCCGCAGGGTTTCCCTTGAACTTTCCGACCTGATTCCTGGCAACACGTCCCGGCTGTATGTCGCTGCTCCTGTGGCCAGGGTGGTCTGGGAAAGACAAACAAACAAACAAAAAAAAAGACAAGAGAGAAATCCTCATGAGTCCCGATTTCCTCACCTTAACAGACTGAGAGACATTCCCACATTCCGCCACACATCCAGAGAGAGAGAGAGACCTTTACGCACGGCTACAATGCTTTGCCACTGAATGTGTTTTTCTTGTGCAAATTGGCTGCAGATTGGTGACTTACCTGTGACAGATTGGACGGGTCCGGAGCGACGAAAAGCGATACTAATCCACCGTGTGGCCCGGTCTGTGTCCTCCGCGCCGTCCGTCCGTGTGAGTCTCTGCCCTGCGCTGCACTCTGGGAGAATATTTTTACGCGGCCTTTATTTGCATGACAATGACATCCCAAAGAATCAACTGTGGAGGAATGGGCGGAAACCCGGGGAGGTTATAGGCTGCCGGCTCGGTTAAGGAGGGAGGGAGGGAGGGAGGAGTAGGCCTGTGAGTGTGCATGAGGGAGAGGCGTGGTCTTCAGAGGAGGAGAGACAAACGCTGCTGCAGAGAAATATTAAACAAGCCGCCCGGAGCAATGGTGAGCTCCAGATCCGATCTCCTGTAGCCGACCCCACGGAGCTGCCCAGAGCTGTAGACTGGCTGAGAGAGCAGGTTGTAAAGGATCAGCCGCAGGATTTAACATCAACAGGAACAACAAAACAAAACGCCAATAAGCCTCTTCACAGTGACAGCGATGGCAATGGTGACCAGAGAGAGAGAGAGAGAGAGAGAGAGACGGGCAGGATTTTCATTCATGCAAAGAAAAAAAAAAAGTCTAATGAAACAGTTGAATGGCCACTTTTATTCATATCCAAATTGTTGTGAGAGCATTTTACGCAAAAACCAATGTAACATTCGGCTGCACACTGTTTTAAGTTGGACTCTCAGGTGAAAATTCAAGCAAAAAGTAAAGAAAATAAAGTAATCAGCTCGTGGACTATAGTCTAAATATAATATTAGTCAAATGGTTTATTAAGTTTTTTTTTTTTTTTTTTTTTAAAGGAGTATCAGGACTCATTTCATGTTAGATTGGGGCAGAAAACAAGGTGCTGATAATGACATACCGGGAGAGGGTGGGGTTTATAACTATGTGCTGCTGTTTGTGGGGGACAGTCAGTGAACACTGCAGTGAGTTTGTGCAATAATTGGGAATTAATAAAAGGAGCCCAATGCTGTGTCCAGTATGTGCTCTTGGTGCTGTTTCAAATCCAGAGGCCATCGGTGCACAGTTACAAGTGGTTCGATGGAGACACATACATTTCTTTTTTTTAAACAGTGGGCTGTCTGAAGTGTGAAAAATATCAAAAACCCTCAAGCCAGTGATTGCCTCCGAACCAAAAGGTAACGGCAGTAAAGTACAAACCCCCCCCCAAAAAAGTCTCCCAGTCGTCCTGCTACATCTTAAAAACACCCCCGAGGAGGAGATTATAGGTGGGCTGTTTGAATCATAAACTGCGGATATATTCCAGTTGTTCTAGTCCGTGGGACTCCGAATAACAAAAGCCCTGCACTACTTCCTTTTTTTTTTTTTTTTTTTGCAAGTGAAAAGAGGTGACGCTGTGTGCAGATTGACACGCCGCTCAGCCTCCCTCCTCCTCCTCCTCCTCCACCCATCACCGTGGGAACTGAGTGTGTGTGTGTGTCTCTCTCTCTCTCTGTGTGTGTGTGTCTCTCTCTCTCTCTCTCTGTGTGTGAGAAAAACAGGGTAGAAGGTGCTGATAGATATTGATAGATAGAAACAGGGTTTGACGGAAAGAATGCATGTGAAAGTCAGAGTGCTGGATAGACAAGAAGAAAGAAACAGAACTGTGTGGAAACCACATCAGGTAAACAGGCTACATCTCTCAGCCTCCCTCGGGGCCGTCTGCACCGTTTGGCGGCCCGTACTCATCTGTGTAACACTTTATAAACCGCTCTCCACGCTCATGGTTTGGTGGCTTTCACACTGTCCTCGTTTTCCCACACTCTGAACTGTACATGTGGCGCACGTCTGTGGCCGCATCTGTCTGTACGTGAGCCTGTCACTGTGCTTCTGTGCGTTACCGTGGGAGAGACAGCACCAGAGATCCACCATATGAAGGTCACAATCTGCTTTTTAATCTAAAAACAAGCTGTCAATACTGACTGACTGACTGAAAACATGATTGACTTTGACATTCTATGATTTGGAGTGCATTATCATGGTCATGGATGTTTGTTTTAGACTTCGTTGTCCATTAAAGTCATACAATGAGGCACCTGAAACTAGGTGAAGTTGTCAGTCAACCTTGGTTCTACATGAATGCAAGCTGGGTCACAAAACCACAGGTTTCGTGACCACAGGTTTCGTTTTTAGTTGTTACATAACTTGAATTGTCATAGAATTTATGACAATTCAAGTTATGTAACAACTAAAAACGAAGTGAATTAAATGACTAAGCAATCATGTAAATCTAGCTGGATTGCTTTGGTCCAATACGTTTAAGTTTGTAGTTTCAGGATAGAGGGTGTATAATGTACAGGCTGTAAACCCCTAAGCAAGTCTGGGATTTTTGGCTTTATAACTATTTGACTTCACTTGGTTTTAACATATGACAAGGTGAGTGAACTGGTAATGCAACGGTATTTTTCTGTAGGCCTGAATTATGTTTTAACCCAGTTTGGAATTCAAACAGACACCTGCCAGCCAATCAGAAACAAGTATTCTGCTGGCTGATTCAGGGCCAGCAGAATAGAAAAGCCATTTGGGACTTAAATGATGGACAATGGCCAGCAGAGTTTGTGCGTAAGACTGTGATTCAGCTGTTTTGGAGACTTTTAGGTACATCGGCTGTTGACTGTTAGTGCGTCAGTCTGCCGTTTGTTCCTCTGCTTCAAGTGGCAAACAGCACCAAAACAAAAACTGTCTCTCTGACTCATTCCTAGAAGTATGTCCGAATACCTAAGTCAGACCTTTTGAGATATAGGATCCTGTAACGGATATGTTTCGCTCTCTACAGTATTCATAATTATGTCATGTTACACAGCACTGACTTGCATGGGCATACTGGAGTCCAAAACTCTGTGTTAGTAAATGTACAAAGGTTTTGGTAAATTTTTTCAGATTTGATTTTTTTAGGATCTATAGGTTTTTATTAAGATTGTCTAATATATATGTGTGTGTGTGTGTGTGTGTGGTGGTGGTGGGGAGAGAAGAAGAGTGCATGTTTCTGTGTGTGTGTGTGTGTGTGTGTGTGTGTGTGTGTGTGTGTGTGTGTGTTTTCTGAGGGTTAATGCATGGTGCAGAACATCTCCTGGAAAATCAGGAACATCTGTCCGCTATCAGAGCTTTTGGCTGCCGTGCGTCTGGACACTTGGAAAACATTTGCGCAGACCGCAGGAGCCAAAAGTTTCTCCGACTGGATGAGTTTCTCCCCCAAACTCTGTGGCATTTGCTCTCCTCCCTGCCCTCCCCACCACTTCGCTCCTGAGTCTTCCTGGGTAATGTGTGTGTGTGTGTGTGTGTGTGTGTGTGTGTGTGTGTGTGTGTGTGTGTGTGTGTGTCTGGGAGGCAGCGAAAGCCAGATGCACCGTTGTGTAGGCACTTCAAATAGCACTGAAATACTTACTCAACAATTATTTTACAATCACTTATTTTGCTCTTTGACATGAACAAATAAGCCTAAAGCGCAAGACAATCACAGTTCGAATTTGAAGCGATCGATTTCCAAAACTATTTTGGACCTTTAGTGACGTCAGTCTGGGCACGGAGGAAGTGCTGAGAACTATTCTCTACAAGCTGTTCACACAAAGATAATAGAAGTAATAACGTTACTCTGGTCTATTTTTTTTTTGCAGCCATATCTCTGTTCCTGTGTGTTGATGAACGAGAAGTGTTGTTTTAAAAAAAAAAAAAAAAAAAAAAAATGTTTTATTATGTTGCTGAGAGTCCAGATTCGGGAAACGCGCACACGCTGGAATAAAAGAAGGAAACACTGTCGATGTTTCTATCATTAAGCTTTGGCAGTAGTGTTATTTTACATTTCTGCCAGAAAGCATGTTGATCGAGAGAGGGGGGGAGAGAGAGAGAGAGAGAGAGAGTGACGTTTCACCGGGAGGGAGGGTCTCTTCTGAATCCAATTCATTCCGGGCACCACGTGTCCTCAGAGCGTGGGAAAGAGGCGAGCTTTTCTTCCCAGCAAAGAAAGAGCAAGGATCAAATAACACGGTGCTGCGGCAGAAAGCTCGCACTCTGCGGAGAGGCAGGGGCTGCGACCACCCGGACAAGGACGGGACAAGACACCCCGACAGAGAGGACGGCTTCTTTGGGAGCTAGGGTGTCGACTTCACCCGTATAGCAATAATAATATTAAAAAAAAAAAACACTTCAGGGTAGATTAATGTTACTGTAGTTATTAGACAGGCTGCTTAAAAAAAGGGCAATATGCCAGGACGTTTCTATTCCTGGATTTGAGAAGAACTATCTTAAATAGTTCTAAAAAAATCTATTATTTTGCTGATAAAGATTTGTTTTATATTGTAACGTCTCCCCTACAGATGGATCCCAACGGCCTTCTTCTGCTTCCACACCTGGACGTCTGAAATTGAGATCAATTAACATACAAGTGTGAAATCGTCGGTCTAAATGCATGATTGAACACGTACTGAAGAAATGAAATGACATGGAAATGAATATGTTCAACAACAAATGCGACTGTAGTCCAAGTCAGGTGTATCCAAGGCATTTCTTTGTATTTAGTGCCTTGTTAGAAAAGTGGTACCATTAGCCTACTATATAGGCTATACCAGATATTACAAAGCATTGGAATTCACAACATGATTATCCTAAATATGCTAAACTAACATTTACAATTCAAGAATAACCAATAAACATACATCATTACAGGATGCTCTACTTGAGAACCTGTAACTCATGTCCGAGACAAACCGTAATCCACGTGATCTCCTCTGTCCAACACGGTTTCCTTGTTGCAACGACGACATATGAGAAGCGGGTTCAGATCCGGCTCATCCATCCCTCACAGCAATGGACAGTGGACTTCATATTTAAAGCCATGGACACCCACTTGTGTAACATTATTCTTCAGTAGTGACAATACTTATGGAGTCTTTAGAGATACCGGCATTATTAGCATTACTTACTGCAACAAAGAGCCCGGAGGCCTTCATTTTGAAAAGCACCCAAAGTTATGTAATTTGGTAAATGGTATTCCATTACTCACATGTGGAGGTCCTGTCCTGCTCTTCACACGTGTGATGTTGAAAATGGTTCACTTCAATCAAAATCATTTGGTTAGATAACATCTAATCCCCATCCCCCCCCCAAAAAAACTTTTATTCCCACAACTTGCTTTGATTAAGATTTGGCAGCAGCTGAGTTCCCTGTAAACTGACAGCTTTAGAAGTGAGTGATCCAAAAATTTCAGCTTTACCACCTTAAAGACTTTACATCTGTAAACTCCATATAGATATTCACGGTAATCAGGTCATCGGGTGAATGTTCTGGAGAAACGTTTTCACTTTAAACGATCTCAGGAAATGTTAATCATTGTCCAGGTTCACTGAATCATTCCGAGGTCCAAATGTCTGACTTCCTTCTGCAGCCGCTGTGATTCAAACACACTGAAAACACATTTACCTCAGTGATTCACAGTATGACTCGTCTTCGGGAGTCACTGTGGCTTTTTGATGCAAGTTAAGTGATCAATTAGATAAAGTGAAAATCTAGCTGTGGTTCTGGTTTTGTTAGGATTTTATGAGTGTAAAAAGATTTAAACTCAGCCTTCCACTAGCAAAATGCCTACGATGCACTTTGCACCAAAAAATCTGAACATATTTAATTGCATAATTTTCCCACATTAGATCTCTTTCCATCTCTTTCAGGCAATCATATTTTCTGCTACAGCACAAATCCAATGTTTGGTGCAGATGAGGAGTGGAGGGTTGGGAAAAAAAAAAAAAAAAAAAAGGTATGAGAAAATGTGAAGGGATTCAGGCGGTTTGTGTGTTGGGTTACTCTGTGACCCGTCTGCTCTCCAGCCTCGGGGCAGAAAACCCCCACACTGTTAGTGTTACACCTGACAGACATCAGTGAAGCTTAGATGCTCTGTTGATGATCATGCTGTCCACTCTAAATCCTCTACCATCTGTCCTGTGAATTTTGAAAGACGTCATAAAATACCTGTACACGGACATAAACAATTGTGACTTCTCAGAGATTAATACATGAAATTAAAAGCAATTTATTTTACGCATATTCAGCTTTCAGCTAAATAATAAAAAATGATACAGATGTAATCACAGAGAATGGAAATATACAGTACCACAGACTGCTAAAAAAAGGCCACAGAACTGATCCCTGTCATCATGTTACTGCAACCTTTAAATCAAAGAAAAATAAAATAATGGAACAAGTAAAATAGCAACAAACTTTAAAGTTTGACAAAAAGATGAATTCCTTGGTGAGGGAAAGTTCGTTGGGAACAATTCAAATGATCTCAATACGATCTAACCGTAAATCACAACAAAATGTGGTAGAACAATGAACACAATCAACAACAAAAATGACCAAGTCACAACTCGATCACAGCGGGACCCGTCTTTGGTTCACTGAGCTTTAAGCTCTAATAAACGCAAAAGGTTTAAAACTGTTGATAAAAAAATGCTTCTGTTTTTTTGGTATGACAGAATTTAAAACCTGATGGTGACTGAAAATCCAAATTATTCCAAGGGATTTGAAGTTGGTGTCTCTCTTGTGATGTTAGATGAATTCAGTCTTTATCCCTCTTTTATTATTACCCTCAAGTCAATTAGAAAAAAAAAAATGTAATTGGATTTCGTGATAACGGTGCTAACTGTGTAAATGATTATTACGAATGTATTTGAGGGTCAGGTAAACTGCAGACGCTCTACAAATGTCAGTTCTGCTGTGCAGCCGCAGCTGATTCCGTGTCCTCGTCCGTTATGTGCAAGACATCCTGAAACATGGAGAGGACACGGCCAAAGTGGGAGCCTTCCCAGAACACCTTGCCACATCTGGTGCAGACATAGAATAGCGGTATCTTCGGCAGGAGGGCAGGGGGCACGGCGTGGAGCTGTACGGGTGCCCCCGGGAAAGGTCAGGGTGTCGGGGTCCAGCCCTGAAAGGGGGGCCCACTGACACTGAACATACCTGGGGATTTCAGGGGTCACGCCCGGGGTCAGAAAGTCACCAAGCTTCTCCTCTTCTTGTGGTTGTGTGTGGTCAATGTTGTCCTGGTCCTGCAGGAATCCTACAAACAAAATACAGACATTTAATGAATTAAGTGAGGTTAGACATACCCATTTCAAATCAACATTAAACATAGGAGAAGACTTAAGAAGTAACGGTAGATGCTTTCTTATACGTGATATCATAACAAGGATTCCACTGAGGTTTGACTGACCTTTCTGTTTGAGCATCCTGGCCATGTCCTTTCTGGGCACCGCTGCATACTGATCACTGTTACACGCCTGGACAAACAGATAAAAACAGTCATTAGCAGCAGGGCTGAAAGAAGTGTTTTGAACAGCTTTCACTCATTAAAAATGTCTTGAAGAGAAAAAACATGAGGAAGAGGAAAATAATAAGTATGTTACACATACTGCAGCCTATTAAGATACAGATAAAAATGGTCTCTTCACAGAGGATGAAGAGTGGATGTTGAACACAAGTAAACTCAATTTGCATCCTAATGGTCACTGGCTAAATAACCTTGTCAGTGTTCATGTAAAGCCCGGGGTATATTCCTGGACTACCTCACCAACCGTCCACAGTATGTGAGGATAAGGGAGTGTGAGTCAGATCTGGTGTCCTGCAGCACGGGGGCCCCACAAGGAACCGTTCTGGCTCCATTCCTCTTCTCCATTTACACCTCAGACTTCAAGTACAACTCTGCTACCTGCCACCTGCAAAAGTTCTCTGACGACTCTGCAATCGTCAGCCTCATCTCCGCCGGCGATGAGAGGGAATACAGAGAACTGAACCAGGACTTCATAGGATGGTGCCGGCGGAACCGCCTCCAGATCAACTCTGGTAAAACCAAAGAGCTGGTGGTGGACTTCCGCCGGGGTAAACACTGTCCTCCGGAACCAGTGAACATCCAGGGACAGGACATTGAGATGGTGAAATCTTATAAGTACCAGACTGTATCTGCTGAGGAGACTGAGGTCCTTTGGAGTGCAGAGAGCACTCCTGAGGACCTTCTTTGACTCTGTGGTGGCATCAGCCATTTTTTATGCAGTGGTCTGCTTGAGCAGCAGCATCTCAGCGGCTGACAGGAAGAGACTCAATAAACTTGTCAGGAAGGCCAGCAGTGTGCTGGGGTGTCCACTGGATACGGTGGAGGTGGTGGGAGACAGGAGGATGATGGCCAAGCTGTCATCCCTGATGAACAACACCTCTCACCCCATGCAGGACACCCTGGCAGCTCTGTGCAGCTCCTTCAGCCACCGGCTGCTTCACCCCCGGTGTGTGAAGGAGAGGTGTTTTTTTTATTTCATCTTTATTTTTATCTTGTCTTTCTTTTACTATGTCTCTTGTGTGCACTTTACCCTATGCTGCTGTAAGCCTGCAAATTTCCCCGCTGCGGGACGAATAAAGGATTATCTTATTTCATCTTATCTTATCTTACGTTCGAAAGAAACTAGTCGGGTGATGTTTGAAGTGTATATAGCTGTTCCAGCCTGCTACACCCTGAAGGCAAGGTGATTACCCTAATCTCATGGAGAGACGGGAGTCGCAGTAACAATGTTCAAATAGCAAAAACAGCAAACATTTAGAGAATGCTTATCTCAAAGGAATATATAGTGTTGAACCTACGATCTCACTTCTCCACACCTGATCCATTTCTGCGTGAAGTGGGCATGTTTGGTTTTTAAAAATCACAAAAAACTGTTGAGAGTTTTCTGTGAGCTGCTCGTTGTTCAAAGTGCGATTAGAAACTCGAGATGAGAGACTGGGGTTGGAGTTGAGAGACGACCTTGACGACCAGATTTTTTCACAAGTAGCTGGTAAACACGCTGACTTTAAAACATTAAAAATCGAAATCATTGTCAGACAATAGCCGGTGCGTTCCAAGATTGCATTTCGGACAATGTGTTAAGCATCAGTTACTCTCCACACTGACTTTTTACCTGCATTCAACCAAAGCCTGCTCAAACGTGATTGGTTAATACCACTCGGACAACAAACGGAAACCAGAACTTCCGATACCAAAATCTTGTGCTGTTGACTACAGATTCTGTGTATGAATGTGGAATCGGTTCACAGAGATTAAGCAGCAATGTGTGTGAAACTGTAGGTTAATTTAGTAATGCTATGGTAACAATGGTGACCAGAGTTCACCTGATAAAGTTGTAAAAAGTGTCACACCTTTGTTCAAACCAGGGGTAGCTCAGGATCTTAAGTAAAAATGTGTGTTGTTGGCCCATTCACACGGACATTCTCTTTAGTGGTTTCTTTGGTGTGAAAGGGGCTAAGTGTTAGAGAAAGATCAGATCAGTGTGTGAGTGTGTGTGTGGACAGCGTTTACGCCTCAGTGACGTTCACATGTCCGTGCTGTCCCGGCTCTCCGTGGTAAAGGTCTACCCCGGTGGGACATTAGTGACCTCTTGTTTGCCGGCCCCTAACGCGTACACACACACTCGTCTGTAAGCCATCCTGACAGCATGTCGGTGCTAAAAGCCTTGTCAACACACCTGAGCTCCACCCAGCAAACAGCATTCCACTTATAGGTGGGCTGTAAATCAAACCACGCTCGCAGACCTCACAAAGCAAGATCCTTGACTGGTTCCGTTAAAGCCAGTTCTCTCTCTTTTTATCCAGGAAAAATGTTTATAAAGACCGCAAATTCAGGAGCATACACCCATCAAACAACAGTATGTCCCCTCCTATGTGTGCACATGCAGAGTGGTGTTTGCCTCTGTGGTAACTGAGGTCGGGACAGGAGAAAAGCGGCTAGACAGTGGAGGTGTGGGAATAGCAGAGGTGTCATCTCCTGTTGTCTGTGGGAATGAAGCTCATCTCTTCGTCAGTGCACTCTGTATTTTACTCTTTGTATTCTGCCTTACACACACACACACACACACACACACACACACACACACACACACACACACGCACACACACACACACACACACACACACACACACACACACATCACACACACACACACACACACACACACACGACAAAACACTTTACAATTCGCACAGGCTACACTGCAGTGCGCATAGACCGCATGCATATACTTGTATGCAGCGCATACACATGGCTCACACATAGGAGTGTGGCGACAGCCAGGAAAACAGACCCAGCTATTTGCTCAGCTCAAAAGTTTCCCAGAGTAGAGCAAGCCAGAACCTGCTCTGAACTCTCAAGGCTAAGCCACGGACCGGCAGGCACACACGCACCTCACACACACGCAACCTGGATGGAAGTGATTCTATCTATAATTAATCAAAACACGGCGAGTTTAAAATGCAAATATCCTGCAGAGATCCATAAGGCAGGTAAATAAAACAAAGACGTTTGTGAAGAAAGTGAACTCATACAACTTTAGAAAAATACATAATGACAAATGTCGCAGTGATATTTACACATATTATAGTTATTTTAACAGAAATGCATTAAGGGTTCTCATGGAAATAGACGTGACAAAACGAGCTTGGTCACGGTGGTGAGGTTTTACGGTGCCATATTTTTGAATAAACACAGATGGTAGCTCTGTGCCTTCATTTAAGATTTGAAACCGGGTGGAACCAGCTGATTTTTGTGATATTTTTTTTTGGCTTACTGCAGGATATGATTTTTCCACAGTACTACTTAACTTCTGGAGTTTTCAATCATGCAGCAAACGAAGAAGAACAAACGTATGAAAGTGCCTCTTCTGCAGCCCCTGCATGTCTAACAACACAGAGAGCATGAGACTGACAGTGCCGTCGAACCAATCGTAGTTTGGCGTGCTTGAACAGACAAATGATCATGTCTGTGATCATCAAGAAGTAAAACATGTGGTTTCAGTTACTGCAGTCTGGTACTTTTTTGAAGTTTCTATAGAACTGATGCATGCAGCTGGTGAAAACTTTCATGTTATTGATTGTGTTTTAAATACTCGTCTTTTGGATGCATGTCTTCTCTAAGCTCAACTCGCAAGCTTCTCGCTGCGGCACTGAATGTACTGATCAAGCTGCACGATAAGATACTGTTTTTTCCTCAAAGTTCATTTGCATTTGCAAACAAATTATATTTAATTATAAGTCAGTGTTCTCGCCAGGCTTTCTCTTTTTATGTTGTGGCCTTAAGATCAAAAGGCCACCAAAAATGAAATAATCAAACATCAGTTTTACTTGTTAGCAGACTCGATATAGTTTAAGGCAGTTGCTACATTGCTTGATTTTTCTTGCTCTGTTAGTCTTTTGTTCTTTCTGTGCTCTCCTGCATTCTCACACTCCGTGTGGCCGCGCCAGAGAAAGAATGCTCCTTGCCGTGACAACAAAGGCTATCTAAAGTGTGATACTGTGTTTCAAAGGATGGGAGTTGGTGGAAAAAAGAGGAGAAAGGGGGATAGTGGAGAGGAGGTAGGAAAGAGAGGGAGGGGAGAGAAGGAGGCAGGGGGGTGGGAGATTTTTCCCTAACGTTCTCAAACACACACACACACACACACACACACACGCACACAAACACACACACACACACACTTGCACTGGCTCTGTAGGCAGCTCCCATGGGAAAATCCTCGACCAATCTCAAAAGGCGGTGCTTTTAGGGCCGATGTAGGTCACATGGTCAGAGCAGCCAATAGGGCACAAGTGATTTGATTCAAATTGTGGTAAGTCAGGTAAGGGGCAGCGTGGGAACTGGAGGGAAGGAGAGCGAGAGGGGTGGAAGAACCGCACCATCGTTTCCCTTTTTAAATGTTGTCTTTTCAGTCTCAATGTGAATTTAAAGTCCAAATTGAGGTTAAAAATACTTAATTCCACTGTTCAAGGTTGCTGTGGTCTAAAGAATATACACAGTACATAAGAAAAGGACATATTCTTCTAGAAACTTGGGTACCCCTTCCAAGAAAACACCAGAGATTCATTGTTTCTTCTCATCATTCCATGTCTTGGACATGCTGCCATATTTTGTTCCCTGTCATTCTGTCAGGAATATATAACATTTTGTTGCCACTGTGAAATGATGGGATGGCTAGCTGAACTGGAAAAAAGCAGCCTCACACTACTGTAAAAATGATGAGTAAGGAGAAGCTAACTGGCTGAAAGCATTGACTTTTTTCTCTGCTTTCCACGCAGTCCCAAGGTCGTGCTAGGTGACTTGGAGACCTTTCAACAGCAATTGACAACCTCACACATGGATTTTTACTCAGGGATTTAAACTGTGGAAAGTGACCTGTTTTATTTTCTTTGGCTGGACAGACGGAAGGAGAAAGTGTGGAAAGAGTGGAAACATCTTACTTCGTTTAACACCCTTCCACTGAAATAGCTGACATAATGTCAGTGTCAGTCATGAAATAAAGTGATTTTTGAGTGGAGAATAAAGCCTGAATACGAGTCTGCAATCTCCAATGTGACCAACGAGGTGAGAGCGAGTCAGGGAATTATCTTTACTCATAAACTTGCTGATAAGCATAAATGCATTGATCTGAAATTTAAAAAGCGGTTCAGTAGCTGCAACACCCGACTATAGGTTTGAACTGGGTCTAAAATGTTGTGGCCTTCCAACAAACTAAAGTCAAACATTGTTTGAAATTCCTCAGATTTGTTACAAGACGCCATAAGATTTTGAAATGCAGCCAAACTGAGGTGAAATGAGATAACCGCAACTGCCATTCTCATCTTGAAAACAACTAAATGATAAGATAAAGGTGCATGTGCTTCAGATGGGCTATCGTTCATCTGAATTTACTCGAAATGTGGGCTACTAAAAAATGTACTATTAAGAAGTGTATCATGAAATGGACAGAGAGATGGGATTCCACTAAAACACTGGAAAATATACAAACTAATAACACACATTATAAAAACAAAAAAAGAATGAAGTTTAAGTAGTTTGGTACAGAGTTCTTCCTGTATATGCTGTATCTAAAAACCTGGTGTAGGGTCACTCTTCTCCCGCAGCAGGAGCGTGAGGGAAATACTGCAGTGACCTACTAAATACATGTACTTTCCCACAGTATCCTGAGGGTATCTGGCCAGTGTCTCTGCCCGACAGTCTGAGGTAATTACCACTCTGTTAACTAACCATTACCACCTGACAGCAACCTGAACTTGGACCACAGCAGAGCCTGTCTGGGCTTGACATCACACACACCTTCCTCTGACTCACCTCACTCGCACACATGAACAAACACTCACACTCACTTTGCAGGCATGCAAGAAGATGTAAAAAACTCACATGCAACTCTCTCACTCAAACACAGACACACAGACACACAGACACACACACACACACACACACACACACACACACACACACACACACACACACACACACACACACACACACACACACACACACACACACACACACACACACACACACACACACACCTCCCCTGACTCACGTTGCACCCACTCATTTCACCTGCAAGTCCCATTATGTCTTCCCAGATTTTTCCCAGGGTTGCATCCAGTTGTGTTACATAAAATATGACATTTCATTGTGTGCCCTAAATGCTTTCTTGGAAAACAATATGGAAGTTGGCATGCATAAAAGACAATATAACAAATCCAGTGAACTTCCATTCACCCGAGACGTGTGTTATGCTTTCTATGTCAAGTCTTCTACGTCGAGTTGCTTTATTATTTCAACACTGCCTAATTGACCCTCGTGCTCAACTTTTATTTTTCTCTGAGGGTTGATGGGGTGCGACCACGTACGCCAAGTGAGTCAACATCCATTTCTTATTGGCAATAATGTCCATGAATAGATTCCCTGCCTTTTCTTTTCGAACAAGCAGGCAATCTATTTCTTTCACTATATATTATGCTTTAATATCTTGTCAGTAAAATCAAACATGTCCTAAATATATTAAATGCAGCTTCTACTTGCATAAACAGTAAGACTATCATCATTGAAGTGGTTGAATTATGGCCTTTTTTTTTAAATTAGAGACACTTACATATTCATCAAAGCTATTGTACGGCTTTATTTTTGCATCTTTTTTACTACTAAAACAATGTAATAAGATATTCTAGTTACATTGTTAGGTCATCATAGGTAAAATGACATGTGAAATGTATTATACTGATTGTTCCATTCTTATCATACCATTAAAATAATGCTTTGTGACCATCAGTAGCAACACAAGATGAGGCACAGCAATGCATTCATTTCTCTGCTCCCTCAGTCTGTTTAGCTCCTGCTCCGTCCCTTTTTGTTTCTTTCTCCTGTCAACTTTGTTTTCCACTTTCGACCATTTTTCTCACCCTCCACTTGGCCTCCACATTTTTGCCTTTTCTTTCGCCCCTAAGTCCCCTCTTCATTGGAGCTCACTAAAAGGGGTAATGAAGAAGATAATAGTCTAGAGTCCAACAGATAACCGCCTAGCCGTCACACAAATAGCACTAATGCTTTACCCTTAGCTTGGCACAGTCAGTCCATTCTGTTTTTTACCCACTCAACCTTCAACCTTGACCTCTCTCTCTCTCTCTCTCTCTCTCTCTCTCCTAACTGCACCTATGTCTTCCCTCTTGCTCTATGTCTTGCTTGAAGCTCCATCTACCCCCTTCCAGCGCTCCCTTCAATCTCCTTCTCTCTAGTTGTCTCTCACCTCTAACCTCCTTCTTTCTCTCCATCTCCAAGTACTCTTTTTTTTTTCTCTCTCTTCAGACGCCGGATAGCTGGGGCCGGTCTAAGCCAAACAGCCGAGGAGAACAACGAACTGAAAAGGTCCGTTGACAATGCTGCTCACTGGGCAGTGGGTTTTGAAGAGGGGATAAAAAAAAACAAAAAAAAACAGCTCTTCTCAGAAACATAAAAAGATGGATTAAACAACCAGCCAGCCTCAATTGATAAGTTGCTTTTTTGTATTATGAGTTGAAATGAAAACAGCCAGACTAAACATTCGAAGTTGGAGGGACAATGTGTGAGGTGCCACATGACATTCAACACTTGCCCTAATGTGCTTTTCAATTGTAGCAGTTAATTCCCATGTCAGTGTCGGGTTGGATCACAACTGAAAATTGCTCTGGGCTTTAGACAGAGCAGGCCAGCCAAAGGTGAAATGATTAGTCCAATAATTAATTTGATAGTAAAGGAATGTGTAGCTATTTCTTGATTTATCGTTTCAGTCATTCGTTAAGCAAAAATTACAAATGTGTCCTACATGTCCAGTAGCAACCAATTGTGAGGATTATCTGTTTTATCTTTGTCTTTTAAGAAAATAAACTCAATGTCTTTGGGTGAAGGACAAAACAATTCTTATGTTTATGATAAAAACATGGTCTTTAAATAACAAAACAATAAAAACAACTACAACCAAATGGGTAGGACAAACTGTATTATGTGTATTACGTTAAAAAAAAAGTCATGGAAACTGTAGTTTTGCTAACAAATGAATTGTCGTTCACATTACCATCACTTAAAAATGCAAATTCCAAAAACAAATAGTGTAGTAGATAGCTTTGTAGGAAGGTAGTTAGTAGGTAGCTTGGAATATGGATAGTACGTAAAAGTAAGAAACCGTAAATGATAAATTCCATCAAGTTAGAGAAGTTAGAGAAACAGCGAGAGCCTGGATGTGACATCCACTTAAGCACTCTCTGGTTTGAGCCTTAGAAGTCATAATCCTTGCTTTAGATTCATACATGAAACAAAACAACACTCTGAATTGTTCTCACAACCTATTGAACATCCACTGAGAGAAAACTCCACAAACCCTGGGATCCTTCTCTGCCTGTTTTCATTTAGAAGACACAATGGTCGGGGAGACAGATGGTGGGTTTTGTGGGTCTGTCATATGTGACATAAAGACAACTGGTTGTCTCGAAAAATAAAGCATCCATGCAACTGTTAACTTTTGTCTTTTTGTCCTCCTGCGTCTTCAGTGCACCCATTTGACCCTGATATTGTTACGACATCGACAGCTTTACTCGACATGCGCTAACAGTTCTCAAACTGTCATTACACCCACACACATCAAACTGAAATTCCAACCACTCAACCTGAATCCATCGACCTGAACTACATCTGCACACACACACACACACACACACACACACACACACACACACACACACACACACACACACACACACACACACACACACACACACACACACACACACACACACACACACACACACACACACACACACACACACACACACACAGCTCCGTCATGGGAGAGCCACCGGCAGATTCCATTGCTGAACGTTTATCGCTGCCGGCGCATACTTCACCCCTTCTCTCACTTTCCCTTTTTTTCTCATCTCTTCCTGATGTGAAGACACGCTGGCACGCGGGGAATGTTATTGTAATACAGAGTGACTCATCCACGATAAATATTGACAGTGGTGACGGTGTTGGCTGTCACTGCTGGTCTGGTCTGTTCTCTCCTGAAGAGCTACGAGGGAACGGAGAGGAAAATACTCTCCCACCAGGCTTTTTGACAGACAAGGTGTCAGCGTTGCGTTGGGATACCCACAGATCATTTTACATACTGGTCGACCTTCTAATTGGCTAATTTTGCAGCTTGAGGCATACACCGATGGCCAGATTCACACAGGTTTGGGCTGGTTTATTTTCTTCATGTCTCTCATTAGTAACCAATCAGGCAGGATCACAATGGAACAAATATGGCCTCTCATTTTGTTGCAATCTGAGGAGTAAGTGGGCAGACTAAGGGAGATAACTTTACCCTTTTCTGTGGGCAAAAAAATTGTATCATCTTCAGATACAGAAACAACAGCCCAAGTAGTTTCTGCATCCATCTGACTGCCGTGTCCTTGGACTGTAAGCATGGACTGTACATAACATGTGAACCCATCTGTGTATACAGCCACCCCATTTTAGGACTAATTCCACCAGCCATTATAAACTCAACCAGCCTACGTAAGGGGTATACCAACAGCGGGGGAGTTTGACATATTTCAAATAAACACTTAGCAGAGAAAGACCAAGGAGGCCATTCAAATGCAAAGCTGAAGACCATCCTCTGGCTAAAGTCATCCTCAGGCTCATGTGATGACAACTGAGACAGCTCCGTGAGAAGTCGTTGAGAGCTCCATAAGCTTGTTATGGACCCTTTAACATACATTATTTTGTTAATATAAAGCCACTGAGCTTCCATGCTCACATTTTTTAATACTATAATCATGGTGATTACAACCTTAAACAACATCCTTTTGTTCAACATTGACAAAGTGGGTTTTTTCCCAATTAAATGGGCCATTAGTAGTTTTAAATAAGCATGAAATTCCCAATAGGCTCCTTTAGCGCGCAACTAACTCACACCATAAACCCACCTTCAATTTGGATCAATATTTCAGCTGACCAGTGAATGGGTTCAAGAAGAAAACATCTGTCTGTGCACACTAAAAAAAGCTGGTGTTTGTCTGATAACAAAAGGGACGTAAGTTGAGTGAAAGATGTGATTTTACGGTGACCACAAATGACCAACCGGTCCACGAGACAATGCAGAGAGATGCTGAGCAAGATAGGAACATCATTACTGCTTCAAACCACTGCTGGGCTTGTGGACATGCAGACAGACAGACACACCCACTATATCTGTGTCTGTCGCAGAGTCCTCATATGCTATCAGGACACACACACACACACACACACACACACACACACACACACACACACACACACACACACACACACACACACACACACACACACACACACACACACACACACACACACACACACACACACACACACACACACTACACACACACACACACTATGGGAGGGTGAGATAAAAGCAAATAAAAGAGGAAAAGGGCTCAGGGGGGTTAAGTGGCAATAATGATGCAAAATAAGACATCAGTGTGTGTGTGTGTGTGTGTGTGTGTGTGTGTGTGTGTGTGTGTGTGTGTGTGTGTGTGTGTGTTAAAACTCACATCAAAGAGTCTCTGGGTGCCTTGTTCATGTCAACAGGAGACATGGGAGAGGAACGCAGCATTGGAAACGCAGAGAGGTAGAGGGGGAGGTTAAAAAAAGAGGAAAGAAGGGGGTGGGGGTGTGGGGGTAAAAAAAAGGAAGCAGTACATGATGGTGAACAAAGGCCGAGGGGAAAGAGAGGACTGAGGTGGAGGAGGCTAAGGGAAGGTTAAGGAGAAGTGGGTCGGAGGTGAGAGGTTGGGGCATTAGGGCAGAGGAGGGGAGGGGACTCCCAGTGAAGGGGTTCACCTCTAGTGTGAATGCAATGAGGTACAACCAAAAGAAAGGACGACGGAGAAGGTTCCTGTGTCATGCACCCTCTTTAATTCCACCCTTCCTTCCCTCCCCCTCCGCTCCACTGCCCCCCCCCCCCCTTCCCTCCCTCCTGCTCCCTCTCTGCGACCGGTCCCAGCAAATTCCCTAGGGCCAGGGGCAGTCCCCTTTCAGTCTCCAGTGACACAGTAATTAGAAGTGTGGGAACTGAATCCGTCCCCTCTTTCTGAGCCCCGCACTCCCACCCGCACCCCTCCCTTGCTCCCTCCTTTCGCTGGTCCTCAACCCCCCCCCCTTACCAGGTCCCGGCTCCTACCCTTCCCCTCCACTTCCGCTGCCACCTCTCTTTTTGCACCCCACCTAAGTTCTCAATCTCAGGAAGTAGCGTCTAGCCTCTGAAAGAAGTCTCACATCAGGTCAGAAAGACATTATGTTCACATCCGTGGCTAATATTGACCCCGTATCCAAAACAGAGCGTCTGCAAGCCTGCGTCATCCACATCTAATATGATGGATGCCTTAAAATACATTCAATGTATGATTTTAATTGACTACTTTAAGGTTATTAATGATATGAATAACAGATTCAATTAAAAATTGCGAATCTAATGAGATCCCATCGGCTTAATCCCCATGGGCCACCTGTGATGTTCATGGGAGCTACACATCACACACACTCTCAACCCCATACCCTTCATTCACCCCCCCCCCCCCCAATTCCACCCCATCTCACCCCCGCCTCCCCTACAGCCACAGAGTCCCCTATCTTTTCGAACAGAGCAACGCTGTCTCTCCCGCTCCCTGTCAAGCCCACCACCGCAACCACCACCACCACCACCCCAACCCCCATTCGCTATCTCCGCGGCGATAACCATGGGAACAGCAGCACTGTGGGAACGGGCCACCAGTTGACCAAAATAGACAGCAGGAAAATGGAGGGAAAGAAAGAAAGAAAGAAAGGGCTTGCTGCATCCAAGGAGGCCTGTGTGTGTGTGTGTGTGTGTGTGTGTGTGTGTGTGTGTGTGCGTGTGTGTGTGTAGGAGGTCCATGGGATCAGCCAGACAGACAGGTACTCAGGCAATCCAGTCACCTCTGGTTTCCATTGGCAACAAAGGGGATGCAGGGTGGCTTGAGTTGCAACATTAATTAATCAATGGATTTGCCGATTTGATTTGAGTTGGTGGGACATACAGAGCGCTCGCCTTCTCACACGTACACACACTTAACGGTCCTACAGTTTCTAGACAGAAGCGTCCCACGCTACACCCTTAACCACAAACACTCACACCCTAACAACACACTAATATTACACCATTGCACACCCAGTCACACCCGCTACCATGCACCTCTAAGAGCGCTCATGCAAACACAAGCAGTTTACACAAGTGAGAAATGAGATGACTGGAATGATTGGCATGTGAACATAGTATCAAAAACAAAAGTAAAAATAGAAGCAAATAGTAATGATAACTTTCTAACAATATCAGGGGTGGGGATGTTTGTACACATAAATCAATGGTGTCACTCATATTAACTTGCTTTTTCTTTTTTTTTTAAATCATGATCACTCTTTATGTTCATCATCATCTCATCGCATTTATCTTTCAAATTGTTCCAGCTTTCCTTTTTTATTTCATTAAAAGGCCTATGGCAACTTTGTTTTTCGAATTAAGGGTATTTATTAATATAATTTGATTATGTATATTTGGATAGATTAGGATTTTTATATTTTGTATGTAACGTAGCCTTACTTGGCCCTTTGTCATAGGAAAATATGGAAGGATACCAGTGATGTGATTCCCACAAATGATAACATCACAGCTTGAGTAAACAGTAAAAATGTAATAAATAAAAAATGACCATGGCTGACTGCTCTGTGAGAAACATTAGACACTGGTTTGGCGCATCATCATCATTTTTAAAAAAAAAATTTTTTTACCTACTGCGGGTCTAATTTTCCATCCCATTTATATCCTGCGTGTCTCTCTGTTGCTTGCTTTGCCCAGGAGCCAATTTAGCAAAATGAAAGAAGGCCAGGGGCGAGTAATATAGAAATATTTATCAATAAAATTAGTGAATAGAAAAAGGCCTATAACTAATCTTTCTTTTAAATTCATTCATTCAAATAATGTTCAAATGATCTGACTTATCAACTACATTGGCACAAGGATATATACTAGGCCTATGATTACATATAAATCAGTCTTTTTTATTGAGGCATTTAATAGCCGCAACTGCATGTCAGTTGTAAAATACATTCTGGGCTTAACCCAGACCTCTGTCTCCCCTGGCACTTGTTTTTATAAACAAGCTATATTTGTATATTTTTATGCTTGTTTAAGCACTTTGGCACTTTCTTACATAAAAGTACAAAAAATGCCATTGTGAATTAGAAAATGATCGACGGGCCTCCTGGAACATGGGCCTTAAGTGCAGTATCATAGGCCTCAACTCTTATTTTATTTCCTGTTCTCTTTCCCCTTAACTTACAGCATCTATCTATATTCAGGCTTTCACCTACTTTCCCTCTGTGGTGTTCATCATATTTATCTGATATAAATTTATCTGATTTATCTCTGTACTCTCTCGCCTCTTTTATCCTTGGACATCTATCAATCCATCTATCCATCTATCTATCCATCCATCCATCTATCCATCCATCTGTCCCTCCATCTATCTATCTATCCATCCAGATTGCTCTCTTTGCTCTTTCAGGCCTTTCCCAGGTCAAGCAGCCTGACCTCTCCAGCCGTCTACCTCTTTGCTCCCTAGGGGTGGGGGTGTCCTGCCTGTGACCATTCCCACCCTGCAAGAACTTTTCCTTTAATCTGACTCTGAGTAAGTGAGGAGAAAAAGAGAACAAAACACAGAAAGTGTGTGTGTGTGTGTGTGTGTGTGTGTGTGTGTGTGTGTGTGTGTGTGTGTGTGTGTGTGTGTGTGTGTGTGTGTGTGTGTGTGTGTGTGTGTGTGTGTGTGTGTGTGTGTGTGCCTGCCAAGCTTGCAGCTCCCAAAGAAAACACACTTCTAACCTCCTGATAGCATCACATCACGCAAACTGCAGGCTTTGGGAAGAAGAACCACAGCAAGACTTAGTTTCAAAATGTTTAAAGCCGAGCCGGCCTCACATTCCCAAGACCTACACATGCACGTACAAGCAGTGCAACTAGACGCGAATGCAGGTCAGACATTTAAAGAATGTTCACAGAATATACAGACCTACACCCAGAACATAAACTGTGAAAACAGAGTCGCAGTGATGATGTACGCAGAGACAAGAGAAAAAACACAGCAATATATCCCATGAGCATCCACACACACACACACACACAGACACACACACACACACACACACACACACACACACACACACACACACACACACACACACACACACACACACACACACACACACACACACACACACACAGTTGAGTTCACAAACCACAGACTATGTGGGGGGTTACCATCTATTATCTCTGTCTCCATGAGGTTTAAATTTAATTGTTGACACAACTCGTTCTCGGAAAGTGCGCGCACACACACACACACACACACACACACACACACACACACGCACACGCACACAAGCTTGCCCTCACACACAGCGTGCACATACACAGGGGTGTCTAAAAAATAAACTCAGCCCACAAAGGGTGCAGGGTTATTGTTGTAAAGCTGCGTAGGTCAGAGGTTCCCATCTTGCTGGTTTTCTGTTCCATCATTTGCATTAAACACATTCACGTGACACTGAGAGAGTAAATCGTTTCTTGATTGATGCTAGAATAAAAACCTTCAGGGCTTTTGGCTCCTGTGGACCAGAATCTGAGTTGCTTTACAGAGAGTATATTTTTTCGCACACATAGACTTTACTTGGGCAGGCGGCCCATGTATAAGTATATTTGGTTACCCGTTTTAACGATGGATTGACTAGTTGATCTCCCTTCACTCTGCACAAATTTGTCCAAAACTGATGCATTGAAGTTAACTCCGATATGTTAGTTTATCTATGTTCTTAACAACGCTGTCAATATTGGAGAACCTCTTCTTCAAATAAGTTTTTAACAAGATTGAAAGACGCCTTAGCTAGTAGGGATAGCTACAAGTTAATGTTAGAATCCAGCTTAGTCGGCAAAGGTTGGCACGCTGTGCGCTGGGTGTGCCTGCTTCAACGTGCACATGCATTCTCATAATGTCCTGAAACTGCTATAAACAGGAGACAGGAAGACACATACAACCACAGAATTTCAATACCCCTACTCTTGTGTGACTTTAAGCACATACACAACGGACCACACACACATTCATCACAAACAGAGGCAGCAATCATGAGCTGAAAGGTAGCTAAAATTATGCAGTTAATAACCTAACATTAGCAAAACACAGCAGGGAAGGACAACACGACTGGCTTCCTAGAACTCCTTCATGCCACGGTGGGACGGTGTTATTATAAGCATATAGAGGACGAGTTATCATTTCTTCTCAGATATTGTCTTTTTTAACAGTAAAATGTCTACCAGAGCTTAAACTGGTGTCCTAAACATGTGAAAATATGTCGCCACCTATCAATCATAAACTTTTAGTTTTGCACCCTAGAGCTGGGTGCTACGATGCCGTTTGGTCATGTAGTTAAACTGAAAAAAAATCCTAACTCCACATTTGGAAGAACGTCAACAAAAGGGGTAATAAGCAGTCTTGAATCAATCAGTAAACAGAAGACTGGCTCCATGTTCGCCTGTAAAGTTGTTTGCCTCCAGACAAACTGATGTAACCCTCATATTCTTGGCTCAGACCTACAATCAAGTTATTCCCTCTCCTAGAAGTCACAGCAAATAGAAGGTAAAAAAAGAAAAAAGAAAAAATTGGGTTTCTGCCAAAAGGACTCATTTGTAATATCACATGTGAGCAAGCATGGCTGCCTCTAAAAGCATGACTGCATGTGGAGGAGTTACCCGAGCTACTAAAGTGGGCCCGTGTGCCACAGGGTTGTGATAATAACGACCCTAAACCTCTCAGCTATTTCTCACTGGCAGGTATTAGCATGGCTGACAAGAGTTCTTTATCATCCTGGCTGTGTGCAGCGAAGGCGGAATGAGTCCGGATGGTTTTTCTATGTTGCACAGCGTGTTGAGTGTGGGAGAATGATCTACGATTCACTAAGCTGCAAAGACCGAAGATCACATTTCACTATCGCAAGGGAAACCATTATACCATGACCACAGACACAAAGACAATCATACCAGCAGTATCTGGGAGAGGAAAACACCATAGCTGGAGCTCGTTCTCACAAAACAAAAAAATTCTGAGGTTACCTACTTGATTTGCATCTCATTGGTGGAAGCACATTTTGTGGGTAAAAATAGTCAAGTAAATGTAGTCAAGAATTTAGTGCTTAAATCCAATTGTTCACAAATATTTTCAAAGTTCTAATCAACAAATCTTGACCTACTTTTGCAAGTGACATCATATAGTCCAGCATTCAGATACCCTAATTATGTTTAAAGGCTGACTTGTGTTCTTAAAAAAATGCACATATTTGCCAAGAATCCAACCCAGTGAACAATAATGCATTTTTAATAGCCTCATATCGGTTTCTGTATGGCACTGTTGTCATTTGCTGACCCGAGCTTTTGTTATTACACTGCAAAGAATTCTGCCTCCCAAAGGAGACTATTTAGACGCAGAGGGCGATCACTCAGAGCAGCACAGTCTGGCTGCGCAGCTACTGTACTCTGAAAAACATGAGAAACTTCCTCTTTCTCTCCGTATATGTTTTGCGAGGAAGGCATCAGTAAGTGGTTCCCTCTCCCTGAGCGGCAGGGGAAAGTAGACCCTCTCGAGTGCCTCTCGGCTTCCCCACCTCCCCCCATGAGCCAATAACGCAGTCAGACAGACACACACATTCATGCTCACTCACACACACACACACACACACACACACACACACACACACACACACACTCAGACACACAGTGCGGTTTCTCCTCTGGAGGGGAACATAAACAGGGCTGTCTGTCTGCGAGCGGAGAGCTAGTTCTCATGACATCACCACCCAGCAGGAATGCTCTGCTCTGCCCCGTCAAAACCCCTCCACCGGGCCAGCAACTCGCTCACACACACGAACACACGCACACACACACATACGCAAAAAAACACATGTTGAATGATTTATGCACGTCCACATTTTCACAGGAAAATGAACCACATACACAACATGCACGCAAAATGGCATTTTGAGCTATTTTTCGCTCTCCTCCAGACTTCTTTCTCCGCAACAGTTTTTCATTTCTTGCTGCACACGTACATCTCTCGCCTTATCTTTATCACACTGTTATGCTCATTCTTCCTCATCATTTCTCATCCTCTCTGTATCTGCATTGCCTGTGCTGTACAAAGTGTCAGACCACACGCAGACTACAGAAACAGCGCGAAAGCATGAGAGAAAAAATATAAACACTCAAGTGTAATCGGCTGAATATAGTGAATAAAGTTATAACACTGCTGAGAAACTTTGTGTGTGTGTGTGTGTGTGTGTGTGTGTGTGTGTGTGTGTGTGTGTGTGTGTGTGTGTGTGTTCGTGTGGGTGTGGGGGACATGGGAAATTACGCACTACTTCATTGTATTGGTGTTTTGAGGAAAAGCCCTATTGAAGCTCTCCCTCCTTCCTCCTTCCTTCTTCCTTCTCACCTCTCTTCCTCCCTCTCTAACTCTCTCCAACCTTTTCCATCCCTCCATCACTTCTTCCCTCATCTTTCTCTTCCTAGACATCCCCCTCATCTCCCCTTTCTATGCTCTCCCTCTTATTCGACCTTCTTGCTCCTCTCTCTCCATCTCAACCTGTTCACGCTATGCATTCTCTCAATTTCTCTCCCAAGTCTTTTTCCTCCTCTCTGTTTCTCTCAGGCTTTTGGGGAAAGCAGGGGCAGGAAGCAGCTTGGCTCTCAGACAATGGAACACATCAAAAAGCAGCACCAGCCTCACCAACTTCACACACACACACACACACACACACACACTCACACACACACACACACACACACTCACACACACACACACACTCACACTCACACTCACACTCACACTCACACTCACACACACACACACACACACACACACACACACACAGAAACAGAGCAAGACAAACAGGACATTCCAGCTGCCGGCTGCACCGGATTCCTCGCCTTGGCTAATCTGAAACGGAGGAGAGTGAGACTGGGAGTGGAGCGGAGCGGCGAGGCCGGGTGAGAACGGTGGGGTGAGGGAGAGCAGGGGAGATGGAGAGAGAGTGAGAGAGAGAGAGAGAGAGAGAGGGCCAAGCAGAGGGTGAGAAGGGGAAACAGATACTGGGAGGGAGCAATGTAGGGGTTCAAAAAAGGGGAAATTGGAAAAGGGGGGGATTAGAGAAGGTTAAGCACGGCTAAAAATGGATGTGAATAGTTGATTATTAAACAATGTGTTACTGTAAAATCTATTTTTGCATACAATTATGTCCTGGTTATCTAAGAAGGTATATGCGTATTGGGATAAGCATAGAAATTATGATATGCATATGATAATATATTTTGTGTACCTGCCAAGAGACAGAAAATGGAAAGTCTATTCTTTTTGTTGTAATATGATATTAATGTTGATATCAATGTATTAACAAAAAAAAAAAAAAGGATGCTTGAATTTGTTTCATCAGTGATTCAAATATGATGTTTGTATGTGTGTTTAGTTGAAATCATCAACCAGTCACAAATGTGTTGGCATGAATGACTTGTATGTACCAAAAAAAGGTAAAGAAACCAAACGGGCGAGAAACGATGTGAGGGGAAGTGAATAAGAGACAGGTAGAGGGAGAGAAAATGAGAGTGGAGAAATACTACGGCCACATCTATATATTTACAGTATATATTCCAATGGTGACATTTAGCAAAAAAAAAAAGGCGCTCTCTGTATATCTGCTATTTTGGGCATTTGACAAACAAACTAGTCAAGATGTTTTTCAATCATGAGCGGATAGGCTCATCGCGTAATCACTTATTTTCTGTTTCATTATACAGTGACACATTGCACAATATGGGTGCTTGAATTTGCCTACATCTCCATCTCTGGTTTACAACTACACAACTGTAAAATAACTATATGATTGACAGCAATATACGCTACCTACTTATCTAGACTAATCCACAGAATTTTACACTTAAGTGGAGCTCTCAAAAATATATATATGTCACTGAGGAAAGATGGGAGCAGCAGAAAGCCGGCCTGCTAACAAATGATCACCTATTGAATGTGTAATTATATATCCTAAAAAACAAGCAACCTAACACACATCCATCTGCCCCTCGGAGAGGTTTCAGAGAAACCTCAGTGGTGTCTGAGTAACACATTCACACACAAGCATGCAGATAAATATCATGCATGCACCCGCACACACAGGTGTCATTGCGTTGCTATGCTGTCCTGGGGCCAACTAGACTGTGGGAAAAAAAGAAGCAGGCATGATTTCTTAAAGACCAGATGCTTGGTGAGTGATGGCTCATCTTCCTCCTTATCTATCTGTGTGCATGTGTATGTGTAACTGCTATTGTGTTGGCTCCGACAGCCATGAGAATCAACTTCTAAATGAGACACTGAAGACACACCTCACAATTCTTCTGTTGGATTTTCACGCCACTTCCAAAGAAAACTGCCTGGTTCTCACAATTTCAACATTTAATCAATACAGCAGACTAAGCATATGCAAAGCCATCAAATGTAGGAAGCTATGCTTTTATCAGAACAGGGATTCTTAATCATTAAAACACAGTGTCGTTGAGGCAGGCAAGAAACACAAAGTTTTCTTTAAGAATTCAAGGTAACACGTTGCGAGTGATTTATATACAAATTATCATTTTGTGGGTAAAGTATTCCTTTAACACATGCACAAAATGCGCAGTACTTGTTTTATGTCCAGACTGACGATCAATTGTCAACTTTCAGCAGAGTCATATTGTGATGATATGATCTTATGATGACATAACTACAAAATTCCTGACCAAACTGTGTTTAATAACTAACAAATTAGATGCAGACGTTTTTTTTACTTACACACAAAGAGTTTGGTCTCATGTAATAACTCATGTATAACACCGGAACACAGTTGACTGTTTGGTTGTATTATATGATTACTACAATATGTGATTTTGTATTTATTTACTCTATCATGATGTATCTCTATCAACAAATATATATATACATTTTATTGTTACATTGATTTGAACTATATCACCCGGGCCTTATGACTTGCCCTTTTTCTATTATTAATCCAATACATCTGTTTATTATAATAACTGTGATTTATATTTACCCTTGCATCGGACTTCCTCATTAGTGTGAGCCACTGTTCCCCTTTCATTCAGACAGTGTTTCCCAGTGAAGCACACAGGAATGGTTTCACATTTCTGATGAACTATGACTCAAAAAGTCAACACCTCATTCCACAGAAAAAAAACACAGCCCTGAGCAGCAAAGTGAAAGCTTAATATTTGTGGTCATGTCTTCTGATTATTCATAAACTCACACAATGAAGTGACACAACAGTCACAATGGCCTTTCATGTTTGGATCCCCTACAGACAGACAGAGACAGACAGACGGACTGACAGACAGACAGACAGACAGACAGACAGACAGACAGACAGACAGACAGACAGACACAGCGACAGCACATCGCCCTCCAGACAAAAACACAGATAAAGGAAATGGACATTCAGGCTGCTAATAACTGCATCCACTAACTGCCTAAATGTGTGTATGCCAGAGAGAATGATTGTTGGGGTGACCTGTGTCACGTGTGATCAATCCGTTCACCAAACGTGTGAGTATGCGCTTTAAGCACTCTCTGAAACCGTATGTGTGTAACAGGAGACGTGAAGCCCTCGCCACACACAGTGGGAAATATTTGGGATGGTTTCCCTCGGAATGTCTTGGCGTGCCTATGGAATGCCTCCCCCCCGACCGCCCCCCTCCCCTTTCTCTCTCTCTGCTGCTCCCCTCTCGTCTCCGGAGAGGGGAGGGGCGAGAGGGATAACGGCGGGTCGCACAAAACCTATTTTGTCACCACGGAAAAAAACGGTACATGCAGAGAGACGCCGCACACAAACGCAAACAAAGCCGCAGAGCTCAAACCGCACATACAAAACACACACAACATTTATAGCGGTTTATAAATCTGAGTGTGTGTCAGGGTGTCGAGGCTTGTGTGTGACACTGTGCATATTTGTGGTTATCTAAAAGCGATAACAAACACAATGTGCATTCAAAAATATATAATGCGGGTCTATAAAAAATAATAAGGGTCTTCTGTTTTCTGCTGCATTTTAACGCATACGTACATCCTGATACTGTGACCGACCCTTACTTCCCTCGCATGCACACATATGCACACACATGCACACACAGCCAGTGGAGGGTAACTTTAAACGTGTCTCAACCTCTCACATTCCTCCTGTTTCTCAGCCCGCAGCTCTCTTTGTAGATCAAAGGACAGACAACAAATCTTTCTATCGCCTCGCCTTTTCTTCACCCCTCCTCTTCCTTCAATGCCACCTTTCTCAGTCACTCTCTCTTCCTCTCGCTCTTCCTCTCTCAACAAACACTTGTCTCGCTTGCACACACACGCACACACACACACACACACACACACACAAACACACAAACACTTTCTGACTGACTTTCTCTCACAATCTCTGTATATTTACGTCTCAACGGCTCCATGTTATTTTTGTCTTTCTTCCTATTGGGGCTCAACATAAGGATTGATCGGGTCAATAAAAAATGTAGTGTTGAGCTATTCCTAACCCTGACTAGCTGTCTCCTTCTAATTTTCTTTCACTGCCGTTCCGTTTCCATGTCAGTCTTTTTTACCTCCCTGCCATCACCTCTGGTCTCACTTCTCTCCCTCCCTCCCCTTTTCCTCTCCCTAGCACCCCCATCTCTCCCACCCCTCCCTCTCACGGTGTGGCGGTTCCTGTTGCTCTTGTTTTCACTTCCCCAGTAGTCTGGTGCGTGGGAACAAGCGTTTCTGCTGCACTGGTGTCTACGACTGATTCTGAGTGTGTGTGTGCATCTGTGACCAAGTCTGTGTGCTCTTAACTGTTGTGTGTGTAAATGTGCTGAGTGTTTGTGTTTAGGATGTTGTTTATAAGTTAGGGGTTTTGAGAGTCTATATATGTGTGTGTGAGTGTGTGTGTGTTTGGTTGGCTTCATGTCTATCTCTCAGGATATCTCTGCTATCTCAACATGTCTATAAAAGGCCAGTATGGGACATCTGACGGAACGGAAGTCCAACGGAAGTGTGTGTGTGTGTGTGTGTGTGTGTGTGTGTGTGTTCATGGAAAATATTAATGCAGCAGGCATAAGTGTAGGGATAGGATATAGCTGCATAAGGAAACTGTAATGGACCAATAGCCAACTCCACCCTGTTACCCAACCCCTGGCAGGAATCCACACAGATGAAATTTAAAGACTACAGACTATGTTTAACACAGTGACATGTGTCAACATCTTGACACAGTAAATATATTTTTCAGTCATTATTTACAAATTGATACATTGTGAGTGAACTACAAACGTTTATTACTTCAAAACAAATGTGTTCTTTTTTCATTAAAACCTGTTTATTGGTTCCAATAAGATCAATATTCAAACAAATCCATAGTATGCATAGTGTTCAAATCCTGTAGTTTTCATTTGCGCCCCAAAAAAGTGATAATGCTATATTCTTCTGAGCTGAAAAATGATCCGTCAGTCATGTGAAACTTTTTTAAACAATGGTTTTAATCTGTTACTGTCTTCCGAGTCTTTTTCTATCAAATCTAAAAAGGTATAAATGTGGCTACAAACCAGTAACAGGTGTGTTTGGATGTGTGATTGTCATACAGAATATGGATTATCTCTGGTTTATCCCGTTCATCATGTGAGGTAGGCCGCCTCCATGCTTATTCATTTCTCTATTTGTTATTTATTTTTACATGGACATGAACAGTATAGGGCACAGAACCAATGCCATACTGACTTATAGTCTAAGCTAGTTTGCAATGGGCCTTTGAATACATGAAAGAATCCAGTATTTCAGTCAGACGTGGCTTTGAGGTTAACATGATTCTTCCTCTTTCAGAGTGAATACACAAATAAATATGTTTTAGTTATGTTAGTTAACATAACTTTTAAAAGAACACCTCCCAGTTTTAATGAGTCGGGTACTGTCAGAGCCACACTGATGATAAACCAAGTGCACATAAATCCACAAATTGATTAATTTGATTGGATCATAAAAAACTGCAGTGTTTCTTTTGTTTTTACCACCCTGTTGTATGCAAGTACTTGTAAGTATGCAGACAAGGACACACTTACACAGGAGGCCTTTCTCCATCTCCCTTTCCCTCTTGGGGTCTCCTTAGTGGACACACATTCCTCTGCCTCTAAAATCTCTGTTGCGCCTATTGATACACAGAGACAAACATTAACCCTTTCCCTGCACAAGCTTTATACCCACATACACAAGTCTGTGGTTAATCTCCTCTTCTCTGTCTTTTTTTTACTTCTCTTCCCTCACGACATTGATCAGTGGTGTATGTGCATGAGGGAGAGACACAGAGACAAAGGGAGAGAAACTAACCCATCCATTGCTAATCAGAGAGCTTTACAATCAGATAACAAAGGGGTTAACTTCGCCTGGGTGGGCCATGGAGCAGCCCCCAGGGTGAAACCCTCCCTCCAACTCACACAAGCACACACACATACAATCTAACTAAATTTCAATATGAAATGCACATCATATTTCATAGCCTGTGTCTTCATAGGCAGGTCCTTTTTCAGGTATCTGTCATTTCCAGTAGTTATTCTTGCGATGAAAGTTATGACATGGTTGAGGTTGTAAAATATTACCCACATGCTACGACAAAAGGTTTCTCAAGGTTTGCTGTCTAAACTGACGGGAAAGATCTGATGCAGAGCTGTTACCGGTGTGTTACACTAACGTCACATTTGGCCTTTCTTTAGCCATAATACATCAAAGTGACTTTGCCTTGAAGTGGCATCAGGAGTGACCAATAAATAGGAAAGGTGGACGACCATTTGGCCACTGTGTATGTGTTTGCCTCATCATTGGATCATCAAGACAGGAGGTAGCATCAAGGTGGTCCAGTTGTTTTTTTTTAACATCTTGAGCCAAATGCACCCAGTGCTGTATCTTGACACGTTCAGAGCCCCCAACCAGGAGCAAGCCAGAACACCCAAGTTTAGAAACTGTCCTGCAAAGATACCCCTCCCAATCACTGCCGCCGCCACAGACACACAAACACAAACACAAACACAGCCGTCACAGCACACACAGGTTTCCCTAAACAGCCACCCATGGAGATATCTACAGGTCAGGTACCGTAAATCCGACAATGATTGGTGGCAACAAGCTGTCTAGCATACTCCAGGCCCCATAAACATCATCAAATGGGATTTAGAATAATGCAGTGTGCTGCACCATTATGTGTATCCGTATGCAGGTAAGCAATGGTTTTGTAATTGAGGAAAGAAGAATATGACAATGAAAGGTTTATATCCAGTTTAACTTCTCTTCCAGGTCCAATTTTTGCCATCCGGGTTCCCTAGTGGTTTCATTAGAGAAATAAATGATTTTTTATTCTGCCCGCTCTTTCTGTTCAATTTCGAATACATCCAGACATCTATGCCTAATTTTCCAACACTTGCAGAAGTCCAGGTTTTGGTGGCAGCAGGCTAAACAACGTAACCCAGACTTCCTTCTCCTCAGTCGCATCCTCCAGCCCCTAATGGGGTCCCAGAGGCATTCTAAGGCCATATGGGACATGCAGATCCCTTTCAGTGTTTCCTGGGTTAGCCCCAGGGTCCGGCCATGCCAAGAATACCTCACAGGCTCAACTGGCCACCTTCAGCAGCGGGGTGCAGCAGTTCAACTTCAAGCTCCTTCCTCATCCTTACAGTAAAGGTGAGATCCATTTTGGCCACACACCCAGACTATTTACATTTTCTTAAAAAAGTAAAGTTGCTTTTTTAAAAGCCCCTCTTCCCGATTATCATGTATTTATTTCTTCCCCTTTTTCTCAGCATTATACAAAACACCACGACCACAATCTTTCTTTCTCAGAAATCGGGAACTTAAACAGTTCCGCAGCGTTTTATAACCACAGACATATTGCTTGCTATTCATATTGCTTGTACTTCTCACTGATATAGGAACTCAAACTTTTTCCTCTTTTTCTTTGAAAGCTTTTGTGTATGAAAGTATCAACTGAATGCTGAAAACAGAAATGTAGCCAATGCTACTTAAAATGTTGGGAATTATTGTGAAAATTGTATGTATGTGTTGTTTTGTCTTTGGCTGGTAAACTTTTGACCCTCTATACTCCCTATTTCCCCATTTGTTTGCTTTGATAAACACTGGTTCTACTTCAATAAGTGAGCTCAGCTGATACTGAATTTTTATACACAGTACAAAAATACATTCAGAACCAGTGTGAATTTTCTTACCTGGCAGCGGCTGAATATATCGCTGGGAGTGAGCTGGACGTTGAAGTGTCTGAGGACTCGCACCGCCTGGTCTCTGGCCTTTTCTGAACAGTCTAGGGACAGACAGCGACCCTCGCCCACCTGGGACCTCAACTACGTGGGGACACAGAGGCAACACGTGTTTACAAGCAAACAAGGAACATACAGACGCACTTGCAGTGTTTGTAGATTTGAAATTGTTCATGAGTTCACATTAGTTATTACTTACACTTTGGAACGGTTGTCCACATGTGAGAATGAAGCGGCCTTCAGCTTGTGCTAACTGACACACAAAAAAAACCACATAAATTAAACTTTTTTATTATTGTAAATATTCATTGTAGATTAAAAAAAAAAAAGGGTATGTGTGTCTTCAGCTTGGACAGCTATCTAACCTTTGCCGCTACTCTGTGATCATCAGTGCTCTCCAACATGATCACATCGACGCCTAAACAGCGCAGGTACCTCCCGAGTCCCTGCAGCATGTTGTCACACACCACCCGCAACTGCTGGGGGTGCAGAGGGGGGGTGTCTTCTGAGGGCTTCTCGCCACACAGGAGGCCTTTCTCTGTGTTGGACTGGGGGGAACTGACCCTTTGAGCCCCCTGACATTCCTAAATGGACAGAGACAATAATGTGATACTTAACTGATCCCCACAGGGGGATTTTCTTTTCACTTGCACCACAGTGCAGGGAGGTCAAAGCACGGGGGGAGCCATACAACTGCACCCCTGGAGCTGATAGACACTGCTGAAGTGTCTCGGTCAAACACGTATTGTCCCTCCCTGCAGGTTGGATGCTCAAATCCAGGTTCTTCAGTTTTTTTTCTGTATTTTATTGTGTCACATGAAAGCTCAAGGCTCTTAAATTGTGAAATGTGATAGCGCAATAGTTATTAAAATAAAATATGGGTTGGATCTAATTCATTGCAGTCTGTGAAAGTTAAACAGACATCAGAAACAACCCTGACAATGTTCTGCTGACTGAATGTTCTAAGGACATGAGCAGAAAAGTAATACAATTTGGCACATGAAAGGAAAAATGTTATACACACCGCTACTTGAAGTTAAGTAGCTTTTAGCAAAAATACCATTCTATAACAAAGGCCCTCCTAAAGTTACCGGCTTAGTTCATTCATAGCAACTTTCCAGGAATGTGTACAGAAATGTGAGAGGACCACAATATTACACTTGTTCAGAGTTAAACGTGAACATGTTTAATTCAGGGTCAAGCATGGGTCGTAGTGGTTTATGGATTCTGGCTTCCACAATCTCATTAATGAAATGTTCACCTCTTGATTTCGATGTTTCTGTATCTAAGAGTCTAACCATTGGCCTACTTCAAGATTAATTTATCTTCACAACCCTGACCTCAAAGCATTTGGTATAAATTAAAACCTCAAAAAACAGAGCGACTGTGGCTCAGTGGTCGAGCAGGCTTTCCCTGCGGTGTATGAATGTTAGTTGGTCCTGATTCGGCAGGTGTCACCTTCCATGGTAGCCTCTGCCATCAGTGTATGAATGGAAGTGAATGGGTGAATGTAGTGTTAAAGCGCTTTGAGTGGTCGGAAGACTAGAAAAGCACTAAACAAGTACAGTCCATTCACCATTTAAAATCAATATAAATTACAGCAATTTATGGAGAAATAGTAATTGACTCCTGACCTCTTTGCCATGGGCATTTTTCTCCTTCTGCTTCTTGTCGCCACTCCTTTGTGATTGGCTTGATGAGATGCTGCGCAGGTCCGCTGGTAGCCCAAAGTAAGCTGGGTTGCTGGAGAGGGCAGAGTACACATCCAGCAAACAGCAGGCATCTGCCACTAGGAGGAGGTTAAGAAAAGAGATAGATAGAGAGGAAGGTGGGTTAAATGTATTTGTTTGCAGTTCATCAGGGAATGACAAAATAATCTGTGATATTGTATAATGAAAAGATCTGCGACCATCTGTCTCCCTGTCATTGTCTGTGTGTGCATACATAATACCTTACCTGCATATCTAATTTGGCTGATGCGAAGTGGCCGTTTCTCCCAGTTGGACATCTGCTCCGTCTTGTCTAGGGGCCTTCCCAGAACCTGTTGTACCAGCAGACTGAGGCCTTTCTCTGCAGAGTTCTTTCCTACCAGAACCTCTTTAGGTCCATTTTGAGTCCTATTGACCTTTTGACGCTGGATCTGCAAAAAGGAATTATAGACATTAAAGTGAGAATTAAATGGTTTAGTTCATTGTTGAATATTCCTTGTCTGAAGACCTGTTTCCGCAGTTTTAATTACAGCAACTCTATTCATTTAAAATTATCTAGAATGTTTGACAATCCAAGGTTCCAGTCAATACATTTTTGAACTTTTAAAAAGTCCCTCCCCTTTTGTGTTCCGTGGCAACATCCTGTTTCTACCAGACATTCCTTGTGATGTTCAAAACCATTTCTTGGACTGCAACATGCAGCCTACTCCAGCAGATGGTGAAGCAACTTCATCAGTTACAGACCCATGTTGCCATTCCCACATTCCTGTCCACCACAGGGACTACGAGCGTAGCTACATTTATCTCAGGCAGACTAAAGGTCCACAGCTGCAGTATGTACCTGAGTTATGACCATGCAATGAAACACAGACCCTAAATGTTACAATCCGCAGGTCCTGTAACCCTGAGTTTAATGGGGTACAGTGGATAAGAATTTGAACTCACCCCTTCTGTACATATTCTTTTTATGCTATGGAAATAGAAAGTCAATTTTCAGGCACCCAATTTTGCCGTTTTGAAATATATTTGAATTAATAGTGACACCAATCTAACGAATCAAGACCAGAATTAAGTATAACAATACACTCCTACTATTTAAAGAAACATGATGCTCTTATAGCGACTTTTCTATTATCACTATAAGACCAACAACAGGAATACATTTATTTATGTGAATGTTACCTTTTGGTGTACATTAAGAAGATCAAGCATCGCCTCCATCTTCAACGGCTCCTCTAAAAGCTGGTGCCAGGTGGCTATGAGACACTTGAGATCCCCTGACATACCATAACCTGAGAGGGAAGAAAGGATAAATGTTAAAGACAGAAGTATAAACAAAAATACTTAGATGAATTTGGTTTAACCTTTGTGAAGTATCTTCTTACCCAGTTTAAGGATGCTTCTTTCGGAGAACAAGCTCCTGATGAAAATAATAGTATCAGGGTGTTGACAGAAACCATTTGCACAAAGGTCTAATAAGAAAACCTGGTCCAAAACTGCAAGCTGTACCAGGGCCACCTGCTGAGTTGTGATACAGCCAAATGTGGGCTGCCACTCCATGTCAACTCCAACTATACCACCCTCCTAAGAAAGGATAGAGATGGGGAAAGATATGACAGTAGCAGATAATGAATAAATAAAACAAATCTTATCCACTGGATAAATAGATTTTCATTAATGGTTGAAAACAAGTAATGAATAAAAAACCTTTTAAAATCAAGCATTTGGTTCTCTCTACCTTCAGCACAATTTCTCGACATCTCCGTAGAGCTTCCGGCGAGTCCACAAAATGAACCTTGTCTTTGGTGAGCGGCACCTGGTAGAACTTCTTACAGTGAGCCCGAGATGGTCTCCACCCTTCAGTTTTTGCTGAACCACCTATCTGTCTGAGCAGAGGAGACACATGCGTGTGTTTTTGAGTGTGTTAAAAATGAATAAGAGACAAAGATAGAATGATGGTAGATAGCTAACATTAAAGATACAGAGAAAGACAACAGAGTGACATTAAATGTGTAAGAAGAGGATGTGGCGACAAAACTTGTTCTCCAGATTGCACTTCAGGGATAAAAACTCTGAGGCTGTTGCACAATACGATATGTTCATGCATAATCTTAATCAACTCACTGTAGATCAGGCGGTAAACTCTGCTGAGTTTCCCATACGCCACAGGGAAGTCGATTTCTAGGGATGTTGTATCTCAGTGACCACTGAGAGGCTTTATGAAGACCACAGTAATTCAACAACAACTCCACCAACTGGATCTGCAGCTCAAAGTCATCTGCCACGACGTACTATGAATACATAATACACATACAGAAAACACTTATTCACTTAGAGAAATCACATAGAACACGTCCCAAATATTTTCTATACACATATATATAGTACAGTACAGTACACACCTATAGTACAACACATACCTGTACATGATCACTCCAGTTCTCATCTGTCATGCTTTTCTAAAATGAAAATTGAGTTAAAAAAAACAAATAAATGAGAACAGAAAGGGGATGATTCTGTATTGTGACATTGTTGAAATAAACAAACACATTTACTAACAAACAAACAAACAAACAAACATAAATTGCCAGTTCTCCCCAGCAGTTCTGTCATCATGGGTCATTTGGGTAATTGTTAGTGTCTGTTTCCACAAGTCGTTGCTCCACGTTTGACAGTGAGACTTCATTCATCATATAATTTACTCTCACAGCGAACTCTTGTAAAAGTGCCTGTAACATGTATTTACTGATAAAGTTAGGTAGGTAAATACTTCTTAAAACTAATACTATCTTTTATTTTTTTTCTCCGTCACTCACAAAACTGGGCCAAAAAGTAATTATGAAAGAAAGCCTCCATCTGCTCCTGTTTTCAGGATTAGAGTCTGTTCTTTACACCGTTAAATCAACCGTGATTCCACGGAGATCTGTTACCAGTTTTTTTTGTCAAAAAGGCAGAAGTACAACTTTTGATCAGTGATTAAAGTTGACATAAGTGTAATAAAACAGGAACATGATATCTGAATAAAAACATAATGTAAATAAAGACTTGTCAGTCAAAAAGGTTGTACATACTTTTTATTTTCTTACTTCTTTATTTAATGAAACTGCATTAACCTAATAAAATAAATAACACTAGCATCGCTTTAGTGCGTTAAAAACCCTGCATTTTATATTGATATTGAAATACAGCTTATCTAATATTTTGTTAAATAACTTCTGCAAATATTCATGGGATATTTAAAAGCAGTCTATATGAGCCAGCTAAGCTTACATTACCCGTAATAAATATATTTTGGAAAAAGTTTTCTATTTCTTCTATGCATATCAAACTCATTCACATGAGGCCAAGCCCCCACTCCTCTTTCACCTACATGTTGTATTATCCAGGGAATTCCTCCAAAGGAATAAGTCTGTCAGCTCATGCACTGCTTTTAAAGTTAAGAGTACAATCTTGAAATCAAATTAAAAAGACATATGTGTAGTATAAAAAAAAGCACCCTTTCAACTGTAGGAAGCAAGACTGAACTGAATCTGTGATAAGGAAAGTGTGAAAAGAGTGTAAAATGGGCACAAAACAATAAAAGACGTCTGTCTTCCATCTCAAAAGTATAACTATTATTGTCATTAATTTGTACTAGCAAAAATTGCATGTCCCTGATGAGAAATATAAAGCCTTCTGCATTACTTGCCTCCACAAACCTCTTGTACATGAGGAAACGTAAAGAGTCCAATCTCCTCTTGTGCAGAGCGTTGGGACACAGACCTGAGTCAAAGAGACAAGATCACAATCAGTCCTGCCTGAGGTGAACACCCACAAATGAACCACTATATTCAGGCCCAGTCACACACCTTGATCAATTTTGAATTTCTCCACGAGTCTGAAGACATGTTTGGTGAGCATTTTGGGCTGGATCAGATTCATGCAGTGTTTGGTTACAGAGAGGTGAGGGAACCGCCTGTGGAATACACACATGCAGACACAACCATATGAGTTCATACAGCGGCACTCTGATGCCTACATACACATACAGCGGGTTTCCATACGTTCCAACATATGATCCATACTTTGTTATCTCTTCCTCACTGAAGCTGGGGTGGCACCACGAGTCCAGCAGCGTGACCAGCTGTTGTTCAAGATGATTGTGGCCAGTGACGAAGGACTCTGCCAATGTCATCTTATTTTGCAAGATTAGTGGTACACACATCTGCAGAAGAGGATTGAAGATGACAATTTGGGATGTTGTTAAGAGATTTTAAGAGATTCCATTTTTGAAAAGTTCAGACCTAACATGTCTTAAGTATGCCTATGTATTCACTGCTTATAAATAAAGGTTGCACAGACATGTCTGCAGAAATTGTATTGTCTCACCTCCTCCATATTCAGCTCTTTTTGTAAATTCAGCTTTATGCTGAGCACGGCTGCCTGTGAAGAACAGAAAGCATTAAATCAGTGCAGTGTTGAATGTTTTTGTCTGAAATCTTTCTGACATCAAATGAGGAACTCACCTCTTTGTAGCAATGAAGAGCCTGTAACCTCATAATGCTCAATCGGAGAGGGGCCGGGTCCAGGGAATTGAGTTGGTAGATGTTAATGAGATTGTCTACAAAGTTTGGCTGGGTATCTGTCATTAAGCTCAGAGCTCGCTGCTGAAGAGCCAGTGCTTGCTGTTCTGAGAGGGAGCTCAGAGTCACCTGAAAAAAAGCATATAAACAATATCTCAAAAAAAATGAAATAAGTGATTATCTTGCACTATACTGAGAATTTAAACTAGGTCTGGAACATAAAGCAATACTTGTTGCTGATAAAGAATTTTGGAACAAAGTCCCTCATGAGACAATTTAGGAACAGTTCAAGCTAATATCTCTGCTGTAGAGTAAGTGCGAATATGTGTGTTGCCATGGAGGTGGCTCATCGGGATGTCAGTGATAAAAAATGCTAAATATACAGGACCATGTGATCCATGATTCTCATTTTAGATGCAAGGCCCCTCAAGAAAAATGGCTTCACTCACTTCACTCCATAAGTGCACTGGCTACTCAACATGTTGCCTTCATGTTTGAAAAAGACAACAATTGCTTTTCTGTAAATGTGGTTCAGGACATCTGCCTAAGGACAGAGTGACATATTTCTAAGTCTTCGCCCAAAAGTCAAGTCTGAATTCTGTTTAGTCACATTTATGGCTTTAAACACAATGTTTTGGTTTAAATATCCAGATATGTTCACTTATTACACAGTATGATGCACGTCTTCTGTTAGTTTACAAATATGGCAGTGTTATAGATTTTATATTTATGATAATTATTTAATATGCAAAACACTACACTATATGCAAAAGATACCTGTAACAATCATTGTCACAACTGGGAAACGTTGGACTCGTACTGTAGAAGTTCTCAAGTGTCCAGAAGTGCAGGTTTGACACTGATAGAACTGCAACTCTGTGGTTCGTTTCTTTAGTTTAAAAAAAGTTTGGTTGATGAATCTCATTTACCTGAGGATGTTCCTTCATCCATGTCAGGAATTCCATGAGAATGTACTGGCCGAGGGTGTGGCTCCGACCCTTCTGTTTGCCTGGACAGCCCTCCAGGATTGTTAGCAAAGCCTCTAGAGGCTCAGACAGCTTTGAAAATCCCTGGAGGGCTGCCAAATGTAGCTGTTGGGGGAGAAAGGGGAGGTAGATGTGTGAATTAAAAACCAAAATGTAAGAGAGGAAAAAGGGTAAATGTATAAAACATTACAACTTAATCGTCTTTTTAAACTTGATTTAGGTGGATTTATTTAAATCTGAACCCTTTGTGCATCATTCATATTACAGCCACACAGTATTCATTGACAATTACACACAATCTTTGCAGCATGTCGGTCATGATGTTCTTCTTTATTTGTTTGTTAAACACAGTTGTATTATTTTGGAACTCAAACCTGCTTGTTTGCAGTTCTTTAAATATAATGATTTGTGTGAAAATTGTGAATTTTTAAAGCAACAATTTAGTGATTATAGAGGGGTATGCTACCATTTTTGAAGAGAAAGAAAACGGTCTTAGAGTGACACATTCAAGGAAGAACCAACTGTAGACAAATGTGCTGTAAATATTACCATTAAATTAGTCATAGTTGTTGGTAAAATGAGGTAACTGACAAGTGAATTTTTAGAATAGCTGGAACACAGTAGCCGGTGAAGACAAACGGCTAACTTCCCTCGCTGCGTCCAGCAGACACAGGGGTTTATTAAAAAAACGCATACTCTGGCATTAGAAACTTCCTTCACAAGAAAATAATATCTGTGTGAGAAGGGCTTGCGCTCCGTCTTAATTTGCAAACCAGATGTCATCCACTCAATATCCTCCTCACACAGATCTCAAGTTCATTCAGTGCAACGCAAATTCCTTCCTCCTACTGACAGACACTCTGGTTTCCTCATTAACACACACGCACGCACGCACACACACACGCACACACACACACACACACACACACACACACGCACATACACACACGCACACACTGGTGAGCTTCATTTAAACATGTCGGTATGCAAGATCTCTCTCTCTCGTGTTTCCTATTGTGTTTCTTGCAGACACACAAAGACTCCATCTCTCTACCTTTGTAAACACACACACTCAATATTGCATGTGTGGAATTGACACACGCTGTGAAAGTGACCCTCACCGTCTGCAGATCTTTCCGGTTCCATAGCTCGAAGAGCTGGTCTCTCAGCACGGCAGGGTCAAGACCTGGGGGATCACACACACGTATGGATGAGGTGGGGTTTCACTCTGACCTTTGACCTCTATCTACCTATCAGCCTTCAAAGTCTTTTTTTGTTTGTTTTTCTCACCATATGAGGCACCTGATGGCTTTCTATTCCGGTCTTTTGAGCCTTAAAGTAAAGAAGTTTGATTTGGTAAAATGAAACTTTTGCAAGATCCAAATCCTCTAGGTCTAATTCTCAAGGCTGTAATTCATTAAAATAATGTGCACAGGGTATGCATGTGGATAATTTAGCCAACAATTAAATCCATTTCATTTATATACTGAAGCCTCCAATGACATGGAATTTATTTTTTCTGGTTAACACAATTACCTACTCGGACAATTGTTGTTTATCATCTCTTCCAATCAATGTTGCCTACCTATAATGGCTATAACCTTATGAATAAATGTTTGATCCAGAAAAATTGGAACCCTGTGCCCTTGCTCATAAGTACTGTAGACGTTAATAAAAGGTAAAACTTTGTCTTGAAATGCCTTGTTTTGTGTCCAAGCTAAATCTTAGCTTACAGGTACTGTGATACACTGGAAATATTGTTATTTAAAACAGGCATAGCTGAACAGTCATAATGTCAAATAATATTTCCTTAACAGGCATAGCAGAGCAGCCATAACATCGGATTAACAGCTGAGGCTGGTTGGATAGTAGAGGAACCGAGCATTAGCTCTGCATTCCAGCTGAATCTGCAGCCAAAATATTCTAGAAAAGACTCTCAGGGCATATTTTTTTTTTTTGGAAAGCCAGGGTGAGTAAAAGAACCCCAGAAACAAGACGAGATGTACGCATGCATGCACAGTTTGCGTCTTGCTGCCTGTGCGTGAGTTCCACTTAGACTTCCCCAAAAGCTCCAGCTCTTTCTCTGTCGCTGTGTGGGCTTTACCATACCTGCCCCCCTCCCTCCCTCCCTCCCTCCCTCTTCCCAGGGCTAGTTTTCCTGTTCTCCTCTCCCTCCCTGCAGCAGCCTCTCTCGATTTTGTCTCGGATTTCCCCAGGAAAGGGCTATGTGGTGGTCATGGTGTAAAAAATACAACCTTCCTGATGCATAGCCTGGGAACGCAGACCGAAAGACCTCTCCCTCTCTCTCTGCGTTGGCCTCTTTCTTTACTGCATCGCTCCTGGCCGGACACTTTTAGTCTCTTTAGTGTTGCCTCTTAAATATTAACTTTACCTGCCTGAGCTGCACCCTCTCTATTTCAGCTTGTTTTTTCAGTCACTATGCTTCTCCTTTGATCTGCCAATTTTATTTAATTCCAATGCTCATTATTCATCACTTGTTTCTGCATTTGGCCTTCTCCCTTGTTAGATTTGTTGTCCTTTGTGTCTCACTTTAAAAGCACAGTGACTTGATAAATAATCTCCTCTTTGCCAAAACCAAAACCAGAATCACTTCCACTGCCATTGGGTCCAGCGTCTTCACAAAATGCAATGCTTTTTGCATTTTCTGGCCCTTTTTGCATGTTCTGGCCCATTAAGTACAGATCATGCATTCTCTACATTAGTGCAATCGTGTCATTTTCAAAATATATAATAGTTTCTGATTTTTTCCTATTTTCCACATAGTATCCTCTCAATATAAAAATATATTTGAAGTTAGAAGAAGTTGCTTGAGAAGTTGCTTTTTAATCCATCTCAATGGCTTTTAATATCTGCTTTTATTTTTGTAAAATATGCTTCGCTGCAGCACAGGCTTTTAAAATCAGTCTACTCTTCAGCATCTCACCATGGGGCCACAACTTTGACGCCAACATGACAGCACGCTATGGAAAACAGCCAACAGCATAGAAGCGTGGATATGTAACAAGTGGGCTAAGACGTGCAAAAACACAGCAATGGTCCTCTGAAAGGTCCTTTAATTTCAGGAATTTGAATAGCTACAGAGTGTCCTTTGCTTTTCTCCGTGGTTCTCTGATTATACACCCCACTGCAGTCCATTCATCCCACTGACGAACACGTGTACGTGCACAGGGACTCACACAAACAGCACAACCCACTTCAGTCTCACTGTTTGTGTGAGGAGAGGTGAGGAGAGGAGGGGAATGTGGAGCATGTAGCTCCTTTAGAGTTCTGGCTGGTGGTTGAATGACAGAGTTGGAGACTCTCCATTCATTGCAACATAATAACCTCCATCATCACCATATACAAATACACGGACACAATACAGTACATGCACTCATTCACCTTTGGGAGGGTTATTGTTTTCCTTCATTTTTTGGCACAACGTCATTTGAAATATGAGAAAACACTGTATTTAAACCAAGTGGATTTTAAGGTAATGAGACACTATCCTAACCTCCCATCCTTACAAAACAATAAAAATTGCACTTAAATTTCAGTGAAATTAGACAGCGATTAAATCCACAGGCAGGTCTAACTGTCTGTTGCCAGGCAGCTGCCAAAATAAAGGAAACACAAAGATCAAGTGTCTAAATGGGGCATTTGGTGTCACTACAGCCACCAGAACAGCTTCAGTGTGACTTGGCAGAGGTTGTGCATGTGGCTCAACTCCACTGGAAGGATGCCACAACATTCTTCTATAAGTACTTCTGTCCTTTTGTATTTTTCTGTAGGAGCTGGAAAAAAAACGTTCAACAGGTGCTATGAAAGAATCTTGAAAATGAAGAGAGTACAAGCACTTGCCGAATTTGATGCTTGTTAAAGCAGTGTTTGCATGTTAATTACCTCTCCAGCATTGACTAAAACTGGCATACCAGTCGACATTACATACCTACAGACTTCACATTGAAAAAAAGAGTGGTGATGATGCTGATATCATTGTACACCCCAAGAGCCCTCCCCGCATTCAGCAAACTAATCTTGCTAAGAAATGTGTAGATATAGTTACTGAGATGAATCAAAGCTAGTACACAGTGGCAACACATCTATGTGTACTACACTACCATACAGAATACCTTAGAAAACAGTTAGCTTAGTAGATAGCTAGTTGGAATTTTTTACTTAAATCTATCAAAAGACCTGGTATTTGACCTATAGTTAAGTATATTTGACATTTTAATTTAGGACATAAATAATCCAAAGGAGTCATAAATAATCCAAAGGAGTCCAAATGAGACACATAGTGGTTTCAGCACAACAATCGGCTGGCCAGAACTTTATCAAACCAGTCTGATATAAAAATGAACTCATTCTGTTTTCTCCTGAAATGTTTGGCCCCAGACGAAATTGTTTGGATAAAATGTATGTGAATACACTTGTCTTTTAACCATTGTATAAAAGCAATATTACTTCTGGAGTCTGTACAAAACTCATTCTACATTATCACTCTACATTTAACCCTCATGTGTGTTGTTACTATACTAAATATTGAAAGAGAAGTGTGTGTTGTAGAACTGTGACACATACCCATTGCCTCTGGAGTCATATGGTCCATTTCTGTCCACAGGATGGTGTGCTGCTGTCACTCTGTGGTGGAAGGCACACAAAACAACACTGCTATGAATAAGACCAACACATTTGCTCAAATATATTAATTTCATAACATGAAAGGAAAGAAAATTATATTTGCAAAACATGTACCACATACGGTATTATGGTAAAGCTACTGCACTAAGCTGGTAGGCCGAGATACAATACCCTACACACAACTTGTTAGTTCAAGCACTTGCCCCAAGTTAATTTGGGAAACAACAACTTTGCAGAGTCTTGAATGATGTTACTGTACAAAATAATATGCACCAAAATCTTCGGTATAACAAATATCAACCACTTAAGTGTTAACAAAGTCCACAGATTATTAGGCATTGATGATTAAGTAATGAAATATGTACAGTACCAGTCAAAAGTTTGGACACACCTTCTCATTCAACTACTTTGAAGAATGTAAAATATAAAACATATTCTGGTTTGTTGAACATTTGTTTGTTTACCACATAATTCCATATGTGTTCCTTCATAGTTTGGATGTCTTCAATATTAATCTACAATGTAGAAAAAAATTAAAATTAAAATAAAGAAAAACCATTGAATGAGAAGGTGTGTCCAAACTTTTGACTGGTACTGTATATTAAAAATCATTTTTTTAATCTCATGCGACTATTTGAGACGTCACATTAAAAAATCTAATAATTCGAATATGGAAATCCTAGTACATGAGAAGTTTCTGAAATACCAGCCAAATATATATATATTGTTACACCAATAATATATATATATATATATATATATATATATATATATATATATATTGTTGGTGTAAAATTAAACCTCCAACCCATGGAGGATATATATATATACATATATGTATATCCTCCATGGGTTGGAGGTTTAATTTTGCATTATACTTTTTATAAAACGTATCAAGCCTTCTATAAATAAATAGTTAGAATTTAGTTATATTCTAACTTGTTTGACCAAGGGAAATGCCATGTCTTTCTCTTTATACATCCATGTGTCTAATAGTATCACTTTCCACCCTGCTTTGATGCACAGAAGCCCCTCTTTCATGGGATGAAGGAACAGAAGAGCCAGGCCTGTTTTTGTGAATGGTCTTCTAGCCCCACCTAGTGGTAGTAGAACACACATGACTTCCTGAGTCCCTGATTTCATGCTATATGTTAGCAAACACTAGCTTGTCTGACAGAAAACAAATCAAGCACTCCGTGTTATGACACTGAGTATGTTGATATCAAAACGTACTCGGCTGTTTCTGTTGTGAGAGCGAATTAAAAGCCAAAAACAACGGGGTTTAGGTTAGTTTTGCCTGGGATGTTATTACTGGTTAGCTAGTGACTGGCTCATATACGGCTAGCTCAGTGCTAGGTTGTGATGTTGCTCTCTCTCTCCAATACACAGTCGACTTTATTTATTATTGTGTTGACAGCGAATTTATATCGAAGTTCGCAAATGTAACGTAACGTTGTCGATGCTAATGGACTCACCATGTGCTAGTTTCTTCCAGTTTACTAGCTCAGCTATCCTCAGGTAGCCTGTCGTTACGTCACCGTACATCAGATGAGCTTGTGTCACTGTCGATAGCCGCGTGTGTTTTTTTTTGCCCTTCGCGTAGGTCCCAGGCAGATCTTGCTCTCACATTGAACACAAATTAAGGTTTATTCGCAAAGATTTACACACCATGACATCTGAAACATGTCATATTCTAACAGCAAACACCAGTAACTACAATGTCACACATTTGTTTAGTGGAGTTTATCGGGAGCCATAAACACAATGTGGGTAAAGCTGCCTGTAACTCTGAACTGAGGGAAAATTATAACTTATATCATTCTTGCTACTATTTGTTTTTCATTGGAGGCTGTCATGCAGTCTAGAAGTGCACTGCTGCCGACATATGCACCTCCTTTTGTCACATATTTAGCTTTTTTTCCACATAACCCGAATATAATAACTGAACTGAAAATAAGGTTTAGGTGACAGTTAAAAAAACAACAATAATTGCTTTCTTAAACCAGTCGACCACATGACACTAAAACCTCTGCAATACAAATACACTGTGCAATACAATAGTTATAATAGTTTCTGTCTGTATATATAATATTTCAGTTATTGTGGATTCTTTACTGTTTTTTTATTGCTCATTTGCTTATTTATAATGCTTATTTTGATCTTGTTTTTTTACTATGTCTCTTGTTTGCACTATCCTCTATGCTGCTGTAATCCTGTACATTTCCCCGCTGCAGGACTAATAAAGGATTATCTTATTTTATCTTATTTTATTGACTCAGTCATGTGGGCTCGTTTAGGTTACCACATTTATTGATGAGCCCTTCACTGTAAAATCATATTAATGTATATTTATAGTGCATTGCACAAGTTAACATAGAGAAACGTATGTTTAAACCACGGGACATCATGGTGTACCCATCATATTCCATGCTAATGAAATCACTTTTTCGTATGTAAAAGACAAATATTTTTTTGTTATATATGCAGGCGCATTTATGTAGAATATATGAGTACATTTATTTTGATATATAATATATCTATGAGTCTAAGACCATTCTCACCACTCCCCAAAGTCAGAATATATTTTATTGAGATGCAACGTGTTCATTATTTTAAATAGATACTATATTTATAGTATTAATGGTGCTCTGATTTATTTAATAAGGAGACCTACAAACCAGTGCATATTCCAACAATTTATCTTTTAAATGTATTTTCGTTAATTTTTCATCTTAGGATGTGCTTACACATAACTATTAAGTAAGACTGTGTCCCTTATTTCTTTATTATTATATATAGAAATATCATCCCTCTCTATTAACTCTCTACCCAAACACATCCGAGACTGCAACGATCTTTCCATGTTCAAATCACAAATCAAAACTCAACTTTTCAGAACTGCTTTTAATGCGTGATGAATGCTGTGTGTTCTACGTTTTTGGTGTGTAGCTTTTAATGACGATTTTAATGTTTGTAAAGTGTCTTTGAGAACTTTGAAAAAGCGCTCTATAAATGAAATTGTATTATTATAACCCTCATTTATTTGCCGCTGTTTCAAGCCAACGGTTGCCAAGCTATGGTCGCTGTTTTGGGGGCCTGATGCCTGTATGAAGGTACGTTCTGATGCCTGTATGAAGGTACGTTCTGATGCCTGTATGAAGTAGCAGTCAGAACTCTTTATATAATGACAATCTCATCCTACTGTCACATTTCTGCCAGAGACCTGCCAGACCGGTTCTTGAAAATTTTGCCAAGAAACTCACAAAAAGTATTGAAGATAATCCTTTATCATACAAAAACATGACCATGGACAGAATGGAAACTTCACCTACCGAGAACATACTGGAGATTGAAGTGGATGATGTTCGACCACTGTTTGAAACCTTTTTCGAAAGGATGACAATGAAACAGCAGGGATTTCTGAGGCAAGGTGCACCTGATGATGCCACAAAAGTAATGTTAGCAGAGCTGATTTTGGACTTCATAACATCAGTGTCAAGATACATTATGGACTTCAGGAGCCAAAAAACAATCCTGTCTAAGGAGCGTGTTCTTTCCTTACTGGGCGACACACTCCTTCAGATCGTTGCTGCGGTTCTGGATGGACACGATCAAGTCCACTATGACAGCACGGAGCGTCTGAACAACATGATTATTGAAGGGGTTGCAGAATGCGTCAACTCTGCCATGTGCACTACCATGGTGATTCCCCCTAACAGACTAAATTATATGATCAACCTCGCCTGCTGTATGTTTAAAGCATCAGAAAACCCTGAGAAGATCTCAAGAGGTTCAGAGGACATCGTTGTGACTCCAACAACTAAAGCCGTCAGGGTAATGATCAAGAGAGAGGTCAATAAAATCATGGAACCTCTCCTGGATGAAAAGACTGACTCCGACTACAAACTGCTGCAATATGAAACCTGCTTCAAGACTGAGATTATTGCAGATGACATCGCTCAATCAATTGTTGATGAGCTTAAGAGTCTGGAGAAAAATGCTGTAAGTACCATCCCAGAATCCAGAGAGAAACTCTTCTTCAAAGATGTCGGGATCAAGATGAAGACTTTTTTTTTTTTTTTTTGCAACACAGTTTGCCAAACAGTCAATCCATCGCATGGCAAAACAACTGCAAAAAAAAATTCTACACAGATTCCGAAGTAAGAAGCAGGAAATCAATGCTGTCATTCATCAATGATGTTGAATCTCTACTTCTGACAGAAGACGGCAAGGACCAACAAGGTGGAAATGAGGTTGCTATGTACCAGAGATTACTGAACATTTCCAACGGTAATGCTCTGGTATTCACAGAAACACTCAGTGATCTCCTCTACAGTCACATCACAGAGGGGATGAGTACTGAGATCGTCCCAGAACAAGTCAGAGGGACAGTGTATGTTTCGCCATCACGCGGTTCCATGTACGACGAAATTAAGTGCAAAGTGTGGAGTTTCCTGGGACTGAACCAGCAGTTGATGACTCAATTGCCTCTTCTTTCAAAGACCACCTGATGACACCACCGAAGAAAAGCACCATCAAAAGGTTCTTGTCTTCCGTGGGCAAAGACATCTCCAAGCCCTTCACTCCAGAGTTCAGACGTATGGTTGGTACTATTATGTACATCACCGCTCACATTTTTGGAGAACTCTGCTTCCAAGGGGTGACAGGGTCCAGTGTGGCTGGAAAGACTGTTCTATTCTTTTAATTTTTTTCAAGTTAATAATGTAATAATATGTAATAACTCTGTAAACCTATGTCATAACTCTGTAAACCAATATAAATGTGATAAATAAATGTGTTAAAATGTATATTTCTGCTTATCTCACTTATCTCACTGTCAGAGCTGTAAACATTGAACTCAAGCTGAAGTTGATAAGATATGATTACAATATGGTTGTATCACTCAATTCATTTTATCATAAGCAATTGACCTTCCTTCAATATTATGCTATGATATTTAACAAGTTCAAAATTGAGTTTAATGCATCAGTTTCAAAATCTTAAATTCTGCATTCACAGATTTCTCAGTGTCAGTTTTCACCAAGTCTCCAAGTGAGCACCTTAGAGTAACAGTAAAACAATTACAAAAAGAAAAGCAGCTATATTATTGTACAATAAATATGGGACCAATGTGTATAATAAGTACTTTCACATTGATACTTTTTTATATTACCTATATGCAATTACTTAAGTTTCCATTGGGGCATTCCCAGTTTTACTTTAGTGAAGTTTTAGAGTAGGCTACTTACTCATACATGGGTGGGGATCTGCTGTAAATTAGCATGAACAGGTATGCATGTACTGTACAGCGTGTATATAAAGTTAAACACCAGAATCTCACAGTCCTGTTTCAAAGATGGGTCGTCTTAAATGGAATGACGAATCAGCAGGTTTTGTCACTGCAGATGTGTGATACATGTTGTGTATTTCACTCCTCACCTTCAGTGTGACATTGCTGCATACACTCTGTCTTATTATTAAAGTTGTTCAGGTCGCCCTCACACCTTCCATGAAGACCTGTTATTGAGGAGAAGTAACGCTCAGAAGCCCACAAACATGGACCTGGTTCTGGTTCTTCTTCACAGACCGCTAAAAAAAGAGAGAGATACAGGACTTAGGACAGAGAGGGGAAGATAACCATTAGTCAGGACTTGATGAGATCAGGTTAAACACTTCTCCAACTTGGTTGACAACATCATAAATTCTGTTTTATATCTTAGTCAAATTGCCACTGAGGTTTAACAACATTCTACGAGGTGATACATTCATCAAAATCTGTTTATTTTGCTTTGTTGTTGAAATATTGCAAATTTCCCCGCTGCGGGACTAATAAAGGATTATCTTATATCTGCAGCATTAATTCAAAGACAAAATTATACTTCCTGTGTTCTCTTTAATTTATATTTTAACTTTGAATCAGCCTGGATCAGCACCAACATTAAAATCTTGGAAAAAAATGTTACAATATTAAAATAGACATGTGGCTTAAAACAACAAACAGTATGACAGCCTTACATGAGACAATGAAAAAAGAATACCATATATTCCACAAACAGATCAAGACTGGTCCTATTTTATGAAACAAACCAAATGTAAGTATGTGTCCTTTGCAAGTACAAAATCTTTACCTAGCACATATATAAACAAATTAATAGGAGGGGATTCATATACGAAGAGGGCAGTAACGTTACTTTAGTTAAAAGTTTCACAGGCACAAACTTTCCTGAATCAGAATCAGAATTTAAAACTCAATATATGAGGCTGACTACTTGATCTGAATGGCTGTCATGCACTTTATTCTGTCACACCACCACACAGCAAACATTCACAGGGTCAGAGAAGTGTTATAAACTCGTCCTATTGGAGAAATAACTCTTGATCTAAGTGAGTGGAAATGTTGAAATATGGAAACATTCTAACTTGGCACATAAAATAAAAAGCAGATATACATACAACTTACAGCCCCCTCTCGTTTATTCTGATGAAGATATTTAACCCAGTACTTTTTTATCTGAACTATAGTAGTGACCTTGTCTATATCCATGGCCAGAGCACGTTATCACTTTGTTGTCAACATCTGTAATACATTTAATGACCTTCGATTCATCTTTGCTTAACCCTCTGAGGTCATGACTGTACAGTAGTCTGCTTGTATATGTGATGATATCACTGATATCTTGAACGTGAAGCTGAAAAGGGAGCATAATTATCGAGGCTTTTGTCTTGGGTCATTTTTGTATGTATTTATGGTTGCCAGGAAGCAACTGCATCAGCAGAAACAAACGGGCTAAAAACACAAAAACAAACAAGAAACACCAGCCAAACAGAGTCAGACTTGTTTTATTGGTGATCTGTTTTGATATAACTTCACATATTATGTGGGTGACTTATGTGACGCTGCCTCAAGTTGCATCTCTGTATGATGAGTTCAGATGAGCAGCAATGTTTCCTCATCTCACTCAGTTTGCCTTCAGAAGTTCTCCCTCTGGAAATGAGAAAATACACATGATATTTTTTTATCATATGCTGGTGGAGATATGGTGTTTTTTTCTGTGTGTTTTATATTTCCTTTATCAACTCACCATCATTCACTACCCCGCAGTACTCATTACACTCGGCTTTGCTGTAGAACTTGTTGGCGTTGCCCTGGCAGATGCCTTGTTTGTAGGACACGCACAGACCGAAGATTGAGTCAAAGGCCCAGATGGTTGGATGGCCTGTGCATTGTTGGGGCACCAAGGGAAGACGGCACACAGCTGGGCAGACATAACATATTTCATGTGTTCAAAGTCTTTTTTATTTCACAGCTAACACATGAGGGAAAAAATGATAAAATTAAAAAAATACTGGCAGATTAAACTGGCTATGAGCAACATATTGATGCTGCATGTATTGTTTAATTATCACATATGCTTTCAAAATCCATTCCTCACCCTCAGTGCGACATCTCTGCAGACACTCTCTCTCATTTTCAAAGTTGTTCTGGTTGCCCATACACCCTCCGTACTTGAAGAGTTCACAGCTCATTGAGGAGGAGTTGTAGTAGTAACGCTGGTGCGTCCCAAAACATGGTCCTGTATCTGGTGCTGCTTTACAGGACTCTACGTGGAGAGAGGGAGATAGTTATAGCCCGAGGAAGGATAGACACCCATTAGATGTAGCATTTTCCAATCAATACTCATACATTTTCATTAATGTGCTATGCTATCAAAGCGTATCAGGGTTATTCAACCTAGTAAGCTGATCACTTACCGGTTGCATTGAAAAGAGGCATATTATCACCAGAACCCTCATCGTCAGCAGTGGCCAAAGAAGGCACCACGTTTCTCTTCCTCCGCTGTATCACAGACAGACTCAGTTAGAGATACAAGTTGTTTTTAGTTGTGTACAGAGCTCCTTTAAATAAATCTCATTTTAGTACCTGAGGCTCAGGCCTAGCTGACGGCGCTGCCACCGAATCTCCAGGAACACAGTCTCCTGCGAAGATTTTAAATGAAAACATATCATAGATACCCATGCATTTCATAGCCCAACAATGTATTCTTTGAATGTAAGGCAAAAATATTTTCCTGTTTCATGAACAGTGATGGTAAAATCCCCTACCAGATACCTTCATCTCTCACTCAAATATCTAATAATATTTAGAGGTAAACTGTGTTGTACCTTTGTCCTGCTTAATGATAACAGTGTCATCACTCATTCCCTGTTCTCTGACCAGTGTTTTGAAGTCATCCAGCACAGTGTCTCTCACAGTCATAGTTCGACCTGAAAAGGACAGAGTCATTCAGATGAAGCAGAAACGAAAAACTTTAACATCTTGACATACATGAGGCGGGAAATCATAGAAATATAATCTAATACTTAAGATGTTAGAGTGAGAGTGTCCACTCACTGTAAAGCTTTACTGAGGTGCTCTTATTCCCAGATGGTTTCTGTTTGCTCATTATCACTATCGCATACTCGTTGTAGTTTGTGTGAACCACGTAGGCGTCCACGTCTTCGCTCCACTCTGTGGAACGGACAGATGAGTTAAGTATACCTGTAAAAACTTCATGGACAAAATAAACTGAACAGAGAGCTGTATCACTGCAGGCTTAAACAGAGGGAGACGTACGTGCAAAAGAGAATCGTCCTGGTGTGGTTGTCAACTGACATTCCCCAAGGATCTCCTTACATGTTCCTTTTCTGCACACATAGAAAAAATGAGACAGTCTGTGAAAATATATTGGATATCTATAATACACAGTTTTCACTGTCAACCAATGTTGAAAGAAGAACCTAAAACTTTTAGTTCAGTAAAAGTGGCAATACCACAGTGTAGAAGTTCTCTATTATATGTAAAAGTTCTGTAATAAAGTAAAATTGCACAAGTACCAACAGTAAAAGTACTCAGTATGCAGAATTGCCCGCCTCAGAATAATATATTTATCATTGATAATAATTCTACTTCATTAATGTGCAAGTATGACTAATCTTGTGGGGCTACTTTAAACCACATTACATACTATCCAGTAGCATGATCTGTAATAATTCATCATCATTTATTTGTATAGTATAAATCTTTAAAGTAACTATAACTGAAACTGACATATGAAAACATTGAAGTTTAATGTTACCCCTTGAAATTTAGTGAAGTAGAAGTATCTAGTGGCAGAAAATGAAAAGTATAAGTACCCCAAAAACTGTACTTGAGTACTTTAGTTAATTTCAACAATTGGATTTGACACTCTAACATTTTTTTAGAGAGAGTCAAAGCTCAAGCTGTGTTAAAAGGATAATTTGTTGAATTTAGAAAAGCAAATCAGTATATTTTAACACATTTTTTTCCAGCTCTCCAAAAACGTTTTTTGGATTTAAAAAAATTCCATTAGTGTGTTTGTGTGCAAGTGTGTGTTAATGTGTGATGCATGCATTTCGTACAAACCTCTGCATACGTCGAGTTATCTTGAGTTTGCCCTCAGTGGGGCCGGTCTGCAGAATCAGTGTCCCAACGGCAGCCTCTCCCCTGTTACGTTGCATATAGGGACATGCACTTGCCACAGCAACATCATGCCATGTTCCCAAAAACTGTTAGAAAAATAAATACCATGATGTGTTCACTGATATAATACACATACAAACTATAATTGAAATGGGGGCTGTTGATTCAGTATACCAAATCAAAAACAGAAAAAAATGTTTATCTCACTTCATTAGAAAAATAAAGATGGCACGGAATTAAAATATTTTACTATAGACATCAAGCTCATTAGAATATATCTCCCAATAAAGTAAAACTTCAGGACAAAAAAAAACTTACTCATGTGTGCTTATGAATTTATACTTGACTTTTTTCCTATATGTAACTGAAACTGTCATCTCAAGCCCAAACTGCCTTAACTTTTTCAACGTTTCACACACATAGATCACATTAGGTTTAATCTTCCATTCAAAATTTTAGGTCACTGAGTAGGGAGGTTATCAGGGTGGTGGACGGGTCAAAAAACCCAGGGCTATCACCAGGGGACTGCCGTTTGTGTCCCGTTTGAATCAAGCACTTTTGTTGCATTTTTGTTTTGTTTCAATTTCATAGGGATTTTAAACCAAGCCATGGTGTTTTTTTTTTACTAAACCTAACAAAGTGTTTTTATTGCATTATTTGTTGTGCTTTGTTTAATTTTTACAACATTAACCATGTGTTTAAACCTGTTTAAAACTGTGACTGTAATCAAGTAGAAAATAAATGTATGTATGTACGTATTTATGTATGTATGGGAACGTAATATTGTAGGACGGATGATGAAATATTTGATGATGAAAATTTTATCCCAGAAATTTAGATAAAGGTTTTTAACCTAGTAGCAGCAAGAATATGGTGGAAAAGAGAATACATAAGTACTGTGCTTCAGCCTTTTACCTCTTGATACTGAATGTATACATTTAAAACAACACATGCAAGTTTGCAGAACTCACCTGGGTCAGATCAAAGTTCTCCTGCGTGGGGTAGAGAGGATCTGGGAGAACAGGGACCCCCTGAAGGGTCCAGGACCACCCCAGGACCAGCAGGGAAACCAGAATCACTGCTTTCTGCATCCTATCAGCCTGTCTGTCTACTCGTCTCTGAGAAGACTAGATATCTGAGGCACTGAATCCCAGCGAAAGGGCCCCCTCCTCACTGTTTCTTATCTCTCTCGACTCTTCAAATGGGGACAGGGCATTGACCTATTTTTTGTGTGCTCACTCCCACATCCAAGAAGAAAACAAACAAGTAAAAGAGCAAAGTTCTGCTCTCTGTCTCTCACTTTGTGCTCGGACTTGCCTTCAGCTGACCACATAAGCATTGGACTTAACAGTTTTTGCTACATCAACAAATCAATACATGCCATGATTTAAGAGAGACTAACAAGTAACATAATATTGTATCATGGATTGTGTGTGTGTTATATACATGTAAATGTTTTTTTTGAAAGAAAGAACAGTAATTCAGATTTTACAATGCTGTTGGATGACTTTATATGAGAAATCATATTCACATTTTACAGGTATATAGTTATACCCTCTAGCAGCATTGCATTCTCTTGCTAGGCCTCAGTTATTGCTTCCATCCAAAGAGTCATTTTTTCATTAGTAGTCAGAGAAGTTCATCAGAGTCCTCTATGAATCATTAAAACATAGATTATCAAAGATGATTAAGAGTAAGAATGTAAACTTTGACCAGTCAATCTAAATAAAACATGTAACTCCAAACCAATTTTCTTTAATCATTATTAAATTAAACTTCTTTCTAGTTCCTGATAAGCAATGAAGAAATAATAAGATTCCTTGGCTTTTTGCACTCTTTCTTAAGTTTATTTTATGCTTTTAGAAATTAGAGGTTTAGACAAACATGTCTCAACAGTATTTTGTTGAGACATGTTTGTCTCAATACAATACCGTCTAATGTTGCAGTATAAGATATACAGTACCTACATTACGAATAAATGTAGCGTAACAAGTAGTTACATAGCAGCATATGGTGTTTATACAGTATGTATCCTATATAAAGACTGCACTCACAAACGTTTCTTTGTATCCATTGAGAAAAAAAATCATGTGACAACATGATAGTCTGGTTTGTGTGATGATCCTCCTCTTCAGTTAATCCATGCGATCTGTCACAATGTAACAGTAAACAAGCATTTACTATTATGCTAAAACTGTACAGAAATACAATGTGTCATGATTGTTTTACATCACAGTTGCATGCTTTAGAGCATGTGTTAGGATGTGATATTTAAAGGTCTTAAGGTCAAAAATGCCTACTGTAGTTGTTTTTTGCTATTGTACAAATGAATGCAATAAAACAAAAAAAAAGATTCAATGATAGTGAATGGGGACAAAAAATACCCTTGATAATTTGCTATTCTCTTTCCATGAACTAAAATATCAGACGTTTGGAAATAGTTAACTTAAACATGTATCAGTGTTTAAGTAATATGACCTTTAAAGGTACAATAAATAGGATTCAAAGCATTAATATAGCGGCAAACAACTATTTGCTACGTAAAGATATAACTAGCCCTGCCAGCACGTTTGGTAATTTAAAATCATATAGCAACCTTTCTATTAAAAGATGCGGCTGCATCGTGTTGAATGCCGATGAAAAGTCTGCGAACAAGAGCCTGACATGGGCTTGCGGCTTTTCTAAATGTTTGTACGTAGTTTGTACTACGTAAAGATATAACTAGCCCTGCCAGCACGTTTGGCGTAGTTTGTACGGTTAGCATGTTTGCATCCTTAGCCACGAGCAACAGTCACAGGCGTCACCATGTTGAGAGCCTTTGAGAGGCAATCAAAATGCTCCAAATCTTGTATTATGCACCTTTAAACATTGAGTAACTTGTCCTCACCTGGTCAAACATTACCAGCGTCCTCCTCTTGCGCAGGAACCACAGGTGGCACCGTATTTCTTTTCCATCTTTTGGGTAGAAAAATCTGGATGATACACAAACGTGGAACCCACAAACCAGTGACTGATTCATAGAAATACAGATCTGTGGTCTCCGTATGCAAATGTCAATTCAGCACATCACTGTGTGAAGCACGTACCTGAGGCTGAGCTGTGACGGGCTCGGTTACCTGCTCACCTGGAACACACACACCTGGGGAGACAGTACGTTGGAGAGAGGGGTTTCTGTCTTTCATGTAGACAACATTTGTCTTTGAGTGTCAAAAATGTCCTGCAGTAGTAAATGAAAATCATGTTTCAAACTTTGGGGAGGGTTTTAGTTAGACCTGGTGCCATCAGTAGTGTGTCACCTTTGTTCTGATTCATGATGATAGCTTCATCACTCACACCATGTTGTCTGACCAGCGTTTTGAAGTCATCCAGCACAGTAGGCCTCACACTCATACTTCGACCTGGAGAATACAAAGATACCATTTCACAGACTGATCCATATATTGAAAGAAAATCGCTTTCATACAAAAAGTACAACACATTAACATATTGATAGAGGCAATTGTCACTCACTATAAAGCTTGAATGAGGTGGTTTTATTTCCTGATGGTTTCTCTATGCTCAGCAGAAGAAGCATAGCGTATTCATCATAGTTGGAATGAACCACGAAGGAATCAACATCTGCTGCAAACCCTGCATGAAGGAAAGTGTTCACAATGCTTTTGATGACAGATTTAGTTTAGCATTTCCTTGTTAAAGTGGTGTGAAAGGAATGGAAAGAACATAATAAGATTTTTATTTTTTAAGGATGGGGAGAGGAGAGAAACCTGAGAAACATACTTGCAACATGGTGGAAGAATCTTCCCGGAGTGTTGGTCAAACTATAATCTGTAGACGTCTTCTTACATGAGCCATTCCTACATGCAGGCACACATACATGCAATCACGGCACAGGTTACACTGAATGGTAGGCATTTTTAAAGTCCTAGAATGCATGTAAATCTGACCTGAAACTAGTGGCTGTCATTGTGAAGTTGCCATCAGAGGCCACATGTTGCAGCTCCAGTGCAACAATGACAGGGTTTCCCCTCTTGCGCTGCATGTAGTGAGGACAAGTAGAAACCACTGCCACCTCAAACCACTTCCCCATGAACTGCAGGGGACACAGGCATACTTACTCTACAGCAAAGCATTGCAACAGATTTTTTATGAATGAAACAATCAAATCTGTATTTCAACCTACTCACTCGGGCAAGATCAAAGTTCTCCTGTGTGAGGACAAGAGGTTCTAGGATCACAGGGACCGCTTGCACCATGCAGGCCGACCCCAGGACCAGCAGAGACCACAGACTCACCACTCTCTGCATCCTATCAGTCCCTTTGGATCAAACTGACTCACTGTATTTTGTAAAACCCCTCCCACTACACCACAGGAAACACAAAACTACAAGAGCGAAGTTCGGGTTGTCTTTTTATCTTGTCTTTGTGGGTCTTTTCCCGAGTGTGTGCAATCCACTTAATCAACAATGAATCATTGGACTTCAGAATTTGAAGCTAAAACAAACAACCAATCAATACAGGTCAGAATTTAGCGGCTGATAATTACTAGGAAAAAAGGCCAGGCTGATGGCTGCTGCAGTGTCTTTTCCTTAAGAACCACATGGGACACCAGAGTCAATGTTTTCCCGATTCTACACAAAGTGGCTTTAACCTACATTTTTTACAGTATCATGATTACCATATGTGCTATGTGATATTAGGTGACATAGCTAGCTTTAATATTAGCTTGTTTAGAAACCTCTGGTTCACAGCAGAAACATACTGATGTGCATTGATGTAAAGTATCTGCCCCCTGGTGTCCATATGTAAACTACACCACTTCACATGGAAGCACAAACTGTGGATTAAACACACACTCACGCACACAGACACGCACGCACACGTGCACACACGCACACACGCACAAACATGCATGTAATCAGGCTGGAAGTTAATATGGTTTATTTGACTGTCAACACAGTGAAACAGCACAACTGATTACATTTAATAATAAAAACTCTGAATTTTATTCAATTAAAAAAAACGTATGGTGATTAGGAATTTAGTTATTTAAATAGACTGGAGGTAAATATGATTTTTTTAATTATGAACTATGGAAAATATGTGAAACACTACATAACAGAGGATGACAAAAACATTTCATCAGCAATATCTGGTATTTATTATCTTTGTAGCCTTAAAAGATGATGTTTGCTGAGAGACCGGCAGACAAAGAGCAGCACGTCAGGATATGCATGCCACCATCATCTCAGGTACATCAGAGAACCTAAAGGGAGACACACATACTCACTTACACTGAAGAAGTGAAGTAACTCACACACCTGAATGTTCAAGTAACTCACATGGTTGTCACATTTTCAAAATAAAATAAAAAAAGACTCACCTAATGCCCAGGTCTTGATGCTGGGCAATTCTCTGTTGGCCAGAAAACAAATATGAGTGGTAATGTCAGTGTTATTTAAAGCTCCCCATTATCTGTGTGTGCACTGCATATGTGCTCCCTCTACTTTACCTGCTGGAGGTGGAGTCAGAATAGAGTCTCTGGGGAAACCTCTGGACGAGGCAAAGCCTTTAAACTTCATTATTACATCATGTCTGACTGTTGGAGAGCGACCTGCAAACAAGGACAAAAACACATATAGACAGTGTCGCCTCTTCGTGCTAACGTGCTTGCATGTGATGCAAAGTGGAGTCTGTGTCTCACCGTAAAGCGCCACCTGTGTGTACTCTCTGTTAAACACCTTGTGTTTGAGAACCACAGCGTAATCAGAATAGTTTGTGTCCACCACTGTGATGTCCTTCACCATGTTATGGCCTGACAGAAAACACAACACAGAAGTGAGGGACAAAGACTTCCTGTCATTCACTATTAAATAGTAACTAAACCAGAGAAATATGAGAAAGAATGGAAAATTAATTTGAGTGAAACTGTAATGCTCTTTGTAGAATAATTAATTAAATCTGTAAAGTAAAAGAGCCTAAATTACTTGTCTTTTGTGATTAGGGAGGAAATTGTCCACAGAGGGTACATATGAAAAAGATAAAATTGGATGTAGTATTCCAAAGGCAATCATATTAAAATATTGTGTATATAAATGAAAATATAATAAAACATTTAATACATTTTTATATTATAATACTGTTCATGTCCTGCAGAATGACAATAGTAAAAAATTAAATAAAATAATAAAACAAATATGAAGATATGCAGTATAAATATAACAAGATAAGCATGCATCTGAATACATATTACAAATTTACAGCACAAATGCAGGATTTACAATTACGTGATAGCTGTCTACAATGTTAGATATAACACAAATGAAAAATAGTGAAGAATTGTAATAAATACTATCTGTAAAACCCTTTGTTATGAGGAACATCTCAAAGTACAGATTTTTTTTTTTTTTTTAAAGGTACACATTGATAAAAAACACATTAACACGCATACAAAGTGCATAAGAGCATCACAAAAAAATAACCCACCATCAACACTTTATTTGTGTAAAAAAGTACAAACAAACCAAAAATATTATATTTCTGCTTTGCTATTATTTCATTTCTTGCATTCTATATTATAATTTTTTTTGGGGGGGACACAATAAAGCCACACAGTAGCTATGGTAATTTTCACATGTTCCATACATCCTCCAATCATGTGGGTCCAACACCTCTCTCTCGTCACATGTCATGCCTGGGCACTGTGGCCTTTATCTGTGTTCTTGTTGTAGTTGTTTGCTCACTACTGTGGCAGATCCAGAACTCAAGTTTGTCCTACTGCTGCTGGCACTCACTGAGTACCAGGCAAATATTTACATTGTAATGGAGCAAAAAGTCACAGAGCTTACTAAAAATCCGTTCTCTTCTCTCTTGTCAGGGTGATGAGTCAGATTAGAAGTGATCAGACTTACGTGCGCTGAAGTAGGAAAACTGTCCGGGTACGCTTGTCTTCTCATAGTTGTACACCTTTCTCACACAACCGAAAGGTCTGAAGCACACAGAGGAAACACAGTCTTTATCGCCTCTAAACCTCCCCTGGTTTCCTCTCTTCTATGACAAACACATGTACTTTTGTAGCCAACCATTTGAATAAACATGTACTGTACTGAATATGTCACTCGCACACAGACTCACAAGGCGTCCCACATGGTGAGGTTAACATTGCCGTTTGGCAGTGCCGTTACGATGCCCATGGAGGCCTTCACTTGGTCTCTGAAGGGGGCAAAACTTGGAGAGTCATAGGCCAGGCCCACCCGGTACCATCTCCCTGCAAACTACACACACACACACACACACACACACACACACACACACACACACACACACACACACACACACACACACACACACACACACACACACACACACACACACACACACACACACACACACACACACACACACACACACACACACACACACATTAAATATCTCGAGTTTCTGTTAATTTTACTTTAACTACTAGGTTACACTTGTCCTGGGCATTCATTTTCATGGTCAACACCAAAACCAATTGTTGTAAATGAAAACAGTCTCTCAATATTATCTGACCTCCCTCCTTGTTTGTTGCTCTCAGCCCAAAGCCGAGTGCTTCCTACTTAGGACATTTTGGATAAGGTTACAAGGTTCACAAGTAAATAGGGCCTGGGGACTAGTGCGTATTTAAGGAAACAGTAAGGTATATGTGGGATTGACTCTAAATAAATAACAGCGCTCTGGTTTAGCATAATAAAGGAACATGTCACACAGTGCAACTGTAAAACTCATCTATGGGTTCAGCCCAAACTGGAGGAGTATGACTCAGAGGAATGAACTATATCAGGCTTTGCAGGCAAAACGTGTTGGTAGGATCAGTTATTTGATGGTTTTGGGATTGTTTTAATGAAATTTGTTTTAAATTATAAAAAAAATCATTATTTGTCACCAAGCTTGGCAGGGGGAAATAGAAATTCCTTAAGGAACATCTACCATTTTGTGGATGTCCTTCTATGCATACATGCAATTCCAGTAGGGAAAACAAGTGAGCAGTATTTGTACCAGGTTGCAAACGCTGCCGGTAACCACACCATTTCCTCACATCTGTTGATTCTATAAAATGTTGACTGGATGGGGGGTGGGGGGGGGGGGGGGGGGGGGGCTTTAACTAACATGACCGAGTTTGCATGCTGCTTTAAGTGAATAACTTAAAGTAACCTTCAGATAAATATTGAATAATCACACGAGGGATCTACAAAATGCTTCTGGGTTAAACTCAATATGAACTCAGCCACAGGAAACAAATGAAGAGGACATTTCTTATGATGTGTTTAACATGGGACCTCTTTCAAACTCTTGGTGTGTGGGTGGAAACCAGGAAAATATGGAATCCAGATTTATTAATCATACAATAACAGCTTAGGGGCAGACTGAGTAGCTGATCTCAAACGGGACTGGACATGTTCTCACTCCGCCCTTAGAAAACACACTCTCTGTTTCTATTCCTCTCTTACACAAAAACACACACACAAACACACACACAGACACACAGACGTTCCCTTATTAATGGAGTCTGTGAATAACCAACAATAACTGAGAGCAGAACTTAATAAATCAAACTGATTGAAACACATTACAATACAAAACAAACATTACAAAAAGCTGGATGCGTGTGTGTCTATCTCACCATCCGCAGGTTGAAATCTTTCTGTGGCTTCACGTCTGCGTCCACCATCATCACGCACATCATCACCATGACAACAGCGAACACAGTGGTCCTCATGGCTGCGAGGAGAAAAGGAAGCGGCGAGGTGGATGGGCTGAAAGGTTGAGAGAGGCTATCTGATCCGAGTCTAGAGTGAACTGTAGGCAGTCAAACAGACAGGTACAGAGTGGCAAAGCCTGTGGCAATGTTTGTTTTTCTCCTGATCCACCCACCTGGTTGTCAGCCAATCATCGCTGGAGATCAGGGAACAGTGGCCAAGTGTTGAGGATGTGTGGTTCCAAAACAACCCCGACTTAGACTTCACTTCCCATACGTACAGTAATATAGCATATGCTTGTGGTCTCTCAAAATCAGCTGAAGCTCATGTGCTGCCCTCACAAGCACAGACACACCGGTTTCACAAGACGCTCTCCCACATTGACAAAAGAAAGAGGAAACTTAGAAGGATCAGTAAGTTCTGCATCTTCAAATCAGTTACTTGAGTAAAAGTAGCAATGACAAACTATAAAAACACTAAAACATATGAGTAAATAATTTGCATTCAGATGTATTAGCAACAAAAGTATCAAAAGTAAAAGTGTACATTATGCTGAATTGTTCCTGTCAGTGTTACAGTTTTGCATGTAAAATCTAGTCAATATAGCTGTTAAATAAATGTGGTGGAGTTAAAAGAACAATATTCCTCTTTTCCCTTCCCAAAGTGCCAGAAAATAGAAATACTTCAAATTTATGCTCAAGTCGGCTACAGTAGTTTTCAAAAAGAATACTTTCTTAACTCTTGGCTTGAACTGAAGTTTGACAATTGCATATAAAACTATATACTGTTTTTGCACAACAGTTTACAATGCTACTCATAATTATATGAAAAAAAGCACAAATGAGTAAAGATACATTTTATAAAAGTGCATTTACTAACACGCTCACAGTTCAATGTAAAGCCAAGCAATAAAAAGCTAAATAATTATTAGTTCTGAGCTCAGCTTGAGTAACTTTACATTGTTAAAATGTATTCCATAAATGTCTCAGCAGTGTGCAGGAATGTTTTACAAGATATTGAGCTCATCTCTGATGCCCCTGCATAAGACCTCTTTTCCCTAATTTGGTACAGTACTTAATTTAATATTTGAAAATGTGTATAGTACTGTGTAAATTAGAAAGACTATGGACTTTTTGTAATTCCAGTTATACCAGTGTATGAACCTGATCAGAATGCTATGAATACATAGTTTACTTTGCGTATATTTTACCTGGAAGTTATCTCACAGGAAATCATCAAGCGTGACCCAAAGTGAACTGCTTAACCGAACATTTTGTACATTGAACACAGCGTTTTTTAGGGCAAATGGCCGTGCTGTTAGTGTTTAAACTGTTGAAACTAGTGTTGAACTGTCGCCAAATCTGTCTGTATTCACTTAACAAAACAAGCATCAATCAAACCTGATCAAATCTGCTCAATCACAGCAACAATCACAGCAAAAGTGAACAATTTAAATAGGTTTTTATTAACAATGATTTTCCATTTGCAGCACTGCTTTTATCTCATTTTCTTGAAATGCATGATGTATACAGCTAGCCTTCAGTGGACAAGAGGACATCAGTGTCCTGTGTGTGTGTGTCTCACACACACACACAGGACACCTCACACACCTCCCCTACACACTCCGCACAAGGCGAGATCTGCCACCTGTGCAATGAGACAACAAAATAAAGTAATAAAATAAAACCTTTCACACACATAGGCATAAACGGGTATAAACATGATTCCTTCTCTAGCATTGCTTGATGTTCCTGAGGACCACGATAGGGGAAAAAACAGACAAACAAAAAGTGCAAAAAGCAGTGTGAGAAAATGTTGATCAGAGGCATGAGGGGCAGCAATCACCAGAGACACAGCCAGGGTTTCTGGATCACAGTCCCTAAATGACAAACTTAACTGTGACCTTAGAGGTGACTTGTTCTTGGATCACCAGTCATTTTTTTTTACAGTGTAATCAGAAATATCTTGACTGATTTCAGAATGATCTACTGGTGACAGTTTGATGTCAACTGAATAAACTTATATTCACATCGATCAAAATGGCTGACAATTTTTTAGGAGAGGTGTATTTGGGGGCTGGGTTGAAATTTCTGTAATGTAATGACTTCAAAATATGCAGAGGATCATGAAAAAAGCTAATATGTTTCTTAGATCATAATATATGAAAGAAAACAGGGGCAATGATTTTAACCAATAATAATAATAATATCAACCGGCTTTTATAAAAACATTTAAATCCATTTAAAATTTGTTTTATAAACATATCATATGTGGTTTCATTTTCACCAATACATTTCCAGCTACAGTAGTTTAACTTGTAGTCATTAGTTCTTTTCATTTGTCGTCCAAAGACCAGATTAAAACTGTCTTTTCTGAGAAAGGACACAGCGCCCTCCTCTGGTCAAACAGGCGTCACCAAAACCTGAATGAACCCCGTCCTACAGAGCCCTCACTCCCTTCAGTTGACTCATCTGGTTCACCATAGACTTTTCAAAACAATATATATTAGCTGTGAAATGGAAAATTGTCTCCTGGTCAAAATCTATTATTACACCAACTGATCCAGAAAGAGTTACTCCCTGGCTGTTTCCTAGTGCATTTTATAAAAAAGTTAGAAAAACACAACTGCCATTCGATTGTCTTACACTCATGCATGAATCCTGTTTTTCTTTTCTTTTTATATACCAAAATCACAAATGCTATGATTTCACGCAAAGAAAAAAAAAAAAATTAAAGCAAACACATATAGCAGTGAAACAATCAAAGTATAATTAACAGTTCCTTCAAAAAAATAATAATTTAAAACTCATTTTCAAAAAAAAAAAAAGAAAGTGGAAAATGGAAATATCTTATTCAGAGTGCTCTGCTGTGGGACTGTTCAGGGTTGACAACCCTCAGCCACAAGCATCATAACAGCCAAACCGTGTTCCTTTAGATACGTCACCTTTACTTCACAACATCATCATAATCATTGGTCACTCATTTGCTTTTTCAGACATTCATGAGTCCATTTCACTCTCATCATTCAAGAATAAATAGAAGTAAAAAGGAGGCTCATTGAACCACGGAGGAAGCAGGGATAAATCCAGATTTCTGTCAAACAGCTTTGTTGGTCTTTCCCCTCCCAAAACAGGGAAATGATAGGTGAGAGCGACTTTGACGATCTCTGCAGACGACTGCAGCTGTCAAGGTCACCTGTGTCAGTCAGTGCAAAGTACGAACTAGGAAAAGCCGTTTAAACATATCGAGAATCAGTGTGCAGAAGAAAATATAACGAAAGCATTGGCGCAATAAAACCCATAAAGAACAATAATGAGTCATCGACACTACAGCCAGTTACACAACCACTGTTGAAAATGGCCAGCCTGGCTGTACTGTAGATGACTGAGGACATGGTCAGGTGCAAAAGTATGACAAAAAGTCACAGGGTAATGGCAGACTACGCACAACACACATCGGCAAAAAAAAAATCTGAGAACAGTTTTGAGTGTGTAGTTGGAGCTTCATGTCACCAGACCTCTTGAGGAATCTCAAAAAAGAAACCACCATCAAACATTAAATGAGCTCCAAATAGGAAATATTTGAAATGTATTCACTGTTTAAACTATTGTCTGAATATGAGAACAGCAAGATGAAGCAGACATGGCTGAGAGTGGAGGCTTGGTACCCGACAGAGACAGCGAGGATAGAACAGAGGTGCCAGCTCGAAGGATTTGGATGGCCACCGACAGAGAGGGAGAGGAAAGAGGGAAGAGGTTTGAGATGAATGGAAAGGATCGGGCTGGTTGGCAGACAGATGATAAAGGCGTAAACTACAAACAGGTACCAAAAAAGAAACCTAGAAGACAAATTAATGTTACAGTTTGGACTAAGTGAAGACCGGAGGAGACTCAAAGGAGGATAAGTCAATAGACAAGATGCTAGGACAGCAGCCTCACAAAAAGCGGACTCTTGTCCAATGAGACATCAACACAACCTCTTCCTGCATTTGGCAGGATGAAGACGCCCGTCGCTGGACTGCAATGGATTTTTCAGAATAAACGTATGAGCTCCCATGATTTAGGCCAGCTTTTGTGAGGCGACTATGACAGGGAACGTAGAGATTATGGTAGAAAGAAGCTGAATGATACAAGTCTAATACGGGGAAGCACATGAGATACTTTGTGTGGGCCAGGGCCTGTGAATCTGGGAGGTGAACTCACAGTAAGGCACAGTGCTCTGCTTGGTTGATGATGCTCATTCATGCTACTACAACCTCTGATGACAGCTACTGCAAACAATGGACAAAACATCGATGACAAAAGCACATTTTCTCTTCTTCTACCGTTCCATTTCCACGCGCCCCCCTCCTCCGTGTCAATGTCCCCACTCCAATCTTTGAATCTTTGGATCTTTCAGCTCTCTTGAATCTGGCAGTACATCCCTCCTTAGCACCACGATATTGTTGAAAACAAGGGTCCTCGCTGATCGGGCGATTTGGGTGGTTCTCTATCTTCAGTCAAGTCTTCTTCATATGTTTTAGAAGAAAATACACACGCCGTATGATCGACTACCTTTTAGGACAAAACCTGCACAATACAGCCACACAAACATACTGCATGTCAGCTCAGTATACAAGTCCTGTTTATGGAAATAGCCCCATGAATTTAGCCCAGGGTTGAATCAGTCAGATCACTGGACTTTGTGTTCCAGCATCTGATATAAAATGCATACTGCAGCTTCGTTTTTTAAGGACTCAAAGAGTTACTGAAGCACGGATTTGGATACACATGTGGAGCAAAAACAACCTGAAACATTTGCACTAAAACAAATGAGAAAGCTTTTACAACAACATAAATTACTTAAATATGTAAACAAAAACTACAACTTAAATATATTTGGTGTGATGCAGACATATTTAAATACAGATCTTTGTTTTGTATCAGCGCTCATGTGGTGCGGCTGATTATTGCACTGCAAATGCTGGAGCCCTATTGCACTTTAGTAGATCTTTCAGCTTCAACCACTGGTCTAATTTAACATCTGGTTACATGTCAAAGGCTTTCCAACATCCCTAAAATCCACATGGTGTTTCCTTTTTTAAAAAAACAGGTGTCCTTTGCTCATTTTCATCTCAAGCTCTGTAGAGCGTGGTGGAAATGAAAACAGGGAGACCAGAGAGTTGCCATAAATATTATTATAAAGTTAACCTTATAAAACTGTAGTTGTCATGCAGGTTTGTCACTGCTGATTGCGCAGGTGAAGTTGTCGGTAGAGCCTCCAGTCTTTTCCAGTCGAAACAATTTCGCTGACAGACATAGAGACAGTCCAGGTCCTCATAGGTCCCTCCGTTGTCCCACACACACTCTTTGTACTGAATCCATTTTCCTTCTCAGCATCCTTTAGGTCTGTGGATATCTGTAGTTCATAGTTTTTGCATTCCGGATGCCAGGCAACTACTACTCCACACATCTCTCCCAGTTGTGTCCCACAGCAACACGTGGTTTGATGGACCAGGGTGGATAGGCGTGGCTGCTTGAGGCCTGTGTGGGCAGGGATTGTGTGGCTATGAACGGTGGTTTCAAGTTACCAAATACTAGGTTTGTGCCTCTCTCTGTGTTTGCTGAGGTAGCGAGAGGAGTTGCTGGGGATGGATGGAGTGGTGCTGTGTGTGTGTGTGTGTGTGGCGTGCATAAGTCTGCTTTTAGAGATTTTAAAGAGCAAAGTGGTTTTGGGAATACAATGTGTGTGTAGGTGTAAATGGGCATTTGAGTGTGTATGCAAGGGAGTGTGTATGGCTATCACTTTATATGTATTTTATTATGGGGACATGGCCCTGCATTCTGCTATCCTGGTCACGCAATATTGTCTTCTTTTCTGTATCTGTATGTGTGTGTGTGTGTGTCTATGTGTAAATGAGTAGATGTAGTGGTCAGCCTGCTAATCACAATTTGTTTTTTCCTGACAGTATGGAGCGGTAAAGCTCCTCGTCCAGCTGCACATAACACCCTCTTCTGGAATCCAGGAAGTAAAGTTTGTCTGACACCGCGCTGGGGTCAAAGCTGTCCCGGCGCAAGTCCGTCTTCTGAAACTTAAACGTTCCTGAGAAGGAGACAGAGAGAGATCATGTAAGTATTTCATTTTGCTAATTAAGCTGACATTAAACTGTTTTAGGACCTGTGTCCACGTAACGCTTTTTTTCTGATTGCAACTGTAGAAAATGGAGGAGAAGCTTGTTTTTGTTGTTTGTGTCTATCCAGAGCTGCATATGTCTGACAGACACTTTCATAACAGATATCGAAAAGCCCATTTGTTGGAGCAGATCGGTCAGATGGTTAAAGATTGTTGCTGGTGAGTGTATGCTTTTATGGCCGTTGTCTACAACGGATTGTCAATTAAAATGTATTCCCTTGAAAAGCATAGTAGTTTAAACAATATTATAAAGCAGCAACGATAAAACCAATTTATTATTTACCTGACTGTCGGAAAATTAATCGCAAATCTTTTGTTCAGTTAAGTCATTTTACCAGATTTTTTTTTTTACTGGTCTCAGCTTCTTACATAGAGGAGGGGTACATTTTAAATGCTGTGTTTAAATGCCATCAAAAGGCCAGCTAAGAAGGGTTGAGATGTAATTCAGAGGCCCTTCAAAACCATTTGCATTTTTTTCAAAATTGCACAGAATAAAACACATAAAACAATTCAATCAAATTTCAAGTTAAATTAAAATTAAAAATCAAGATTTGGACAAATGGCAGTGAAAAGAACATTCTACCTGTCTTGTTGACCTCCGGAAGGAACCTAAGGAATACAGGTCTGGCGTAGGGAGGAAGAGCCTTCTCCATGTCCTTCACAAACTTCCCCAGGTCAGTGGATTGAGACGGGTCAGCGATGGCGGCCATTCCAGCCTTTCCCTCTGCTCCTGTGCACACAGAAATGGACATGTCAGAGGACTAATTCTTTGGACTACTGAGGTTGAAGGTCAGACAGATGCTTGTGTTTCTGCAATCAGGGCGTGAATGCTGTACAGGACATTCCTTGTGACTTTACAGTATCTTACATACACTTTATGCCATAATAAATTAGGTGTTACCCAAGATACTGCAGCTGCAATAATTATAGCAAATTTCCCCGCTGCGGGACTAATAAAGGATTATCTTATCTTATCTTATCTTATAGTATTTATTTTATTGTATTTTTATTTTTATTTTATTGTATAATATGTGTATTTATTATCTGTTTCTGTGTAGTTGAGCTGCTGCAACACTTGAATTTCCCCCATGGGGATCAATAAAGGAATATAAAGTATGGTTCTTGATATATATCTGTTCAGTATTCAATTCACCTTTCTATACACACTGCAGTGACCTATTTTAAAGAAACGCAGATGAAGCAGACACGATGTTTGTTCCCACTCTTGCATAGCTCTGAATCTAAATAACGTCTTTCTTTGGACAAGTATTGAGGACATAACATCCCAGATTTAAAACAAATATTCAAGCATGTGTATTGACAGATTTTACCTGGTACTTCAACTCCATAGACAACGACATCTTTCATGTCCAGCAGCCTGCTGAGAGTTCCCTCCACCTCGGTCGTTGAGACGTTCTCTCCTTTCCAGCGGAAAGTGTCTCCTGTACGGTCCTTGAAGTACATGTGGCCGCAGTCATCCATGATCAAAACATCACCTGGTGAGAGATCGGGGGCCGATAGATCATATTCATTTAGTCAGTCAGCATGGGGTACAATGAATAACTCTATATGTATGCGTGTGTGAGTGACTCTAACCAGAGAGATAGGCACTGTCTCCCTTCTTGAAGACACTATGAGAAATCTTCTTGCTGGTTGCTGTTTGGTTGACATAGCCATCAAACCTCCGAAGAGGGTCATTCTGAATGATCCTTCCGACTAGCTGCCCAGGTTCACCTAGAGGGAGAGAGAGAACCGAAGAGTTTATGAATGTATTACTGCCTATTATTATGGTTAATGAAATCATTTTGCACACATAAAGGGGATTGATTGAGCTCCATCAGGGGTTTAAGAAAGGACTAGGTGTGAATGAATGAATGTTTACAAGCTTACACCATAAACACAATGCTTAGCAATAACTTTGAGGGAGTTTGTTGAAGCTTTGTTGTGCGCCTCTTTACTTGTGAGCTGAGTGTTCAACCCACTACCTCAGCCAGTAACTTTGGATGTCAACATTTCCAGAAAAAAACAAACTGCAGTTTGCCCAGAGTAATGATTTGTGATAGATGTATAATCATAATGAGTCTTCAGTTTGCAATAATCATCTCAACATATAGGGCTATTTCCTTTCATTTAATATTCTTGATTTATAAGGACAAGCACATTGTGCATACGGTACAGACGTACATATAGTACAGACTATGTGTCCAGCTTTATTTCCCCGATAATAAAACATATGATGTGGATGGGAATATATGAGCAGCTACCTGCGCTTCCTTAAGTATTTTTCTGCTCAACACCACTACTCTGTATGTACTTTTAAGCTTACTAAGTGTAAAGTTGATGTTAAATAGGTGCATAGAGTAAACCTACCAGGTTTACAGGGAATACAGACGCCATCAGGTCCCCTAATGAGCTCCATGGTCTCCTCATCAACCCTCACCAGTCTGATGGGGTAGATGAAGGGTAGGATCTGACTGTTGAAGCCACAGGCTCCAATCTAGAGCGCAAAAAAAAAAATCTATAAGTCACACACGGTTCCAACCAGTTAAACTGCAGTGCTGTGTGTTGTGTTGTCTTGACAAGAAGCTACCAAAACTGAAAACAACATTTTTAGGATTAATTGATGGCTTAACATGAAGAGGATCAGCAAGAAAAGCCAGTGAACATAATGTGAAACCCACTGGGGTGAGTGGGCGGTGGTAGTGTTAAGGATTTCAGAAGAAGGTATTTAACAACACAACCAACTAAAACGCATAACACAAAGAAAATCTAGGCGAAAAAAAAACAAGACTGAAAACCTGTTTGGTCAGAGCATCATTAACACTTGGTTGCACATTCCCACCTTGTTATCAAAGTTGCCCAGGCTGCAGTTGCACTCTGTGGCTCCGTAGAACTCTGCGATCTGTGGGATATTGAAGCGGTTCATGAACTCCTCCCAAATGGACTGGCGCAGGCCGTTGCCCAGCGCCATGCGCACCCGATGTTGTTTCTCCGTGTCCCGAACCGGCTGGTTCAGCAGGTATCGGCAGATCTCACCAATGTACTGCACAATCTGGAGGAGAATGGAGCAGGATGATAGTGGTTTAATGATAAGACAGAACAGAGATATGAACAGACAAATGATTGATTTAATACCAAGCTTACAATAATGAAAAAAGGGATTCAGGGAGATTAACTGGGGAAGAACATGAAATCTTGAGATTATTTTTAAAGAAAGTGACAGGTAAGAGATCTTTTGAGTAACACTGTGAGATTGTGGTGTGCTACTCTGCCCACCAAATATTTGGCAGTGACCTGTAATTTACATGATTACTTACAGTGCAGTTGTATTTGGCACAGTCGTCCCAGAAACGCGAGGCAGAGAACTTCTTTCTGATGACTACGGTCATGCCATGTAATAAACACTGGCCCACTCCCACAATGTTACCTGTGGAAAAAAAATATGAAAAATAGTCATGGTCAGAGCATGCTAGCCTCAACATGGAAACATACAAACACATAATTTAAAGCAACAACACGCAACTTGTACTCCATTTTCTGTAAGCAGAAGAAGTCAAGAAAAGACATTCATTCAAAAACACAGGTCAACAATAGCACACAATAACACTTTTTTGTTGCCAATTGGCTTTATCCACTATCTTAGGCCGGATGCTGTTTCAAGCTTAGTTCACCACGGTGAACATTATAAGGAACTTAGCTGATGCAACCAAACAAGAACAGACGGACTTACTGACATGAGGGAAAGTTTCAGATTTTAACTTATAAAATATCATCTTTAATCCCACACACTCATAGTTTTACCTGCAGAGTGGTAGAGCGGAAGGCAATCGTACAGCACGTCATCTGGAGTCATCCTAAAGCCATAATATACCAAGGCTGCCATGCGGTAGTACCTGAAAATCAGGGTGAGGCACGGCAAGAGAAACAAAGTCAAAAATGAGTCAAAACAAATCCAACAAGTTTTATATATTTCTCTTCCATTCTCTTCTAAAAGTATTTATACTACAAATGAAAGCGGCATGGATCAGCAAAGAGAGCAGCTGCAGAATTCCTTTGTGTCTGTCAGTTAGCCGCACGACTCTTTCCTACCTGCTGTGCACAACAATAGCAGCTTTAGGCATCCCAGTGGTTCCTGACGTGTAGATGTAGAACAGGCGATCTGCAAAGAGATAGTAGGGTGAGAGTGAGAAAACTTAAATGTCAATGTGCTATGACTAGTTCTGGCATGCACTTGGGGGTGCAAAAATGAAAGCTCTGATATTTCCCTCTTTTTGAAATACATTTCTGAATGCTCACTTCTGATTAGCTGTGCAGGAGTGTAAATGCTTGGCTGTGATCCTTAATTACAGGCCTATTCACAGCTTTGATTGAAAGCTAATTTTGAATAAATTACAGCACTGATGCATAGAGGCAGAATAAAGCAGAATCCCTTATTAAAGATTGTAAAATTACACAAACAAGTCCCTTTTATTCTCTGGGATAGTGCAATGTTTAATTAAAGTGGTAATTGCTTAGACAGCACCCAAACTCCTGCATCCATATGTATGAAAATTGGCTTGAGATTAAGTTGAGGGTCCATGGCAATGAACCACTTGTTTTGGGATTTTGCTTTCCTGCTCACAACCATTTTTATTTGTATTAAACTCAAAGCAATAAACAAAAGAAAAACACTTCGGAGCTTCGATTTATAGCTTGAGATCTGGATTGTGGTGACTATGTTCTACTTTAATCCATGTACAAACTTCAAACGCCCCTTCACTGAGTTGTTTGGCATTTGTATATCAGCTGAATGGGGGCCAAGTTTAGTCAAGTATGAACATGAACAAAGGTTACAGGTTTTATTGCTGCAGCAATCTGTGTGGCTGTCAGTGATTAGATATAGTGTTCAAGAGCAGACGCGAGTCAGCAGGTCTCCTCTAGCTAGTTTTTCCTTAAGTGATCCGAGGCTTTAAGGAGAGATCGTATTGTATGCTCTACAGATTGTAAAGCCCTCAGAGGCATATCTGTGATATAATTACAATTTACATAAATTGTATTTATGTATTATCAATATTGTGGATTCAATTTGTCCTCCCTTTAACCCATGTACTGTATACAAATTGCCTTGGAAACAAGATATCAATATAACCTCTGGTGATGAGTCATCAGTAATTCCAAATAACTATAACAGTAAAAATTCTGGTCGATAATAATTCATCTCTTTAGGAGCAATCCCCAACATCATATGATACATTTTGTTTTTACTTCATTAAGTTATGATGAACTAAAGTTTCTGTCTGATCACTGTATATATTTGCAGTAATAAATATATTAAATAGCATTGAAACCATAATATATAAAATAATGAACACTTAAACTGTATTTAAAGAAAGTATATCTACTGCATGAAAAAGCTGAAAAGATACTCTTCTTGACATTTCAGTTCAGTGTAAGTATTTCATTTTTCTGTATGATTGAAGGATGTGATTTATTTGACTGTGAGCCCCAAATCTAATAATTCATCACTAGTCTACTGGTCTGTGCTCCCACACTATCAGTAAATTCTAATTAAAATAGCTGTATTACTTTGGTAAAGTAAGTACTGAACGTTTGATAGAAACATTTTTATTACTGATGACCAGGACATTTGTTGTTTTGCTGAATTATTGTTATTGCACCATAGAAAAGATCACCTTAAATGACTCCCAAAAAATCATCTGTAAAATGTTTTTTTGTTTAACGTACTTCTTGGAACTATTACCATTTTTGGGAAACTCTGATCCAGATTTGTTCATGGTCTTACCTGTGAAGCAGCGTGGCGGCCGGCTTGGCAGGTGGGACGGGGCATTATCCAACAGGGGCTCTAGGCACTCGGTTCCCTGTGGGACTCGTTTGGGGTCCCAGTCTCCTGAACAGAACATCTGCACTGCTCTCCCCATTAAACTGTGGACCTCGGACACCGCTATAAGTGTAATAGAAACAAAATAAAGAAGGTTTAATACATTTCACTATCCCAAATTACAAGAGGACTTGTGTGAGGACATGTGGCACAACATTTAAGCACCACAGCAGACAAGGAAAAAAGGAGGTAAATGGCAGAGTAACAAGAGACAGAGAAGGTTGATATAACTTTGGCTGTCAGGTGGAAGGTGAGGGAGTGAGAGAGAAATACCTTGACATAAAGGTGCAGTGGGACAAATGGCATTAGAGAATCAATCTGTTAGAAGGGAGCTGCATTCTCAAACAGCTCTCATACTTTAAAAAGAAATGTATTTTAATTTGAAAGCACTATGTCATACTGGCTCAGTATTAATGCTACTTTCTTGGCTTTGGCCTGCTCTCTAGCAAAGAGGCTGCATTTCCAGCTACTTAAAGGTATAAAGCACCCGACAAGTCCACGATCAAACGCAAACACTGTTCCATCAATCTCTGGATGAACAGCATAAAACTCATTCACTCTTTATAGCTGTTGAGATCAGGGCTTTTCAGATTGGTCAGGGACCCAGAAGAGGGTGATGAGGAGTTTGAAAGCGAGCTCTACTTTTTTTGTTTAAGCATTCAACTGAAATGCTGCAATTTCATATCGTTAGTGTCTAAGCGATGTAATAATACACCGCAGGCTAATATATCAGACATTAGAACAAGTAATTAGTTATGTTTGTACATAAAAAAAACTCCAAAATTCACACATCTGATCATTTTATATTTTATTTCAATCCTAAAACTCATTTGTTTACCTATTATTCAATACAACAAATATATGGTCAGGACCAAAACTAAATGGAAAACATAGGGATATAGATACTTAACGTTTTAGCTACCTTTTCAGTCTAGCAATTAAAAATGGTCGAGGTAACTATTTTGCTGAGATCATTGAGGGAAACCAGCATACCACCAGGGTGCTCTTTGAAATTATTAGCCGCACTACAGTTGCCCATCCTAATGGGATTGAGCCTTCAACAGAGCTTTAGGAGTTTTTAATCTCTCTTTTCCAACAAAGTCATTACAATAAGAAATCAAATGACCTCACTGTCTCTTGTAACACCCATATCTCTTAGTCATTTGTCCTGCTCTCAAAATGTATTTCCCTCTCGATTGATCATTTGGCCAAAAGCATAACCAATATGAACCTGCCATCCTGTCCTCTTGATATCCTTCCCACCCGCTTCCTTAAAGATGACCTGCAGCTAGTTTGTCCTTTTATATATATCATAATCAATTCCTCTCTCACATCTGGCACTGTCTATCCACCCGTCCATTTTCATCAACCTTGCTGGGGAGAGGGACGTCTGGAATATCTTGATCAGCTTCCTGCCCTACTACCCGGCCACGCAATCTGGCACTGTCAATAGTCAACCGCTTCTCAAAAACCCTCACTAGACCCCACTATCCTGAAACACTTTCGTCCTATCTCCAAACTTCCATTCCTAGACAAGGTTTCCTGGGCAAAGAATTCCGTCGGGCAATTAAGAGTTGGCCATAGAACAGATTCTGCAATCCTAAAAGTGCTCCTTTTAGCAACTGACTGGTCTGGTACCTCATCTGTTTTAATTCTTTTAGATCTCACCGCTGCCTTTGATACCATAGATCATTACATTTTAATCTTGGCAATTTGGCACCTTATTAGATCGGATTTATTTGTATATCCGAAATAGGATTTTTAGTGTTGCTATTGGTGATTGCACATCTTCCACAGATTATTTGAGGTGTGGAAACCTCAGGTGTCAGTCTTTGGCCTCCTGCTATTCTACTTTATATGTTACTACTTGGATACATTATCCGCAGACACAATATTAGCTTGAATTTTTACACAGATGACACACTGCTTTTTTTTGTTCGACCCCACCTTTAATAACCAGTTAATCATCTCAATCTTTCAGGGCATGCCTAAATAAAGTTCAGATCTGGCTGTCAAATAAGGTGCTATACAATAAAGTATACAATTATTATTATATCAAATTATTTAATATTATCAAAGTATTATCCATTAAGCAATAGATTTAATTAATAATTAATAATAATAATTTATTTTTTTTCATCTACTATGTTGTCATTTCAGATTTTTTTCCATATACACCTTGAATCCATTACATTTGTTATCATTTATCAGTTCTCTTCTCTGACCATTTCAGTCCTTGGACACTGAAGATTGATGATGCAGATATTTCTCCAACTCCCTCTTCATCACTTCTTCACCTCTTTCCATTCCATCAGCCATCTAATGCTCCATTGACCGATACTGAAGAGAAACCTATCCATCTTTTATGACCTCTGTTGCTTTTTCTCTGCACCACTTACCTCTCTCATCAAAAAGGAAACATAACAGCATTCATCAGCAGAAATCAGAGCTGTACAGCTTGTAAGCCACCTGAGACTATATTCAGATTTTTTGCTATAAACTTGACAATGTTACATCAATAACAAACAAAATCTGTCCACATATCCTTCAGATGTTTCTCTAATCTCTAACTCTGAACATCGCCCCTCCTCAATCCTCCCTGCTCTTACCTTCATTCAGCTCTGAGCCAAACACCACAGCCTTGGCATTGGAGATGGTGACACAGTGGACCAAGGCCTCTAGTCTCAAATTGAAGTTGATAAGAGCGGCCTCCACTCCGATTTTGGCCATGCCAAGCCAGAGGCCCACATACTGGGATCTGTTCTCCATGAAAAGAGCCACCACGTCGCCTTCCTAAAGAAAGAACCAACAAAAGGAAAGACTTATGTTACCGATTGTCATCAAGCGATTGACTAAAGTTTATGTGTATTTAACTTAAGTCTAAAATAAGATAAGATAAGATAAGATAATCCTTTATTAGTCCCGCAGCGGGGAAATTTGCAAACGGGGCCATGTCATCCATTATCCAGGATGGAAGAAGTATTTTTCCCCCCCAATTCTTTCAGTATTATTTAGTTTTTTTAGGACCTACCTTGAAACCCCTTTCCAGCAGCAGGTTGGCCACTCTGTTGGAGTACTCATCCAACTGTCGGAAGGTCCACCTCTCCCCGGTCCCCTCGAAGATCAGTGCTGTTTTGTCCCCGTGGCGGGCCACCGTTTCAGCAAAGATCTTGGGAATTGTGTTCTTCTCTCTGAGGTGGCGTTTGACATTCCACTTCACCTGCAACAGCACACCTGCCGCACTGAAGGAGCAAGAGGAAAATATGATTAAAATAGAGAAAACAGACAGTAACAATAACTCTGCCTGGTATAATTCTGGTACAATGTTACAATACTTGCAGCAGACACTTTGATAATGGTCAGCAGTAATATAAGGTGTGCATAATTTGTAGATAAGGGGCCCAAATTCGCAAAAGTACTAGTCATATCATTCATAGTAATTTAATATTCAAAGCTAAATATGTATAAATACGTATTGAATAGCTAATCTACATCCATAGTTGACCAACTAAGGTCATCTGTTTCCAGTTCTGTGCAACACTTAACAACACAAGGCATAAAACAATATGACAGAGATAACTGGGTTCGGGGCAAAGTCTGCCTAAATGGAAGGATCTCACTTGATAATTTAGATTGATGGGGCAAGGCACAGATAGTGGGCATACTCCAGAGCACTATATTGTGACACAGACATCATAAAAATCTAATGAGCCAGGTTACCTCACATCTTAATTGTGGTGGTGATGATATTTTCCTATCATTACACGGATATTGGCTTGATGTTGGTCCAGATAAACTTAATCTATTATTGCACAGTTGTTTCAGTCATTGGTACACTTTACTGTTGAAGCTCATTCTGTTGCAATAGAGTAGCTGCATGAACTCACTTTGTAATTAACATCTTTCTCTCAAGATACTTTTTTTTTTTTCTATGTTAGCAAATTGACTTATAGTAAGTATTTACTAAATTCTTCTTTCTTTATTCACATCCGTGAGTTTCATAATGGCAACAAACTGCACTGCACCATTATGAAAAAAACAACTATTTCTAACTAATTATTGCACAGAGGCTTTACAAGAACTAAAACCACCTAGTGACAATCACTGCTACTTGCAGGGCCAAAAATGTGAATCCTAGGCGTTGTTTTAGCTTACAAAGGCATTAAAGTGTGAACAATACTGCTTCTTACAGTGGAAATACCTAAGCCTTGTCACAGTACATTACAAATTAGGAATTGTTGAGTCACTGGGGAAAGGGCATGCTCTGACAGGGTCAGATATGGTACATTTTTAACCTTGGGGCTTCCGACATTATCAACATATAGACAAATAATGACAATGCTATCAGAACTGCACTTAGAAGGGGAACTGGGTATTTGCAAATGAATGCAAACAACTAGGTAGCAGAAGCTAGTAACAGGATTAAAGAAGAGGAAATAGAGTTATGGCAAGCTCTTATATTAATAATTTAGCAAAATGTCGTTGATATATAGCTTTGGAAACTGATTTATAACTCTCTAATCACTAAGAAAGCAGAGGCCATCTTTTGTACACAATGGGTCACAAAATGCTGATTACTTCTGGTGTGGTCACTTTGGCTTCTATGTCATGGAGAGGTCATAAACACTTTTACAATTTCCTGTTTTACCATGACTGGAGCTATCAAAGAAAAAAAGGAAGTTAATCACAAACCAACGTGTAAATATTGGCTTTAGGTAAGACATTTAAAAGATCTGTTCTTTCCCATTCCTCTCTACTGTCCTTTGTCCTTAAGTTCAGGCTACCTGCCATGTCAAGTTTTGAAACATGCACAACAGGAGTATGCAGCTGGTCGCTAACACTGGCTGTAAAATCCAGTCTGTGTGAGTTCTTCAGAGCTGGTTTCAAAACATGTAAGGCTACATTTTTTCAAGGTTAAAGATTTGAGAACATTTAAACAAATGTCAACAACAAATGTCCTTACTATGGAAAAGCTTTGTATCACGGTAACAAGCAAACTGATGCATTACTGCAATATCCTTTTAAAGCGTAATGACTCTTTAAGTTACAAATTTACAATGGGGGGGGCTTTGGCTTTGGCTGCTCTCCCACACATATTGATCGAACACTGTAGGAATAATAACCCATTTTATACATAAAGAAGCTATGATTCCCCTAATTGTTTTAACAGTACATTGAGAGAATGATAGGACTACAGTTAGTTAGTTTAGTGTGCCGACACTGCAAAATAATTTGGCTGTGGCTCCCTTTAACAGCATTAAGAAACTAGGACTAAACCTGGCTGGTTGAAAAATAGCAAATATAAAAAAAGAGTGAATCAATAGCAATGATTTTAAATGCTTGAAAAAAAACATTCAAATCACATTACTTTTCTTCTTCTTTTTTTAAACACAGGAACCATGCCAACACATACACAACACCCCCGAGCTTACTGTAAGTCTCTGCCAATTGTCTTGGCAAAAATCTGCAGGAAGCTCCATCCTCCGCTTCCCAGGTAGAAGATCAGGACGGCCGGAATAACCTGGTACCAAGGCAAGCCCACCAGCAGCCTCAAAACGAACAGCAGGGCTGTGGAACACGCTAGACGCATCATCCTGAAAGAATGCACAAGCACATATAAATATATACACAGAGATAATGGCTGCAGACCACAGCAGCTAATCACAAACATTTCAGAACAAACATCAGTTCAGTAGGAGAAAGGTTACATGCTGTTAGGGTAAGCAAAGAAAAGGGATGTTGAAGATCTTCACAATGGTATTTATAGGAAACCACTTTTACGAATGTAATCTACTAGGATTTTGGTTGGACATCCTTCGCCCATATTAATCAACTGCCTCAGCTCTGGTACACTGCCAGCTGGCAATACATGATGAAGAGGTTACCCATATGTAACCAGTCCTATACTGTATATTGTCATATGTGTCAAATGTTCATAAACATGTAAAACACATGGGCAGAATAAAACCGAGAAAAACTTTTGAGATTTATTTTCTCTTGCAGTTGAATAAAACCCCAAGGCTAGAGACCTTGGGTGAATCCTAACTCAAAGCAAAGTGTCCACAGTGAGGTCTGAGAGTCGCAGAGGACAGCGTGTGTTGACATTGGTGTCCAGTGCCACCTGATAGCTAGGAAGATGATCCTAAAGCAGTAAACGATAGGTTTACATAGACTGTTGCTTATTATCTATTCATTAGCCTATGGAGAAAAAATAAAAAGCAGTATTGTAATTTCACAACAACTGAGCCTATTTGAAAGAAATCCGTTTTATGGCAGAAGGCCTGCAGCTCTTTTTTTTTTTTTTTTTTTTTTCCTCACTGGAGCCAAGATGCTGACTGGCTATGTATTGCTCAGCCTCCCTGCATGAGCCTGTAATGATGATGATGATGATGATGGCTGTATCAGAACAATTCAATATGTCTGCTGCTATAACACAGACAATCACTCTTAATGTCCAGACATTATGGTATTTTTCACAACTCTAGGGGGGAAAATATGAATTAATCACATGACACTGATGGAAAAAAAAAAAAAAAAAGCTTCATCATTCACTGCCGCTACACCCGGAAATTTAAGCAGCGCGTAGCATCATATTGCGGTAGTGGATGGAGGAAACGACAGCGAGGCTCAACCCACAGTCAGTTTAGACTACGCCTCGATAACCGGGCCATGTGCGTTCATACCCAAGGGCCGTCAGTCCTTATTGGACCCTTGTTTATCGTGCTAACCTGATGTAGGTTATCATGAGAACAGGAGCGCCTGGGAATCTGGATGCGCACCGTATACACACACACACACACACACACACACACATATATATATATACATCGGCTTAGCATAGGAAGCAGAGAGAGAGACGCAGAGACGACGCATGCTGAATATGCAGTCCACGTCCAAATAAACGAGCTCATGATGCCTGGTAATAAAGTGTAAAGCCACTTCTCGAGTCCCGTCTGTGGGTCGATCTGATCAAGGTTGACAGAGGACACTAATCATAATAATCATAATTTTTTGTAATACTTCTTCCTCCTGGCGGCACAATAACCAGAGCCATCCGTGGAAGTTGACCATCGCGGGGGCGCAACCTCGGTTATTTCTCCTCACATACCTTCTTTTTTTCTTTTTTTCTTTTTTTTGTTGCTGCAACCTCGTTCACACAGTCACAGAGACGTAGAAATCCAGAGACGTGAAAACCCTCGTTTGTGTGCGATCTCGCCCCAACCCTGATCGGCTTACAGGCCAGCCCGGTCGCGGTTGTCCGCTCCTCCACAGAAACGCACGAAGAGACACACACGCACCGGGATCCCCTCCTGTAATACCGCTTCCTCTCTCCTCTCTCCTCTCCTGCGGGTCAAATCCCCCTCACTGTGCGCGTCGACTTTGTCCCCTCATTGTCACAATTATTGATATCATATCTGGGATCATCGTGGGCCATAAGCTCGCTAGCTGAGCGTATTTCAAATGACCTTATAATTTTCTTAGCTTACACCCGCCCACCGCCGTCCGCGTCCCATCAGTGTGTCAGGAATAAGCGCTAAAGGACAGGTGCCAGGGCCAATCGGGGGATGGCGACTCTTCATACATCCCATCCGGCAGGGGCGGGGTTTGCGGCACTATGGGGGGGGGGGGAGGAAATGCGGTGCGGCCTGCTTGCTTGCAGACAGAAAGCGAGAGCTGGTTTCCACCCGGCAGTGATAAGACCCTGATGCGGGTCTGCGTGGCTTCAAATACACCCTGTTCTTCTCGAATGACATCTGTCAAACAATAGCCTGTTCCTATCTTGTAGGAACTGCACTAAAAGCTATCAATCAGCAACCAGCTTGCAAGGTTTTTTGTTTTTTTCCCCCTGCAACTGAACGCTACATCAGCTGATTGATGGAATTGAAAAGATCAAGCATGTCTGTGAAACTGAAAACCTACAGTTGCCTTTGCATTCACAAGGTTGGCAATTACACTTTAGTTGTAGCCTACATCTTCCTAAAAGTACAGAACGGTTATTGTAACTGTGCTACATTACATTTACATTTTACATTACAGTCATTTAGCAGACGCTTTTATCCAAAGCGACTTACAATAAGTGTATTCAACATAGGTATTCAAGAGAACTACTAGTCACCAGAAGTCATAAGTGCATCTCCTTTCTTAAACAAGCATCTCAAAGCATAAGCCAGAGCAAAAGTATAGTGCAGAGGCAGATTACTACGAAAGCAATAATTGCAACAGACTAATCCGAATATAGTATCAATGCTACATAACAGTCAGCTGTAAAACACTTCCTCCAACCACATACAAAATGCCATAAAGTATAATTATATATATTTTTTTTGTCTTGTCTATTATGCAAAAAAAAACTAAAACTCCTTGTTTGTGCAAAAATATGGCCAATAAAAGGTGATAATGATTCAATCTACTACACCAAGAAAAGTGCACAGTGACGCAATAAAATATCTTAGGCCTAGTTTTGAATGACAGCAGGAAGCTGACATTTCACACAGTGCTCATAATAGCAATGTGACATGTCATGAAACACATTGCATTATCAGGAATGATTGCAAAAGACATACTGTAAAAATTTTTTTAAAAAAAGCTGCTGCAGGTTCAACGAGTTTACTTCCCTAATGATCTATTGAGAAAGCCCAAATGAATGGGATACAATCATTTCTAATTTCTATTTTCATCCATTTTCAAATAGTTGACTGCATCTTTAACAAAAGCAAAGGCTTAACGTTTATCATCTGGTTTCAACTGATACACATTGAACTATAGGTCAGTGTTGTAAACTGTATTTACAACACTGACCTCAGTTTGTGAGATGGTAAATGAGCAATTAAAAAAATCAGGATAAGAAAAATAGGATGAGCTTTGACCTGCAAATGAGAGACAAAAGAGCACACACACTTCTTTCAACATTCACTCTCCCAATTTCACGTGAAGAAACAGACGGTCATTGACACAGCCAAGCAGAGCATCATCAGGGTTCTTCTGCCATCAGTCAGAGAAGACACACTATCAGTGCTCCTCAGACAGATAAGGGCACGCCCAGTATATTACGCTGCTAGTCTGGGTTTTTCTGTTCAGTATACTGAAAATTTCAGTGCAAGCACAGCAGCACTGTGGAGTTTGTTTGTTTTTTTAAATACAGGAAGCAAAAACCCAACCCTTTCTTTTTAGCTAAACTTCAGATAGTACAGTGGAGACAGACAGGAAATTGAAATCAAGTGTGACAGTTACCTAATATCCATTTCCCCTCCAGTAGAATTGTTGGTGTTGATATACATGACCTTAAGGGGGCTATTAGCAAACTAATGTCATATTTTGGATTGAATTTAGCAGACGTGTGAAACGTGTAAAAGTGGAGTCAATCAAAATAAACTAAATGTATCAATTTCAGTATTTCCGTTCAATGCATTTACTTAATGGTTGGAGGAATGATTGTCAAATATTTTCAGGTTGTTGTGATACCTTCTGACAGTTTGTACCATAACTATTTCATTCAACAAAATGAATGCTATAACTATAAAGCATCTACCTCAATTTCCATAGTCGACAATAAGGTGACAATGCAATTGGTAACATAAAGTCCCTGGTGGTCTGAATGCCTTATTTATTACACGCTGTTCTCAGTTTACAAAGAATTATGTACCAAGAGCTAGTGCAATTTATTTTACACATTAAGTTAACAATCCAGCATTCCCTCTTTAGTAAATAAAAAAACGTCAGAAAAGCAATAAACAAGCACGCAGCCATCATCCAAACCCCATCTACATAAGCTGAAATGTCAAAACAGAACAAAGCCTTAATTAAATGGTTTGAGTAGTTGGCCTCTTAAATATCATGTCTGCATGCAGCGCCAGCATCATTCTCCTCCTATTATGCAAATCTCACTCGGTAAAGAGGTGAAAACAAAATCACCAAGAAAATGGGCGAACCGGTGTCTGAGAGAGCAGGTGGAGGTCAACACAGTTCCTCTGAGTCACATTTTAAGTCCAAATCAATCCTCCCATCTCAAGGTTCTTTGGCCTTTTCTCATCAAGCCACTCTCTCCTTGGTCTGAGGAACCATTCTCCCCACTGTGAGTTCATAGTTTTTTTCAGTCATCCAGTTCCAGACCAAAGTGGCTGTAGAGATCTCGTGTGGTGGTCCCTCTCACAGCAGCTGCAAGACAGAGCAAAATAGGGGTCAGGCCCCTTCAGTGGAATATGGGGTCAACTCCCTCTAGTGTACTTTTCAAAACACTCCTCAAAACACTGAACAAGGATCACAGTACCAAACGCTTTAAATACAAGGCTTGTACTTGGTGAGAAGACTTTATGTAGTAGCTTTAAAATGCTAGACAACAATAACCAATCTCCATTTTAATTTCTAATATATAAAAAGGGTTTGTTTTTTTCTCACCTATTAACCCAGCTAAAGCATAATTTACTACACATCTTAAAAAATGAGCCCCACTAGCGAGAGTTATGCCTCTTGTACATCATGTAAAAGAGGCATAACTACAGCATGCTAATGTGATGTACTGCTAGGATGTTATTGGAGAAGAGGCAGAAACTATTATTTTCTCTTGCTCAGCCCTAAAGTGATGCAACTGTTTGTCCTTAGCTTTATGTAAATCATATTCATTTGGTGGGTGTGCACATGCAGTGCTGTTGGAATAAGGAGGTTTGAAGGCCTGGAGCTACTGAGAGGTTCATTGTTTGATGTTCCATCAATCATCTTTTCAACTTATTGTAAGTCGCTTATTGTAAGTCGCTTTGGATAAAAGCGTCTGCTAAATGACTGTAATGTAATGTAATGTAATCTTTGGGCCTGTAGGGGCAACACTCAAGGCTTCACTGGGTTACAGTACTGAAGTGTTTCCGTTCAAAATTCTACTTTTTCTGTCTATTTTCTTTCATTGACATTTCACAAGATTTTATTTTTGAAAGTGAACACCTTATCCACAAAATCTACATTCTACATTTATATATATTTTATATATAACATGAAAGACAATGGCAAATTATCATAAACTCATAACTCCTGGATTCATTAAATAGCTCTAAACGTCTGAAAATGTGTACATTTTTAAGATTTGTTGTGAGATGTGACAATGGCTTTAATGCCTGAGAGACAGACAGATGGACAGGGTGAGAGACAAAGGACAGTTGTCTTTGGAGGGCACTGCAGGGCATCTCCTCTTGCCTCCTCTCTCGCTCTTTAGACTGCCCATCTCCTCCCTCTCAGAATTGAATAACTCAGAATAACAGCATACAACAGCAAGTGTTTAGTGTAGACTCTTTGTGAAAGTGTGTGTGTGTGTGTGTGTGTGTGTGTGTGTGTGTGTGTGTGTTGTGTGTGTGTTTGAGAGAAAAAGCAGGATGGGGGGGAAATAGAGGATGATAGCAAGTGTTTGTATTTGTGAATGTATGCCTGTCTGCACGACAGACAGAGATGGTAATTGTGTGTGTATGTGTGTGTGATGTGAAAGACTGCCATTGTGACAGAGGGGAAACGCCACCTCCATTCACTAAGAGGTCATTATCATCCTGACCCTCCTCTGTACTGTACTGACCAAGAATTTAAAGAGATAGCAAGCTTTGAATTCACAATATTGATTTAAAACCAGATGGCCCAGTTTTTCTTAACAGATGAGCGCAGACGTGGGGAAAAAGTGACATTAAAGCATTTGAGGAATATATGACTGATCTGTGTTTTACCTGTGTACATATGCCACAAAGATCAGTGGACTAAATAAATCCAGATTATATTTGACACCACACAAACAAGCATTTGCATGTAAAAGTAGGTAAAAAGTCATGTTTGTTATGATACACGCACAGACCATAATGTGACTTGGCTATGATTCACCAAAACCTTCCTTAACAAGAGTAGAGTGTGTGAACTCCACACTTACTCACCCTTATGCAGTTGCAACACATGCACACAAATATATTTTAAAGACACAGACGCTGGTGCTATTGACATGAAATTTTCACCAGATGTCGGTAACAACCCAAGTAATCCATACATACAAAGAAAACCAAACAAATAAATTCAGAAATGAAGTTATGTGTAATAAAACGGAATGACACAGGGAAAAAGTATTGAACACATGAAGAAAAGGAGGTGCAAAAAGGCATGGAAAGCCAAGACACCAGCTGAAATCTCAGCTGGTGTCTAAAGTAATTAGAAAGCAATCCTGCCCCTTGTCAGTGCAAATTAATATCAGCTGGTTCAGTCCCAACTGATGGCCTATAAAAAGGTGTCTCATTACCATGGTGTCACACAAGAAACATCTCATGATGGGTAAAAGCAAAGAGCTCGCTCAAGACCGTCGCAACCTTGTCGTTGCAAAACATACTGATGGCATTGGTTACAGACGGATTTCTAAACTTCTGAATGTTCCAGTGAGCACTGTTGGGGCAATAATCCGAAAGTGGAAAGAACATAATTTCACCATAAACCGGCCACGACCAAGTGCTCCTCGCAAGATTTCTGACAGAGGAGTGAAAATAGTTGTCCAAGAGCCAAGGACCACTTGTGGAGAGCTTCAGAAAGACCTGGAATTAGCAGGTACAATTGTCTCAAAGAAAACAATAAGTAATGCACTCAACCGCCATGGCCTGTATGCACGCTCACCACACAAGACTCCATTGCTGAAGAAAAAGCATGTTGAAGTTCGTTTAAAGTTTGCTGCACGACATTTAGACAAGCCTGTGAAATACTGGGAGAATATAGTCTGGTCAGATGAGACCAAAATTGAACTCTTTGGATGCCATAATACACACCATGTTTGGAGGCCAAATGGCACTGTACATCACCCCAAAAACACCATACCAACAGGGAAGTTTGGAGGTGGGAACATCATGGTGTGGGGCTGTTTTTCAGCATACAGCACTGGCAAACTTCATATAATTGAAGGAAGGATGAATGGAAAAATGTACCGAGACATTCTTGATAAAAAAATCTGCTGCCATCTACCAGGACGATGAAGATGAAACGAGGGTGGACATTTCAGCAAGACAATGATCCCAAACACACAGCCAAGGAAAGAAAATAAAGCTGCTAGAATGGCCCAGCCAATCACCTGACTTGAATCCAATAGAAAATCTATGGAAAGAACTGAAGATCAGAGTTCATAGAAGAGGCCCACGGAACCTTCAAGATTTGAAGACTGTTTGTGTGGAGGAATGGGCCAAAATCACACCTGAGCAATGCATGCGACTAGTTTCTCCATACAGGAGGCGTCTTGAAGCTGTCATTACCAACAAAGGCTTTTGTACCAAGTATTAAATACATTTCAGTAAGCGTGTTCAATACTTTTTCCCTGTGTCATTCCATTCTATTACACATAACTTAATTTCTGAACTTATTTGTTTGGTTTTCTTTGTATGTATGGATTACTTGGGTTGTTACCGACATCTGGGGAACATTTCATGTCAATAGCACCTTTAGAAATATATTTACTGAGAGAAATGGTGACGTGTTCAATACTTATTTTACCCGCTGTACTTAAACAATGTCATAGGAATTATAATCTCTCTCAGGAAAGAATCAGTGATTTGAGTAAGGTGTTTATTAAAACTAGCACCAAAACTATTGCAATTTCAACAATATTAATATTTATGTCATCTGACAACAGTGCTTTTCAATATAAGCCAATCTATTAAAGTACACAGAACATGAAAGAACTGTCAGTGGCTTTGGGAGAGGCAACCGATGACATTTTCCAATTGAGTTTTAATCCAATGAAGGTTTCATAGGCAGGCCAATGGAATCTTAATGTCAACATAATCACCGTTGTGGGATTAAATACTGTCCGAAGTTAGAACTGGCTCTGGCTTTTGATTAAGGTCTCAGAGAGAAACAAAGACACTGCTCTGTTGCCCTCTGGTGGCTGGCTGTACAACAACTTGGCTACACGTTCCCTACAAGCTATAGCTGTAATATCTTATCAGATAATAGCGTATTCTAATGTTCCTTTGATGATGTACTTTTAAATAACTTGAATGTAAATTGTATTACACATAAAAGATGGACATGGCTGCATGTCAGGTCTTAGGAGTACACTCCCATTCATTTTCTCCACAGATATAATTCTAAGCTATAATATTCATTGGTGTGTACCCATCAAAATACCATGAGGTATTACGACTGTGACAACAACAACAACAACAACAACTGTACATGACCATGTGGTAAACATGATATTGTCTTTGTTCACTATTTACATTCAACTCAGGAATTTAAAGACATTTTAAGGGTGTGATGATACAGTTTGTTTTCTTTGGTCCAAATCTCACCAGAAAAAAAACAAACATATTGTTGGATGTCTCATCCAGTCTGTTCAGTGTTCATCATGTATGTATGATGTATCATTAATGAGCCAAGAGGTTTAAAAAAAATTTGTCAACTCATTCAACAGACAGTTTCGGTTAGCTGTCATCTCACAACACAAATTTTTTTTCAGTGTGGAGAGTCTGCAAAGAAATAGTTGAAAATGTCTCACACGATCATAACTGCAACTGGACTTAATCTATTATTGAAACAAAAAGGCCCACTGCTAGGAGGGGGTGGAGAGGATGAATCCTATACATGGCTGCTACATTCAGCAGACAAGTTGGGTATTATGTGTATACTGTGGGTGGTTCATGTTGCTGTCATACCATATATTTTTCATACCTCAGTTCACTTGGAAGAAAAATTTGACCAATTCCTACACTTCCCATGTGACCGTGCATCAGAAATAGGATGTCATTGTGCTGATTTGATCAAAAGTACTGAGCTAAGGGAGTGAAAGCTCACAATGGGGTTAAATGGATGAAGCCATAAAGGATCAGCATGAAAGTTATAGCAAAAGCTACCAATAAGTATTATTTATTATTATTTATAATCACTGTCCAGAATCCATTTTTGAATTAGTGACTTGTTTCACCGTTTGTCTGGAAGTGTAATGTATCTGACCCACAAAGTCAAATTTAACCATTTATAAATGTTATCTTGGGCTTCTAAATTCTACTGTTTTGCATGTTTTTATATGGTACTAAAATTTAATTCAAATGTCTATACAAGCATTTCTCTTACCAATACGGCCCAGGAGTGACTGTCCAATGTCTTTGATGTCATTGTATTCATGCAGCATATCAATATGATGCTCCAACTCCTCTACTCTGCATCCCCTGGAGAAACACAAACAAGTAATGTCCATTTGCTCATACACAGGTGCGCGCAAAGAACTAATAAAAACTTCATATCAGATTAACAAAACTGTGCGCAAGCTAGAAGAGCAAACATGGGACACATGCATACTAGGTAATTCACACTTTTGATTCCCTGCCCCCTAACACTAAACTGAATAATCAACACTACATGCTTAACCTTTAGCATACCATTGAAGTTTGACCTCAAAGATTGAAATACATGAAGAAAAAAACCCTGCAGCTGTACTCACTCAACCTCCAGCTGTGCTATCTCTGCGTCCAGCTGCTCTCTTCTTCTCTCCAGCTCTGCTACCTCCTCTGCAGGGCTAACTTTAGCACTCTCTGGGACTTGAAGCTGTCAGGTGCAAAACAGACAACCATGCTTCTGATATGCAGATGTAGGTATGTGTGTGTGTATTACAGACAGAGAGGGGGGGTTACTTACAGGTGATTTGAAGTTGGAGTGTACTCGCTTAAACTTAGAGGATGGAGTTCTAGGGAGAGAGTGGAGGGAACTATTGTTAAAGATAGGGTATGTTAAACTTGATGAGAAAATGTATAAAGAATAACATTTCTTTGAAGTCTTACATGTTCAATCGGGATTCATTAACTCTAGAAAAGTCATTTCTAATAGACAATTATAGCAACAAAAGCAGTATCATCTGTGTGTACATGCAAAGACAACAACAACAACAACAACAGGTTTAAAGCAAGAGTGCCAACCTCCCACATCACTGAGCGATTTCCCAACATGTTACACACAAACACATTTGACAAACACATTGAATTCTAACCCATGTAAACATACAATTGTGATTTAAAGCCAAGTCTTCATCATTTTCCTCGCTATGGCTTAATAATGATAATTATCAAACCAAGGATTTCTCAGATGGTATCAGATGACCATTGCTAGGAATTATCACATGATTTGCTTTTACAGTAGTAATGAGTTACCCAATTAACTCATTGCACTTGACAAGCCAAAATATTTTACAAATAAATCAAAAAGGCATTTTAAAGAACTTGAATAAGATTTAATGAACAACAAAGAAACAAAAAAGTGGATCAGAAACAGAACAGAACAGAAAAAGGCATCACAGAGACACAGGAAGACGATGAAACAATTAAAAAGTGAATCAGCAATGCCTGACAATAGTGTCATGTCCCTTGCTATCAGCTAACGTTGGCTAGCTTTAGTATTAATGTCCACTGTTAATGCAAGAAGCTAACATTACCTTTTCACTGCTCCATTCTTCAAATCTTTCCCCTCCGGTGTCGAAATTAGACACTTGCTGTTACTATAGTGCGGTTCAGCAGACTGCTCAGTGTTCATACTGTCTTAATTATAAGAGTAAGGGATGTGTATTAGGAGCAGCAAATAAACACCGAGAAAAGTAGGAAGTTCGCAATTCGCGGCTGATGGTAAACAGACTCACGATTGGTTCTTAAAACCAGGAGGCGGGACTTCCATACATACCTCTTCTCGCGAGAGTTTGGGGAGACTTTACATTATCTGCATTTTAAACCGATATAAACACAAGTTCGTTCCTTCTGACACTCCTCAAAATATTAAACACTGACACATTTTAGTTGTATGCATATTAATCAGCACTCAAGCTAAATGTAAACGTTAGTTATGTCTGCAAAGCACCTGTAGCACCATTTCAGTGGAGTTTAATTAAACATTGATGTAAGGAAATATCCATCTTCAAGCTCAACCTAAGCGGGTTTTTCTATCTAAATATTACAACCAGAGTCAAATCATGTGTTTGGCTGGGATGTGTCAACCACGCCACTATCCTTATCAGACCACCAGATGGCGTCAAAGTACAATTCAAGTTGACTCATATTTCTGCATAACATCTCTCTGTTGATTTCCCTCACAACATACATGTTCTCCCCTTCTCTCTCTCTCTGTCTGATACGACCCACTCCCTTGGTGACTAAGAAAACAATGATAAAATCGGAGGCATATATTCATGTGAACGTCTAAACTGCTACTCTGAAATGCCCACCAACAAAGGTGCCACTCAGACTGATTCAAAGCCACCAGCGGTCTAAATCTGAATCGGTGGTGGATTAACAAAAGCAAAAGGTCATGTTCAATCCACAAACACTGATGCACACACACACTTTTCCATCACATATTGGGGCCAGCACAGTTCATGGGGAAAGTACCACAGGAAGAGCAACACAGCAACAGATTTAGATCTTAAAACACACAGAAAGGGACAGCGATACAGGGCTCATAGAGACAAGTAGAGCCAAAATGTGTATCCAGGGGAGTTGGTGTTGTGGGTGAGGAGGACATCAAATTGAGTCCATTCTGTGTTGTGTCCTCATGATGCATTGCTTATTTATTAGTTGTTATACAGAGACAGAGAGGGTCTGGAATGAAAAATTCAGACAGGAGGCATGGCCTTTTCTTCTTTTAGAAATCACAAGGTTACACACACTGGGCGGTAATGGCTCCTGCATGCAGCCATGTGTGTGTGTGACGGAGAGAGGGAGAGATTTGTGGAGGATGTCTATTTCTCCACAACTCTGACACAGCAATATGCATCCCTGTGTGTGTGTGTGTGTGTGTGTGTGTGTGTGTGTGTGTGTGTGTGTGTGTGTGTGTGTGTGTGTGTTACATTTTCTGAATGGCTGCTTTACATCTCAGGGTTTTATTAATTACGCACACAGTCATATGCTTCATTTGTTAGACATGACAGGGACATTTTTGTTGCAGCAAATGTTACATCTGCTGTTATTGTTAATGTGAACAAGTGTGTGTGTGTGATATATTGGTGGTACTTTGTACTTTAGTCTGAGGAAAAAGCTCCTTCCTAATGTGCTACCAACCTCTCAAAGCTTGGACTCACTGCCCGTATTTATTTTAGGCAGTAATGTCCATATTGGTGGAAAGAGTGGTCCCAGGAACGCCAAGATAAAGGACTTAAGTACTGGCAAGGGATGTTCTGTATGTCCTCATTATGCTCAAGAACACTGCTGTGTGTTTTATATAAACATAATTAGAAGTAGTCAAGTGTGCAGGTGGATGGGTGAATTATTTGTTGACAGTTTGACTTGTCATAGAAGGGAAAGAAGGTGTTTCTAATAACATTAATTATGGCTCTTTTCTATTCAAGTGTCCCAGTAAGTCATAACAGTGTGACAGTGAGACAGCATGTACCGTACCAGAACCCTGAATGTGAAGCACCTAAAGGGAATCCAGCCATCATTAATTATGTTTTTGGGGGTTTCTTACTGTGACATGTCAAAATGTCTTTTGTGGAAAAAGGAATTGTGTTTAGAGCAGCTCAGTCTCCATTGAAATCATGTTTGTATTCAGATTTTTTTTTTTAAATCTTAACTTTAGGTCCATTTTGTAGCTTTTTCTGAGAAAACTCCAACCATTGCGGATGCCTGTTAGATGGGATTTGCTTGTCTGGAAAATAAGTAAGTTGACATTGAGGTGAGGTTTGCCTTTGGTTTTATGTTTCCAAGGTGAAGAACGAGCTTTCATGCTCATCACAGGTCACAATATCACATGCTCATGAAAGGCCTAATCCAATTTCAAGGACCTTTCGATAGTGTGCCTAAAATCCACCCAGAAATAATCTTTAAAAAGCAGTTAGCAACCATTATTTTTTCCATACAGATGTCTTTAAACTTCAAGGAAATCAATTTATTTTCACAATCTGAAAAACATAAAAAGCTTACATAGTGAAGCAGAATTTAAAAGGAGTGCACGAGAGGTGAAAGAGGAAGGAAAATATGTGCACGAGAGGAGCAAGGAAAGGGAATGAGAAAAAGGAACAGGGGAAGAAGTAGGAGGCGTTGCCTTGTAATATTGGTTGGAGAGCCTCATATCTACTGTGTTCATAATTCATGGAGGGCCAGCCTATCCTCTGTACTGCTTCTAGATTCCACTGCTGGAGAATTATGACCAGGAACCGTAAAATAGACACACACACACACACACACACACACACACACACACACACACACACACACACACACACACACACACACACACACACACACACACACACACACACACACACACACACACACACACACACACACTAAGCATGTTGTACTAGAGAGTTAGAGAGAGCACACAGTGGACATACAGGGTGAGAGAGAGTGGGCACACTGCTGCAGGATGAGGGGTATATGAGGAGGATGATTCAAAGCATGTCATAAAACATCGATACACCTCTAAAGGCCCGAGCTATACGAGCTCTGCTTACACTGGAGGCGATTATGCCTCTAAATAATTCACAAAGCCTGCACAAGAGCTTATTCACACAAATACAACACAAACTTTTACGCAAACAAATACAGAAATAGATACAAAACGCACACCTCCATGTAAAAATGTATAGTCCTGCTGTGCACCAGACCAGAACAGACATCAATTACATTCTGGAGGGTTGGCTGGAGTAAATTTAGAGGGAAAGATTGGTGCTTATATTATCTTTTCGGACGCATCCAGAGCCTTGGTGAAGGACTCCTTGATAGATTGTTAGGCTGTTTTAGTTACGAGGCAGGCTCTTGCTGAGCTGGACACTGTCAGCCGTGATGGAAGGATGCCGCCACAAACCTCCAACCTCACTTTCACAGCAACATCTCAATCAAAACAGTATTGATTCCCACATCAGGTGTTTGTGGCTGAATGTTACAGATGCCTTTACTTTTGGACAGAGCAGTATAATAAAGCAGTTGTCTCTGAGCCAGGCTACTGTGTATGCCAAACGCGTTCGAGACCTCACTCTGAGATTGGATGTTATCGGACAAGTAGCATCATTTCATCTAAATTATGGGGACTGTATAGAGAATAAATAAATAAATTTCCAGCCATTTTAACCTTCCTAGTGGAACACTAGTGTGACAGTAATTCCCTGTTACAGTGCAATTCATGTAGAAATAAATGAGAGTTTGATGTAGCTACATCAAAGAGACGCCATCATAATCTGAAAGGTTTTTTCATATGCGATGCAGTGCTGTTGTATTATTGCCATCACAAAATGGCTATTCATGTCTCTGCCAGGGAGGCCTCGGTTTGATATCAGCTCCTATACGCCTCCATCTGTCTGCGTGTTCTGTGGTATGTGCTATTTCTCATTCATTAGCTCTGACTCATCCTTCTAATAACTACCTCCATTTCCTCTCAGAAAGAGTTTTCAGTTGTTTTCCTATTGAATGATTAGGCTGCTTCCCTCTCTGACTCACTCAGTTTATTGTCAGAATAAAGCTTCCCATTTTCGTCTTTTAGCCGGATGACTTTTCATTGTGGCTATCATCTCCTCGCCTCTGACTGTCAGGTTGGTTTATCATCACACTTAGGCGTGCCATTCTTGTTTCTTAGCCCTCCCATTCAAATATGTTTGCCGTCACGCTGCTCACCTCGTCACCTCAGGGCTGACTGGATCTGTGTGCAAACAAACCCTAATCGTTACAGTATCTTATGTTTGAGCTTTAACATAAAATCTAAAACAGATTTCTCTCTGAGACATATTTACATCTGTATGCCTCCAGAGAAAACATCTGTTGGCTGCCGCTAGGAAATAACAGTAATTTTCCCTATATGAGTTGAGATGATGAACAGATGTTGGCTTATTAGCTTCATCAATAAAAAATAGCCAACATATGTGACAAGCAAAACATAGGTCTGCTCCAACAGTGTCTTCTTCAGACTTAAACATATATTTTATTCCCCAGCTTTTAGTCAGCTTTAAAGTGTGTAGTTAACAGCCAAAATTCTTATTTTAGATCAGTATTATAATTGAACCCTTTTAATATTAATATTGATACCTTCTTATCTTATTCTGTTTTTATTATAATATCTTCTTACCTTATATGTTTCTGTCAAGTATGATTTGTCTACCAAGAGATATCAAAACAAAGCTGCTTTGATCAGGAAACCTAATGCTCAAAATGCCACTTTCATTCCTGTGGTCTATACAAAAAAGTGAATCTTGTATTTTCTTGCAGGATTCTCTGCATGGCTCTGCTGTTTGTGGAACGGTGCAATCTGATATTTACCCTGCGTTTAGCAGATCATTTAAGAAAATAATCCAAGATGATGCACCATGCTTATGGTTGAGTCCCTGCAGAGATATGGTCCTGTGGAGCCCTGCTCAGGCACATTCTCATTACAGTAAACTTCCATTGATAAACCTACAAATCAAGAGGCACTTCATATAAAACTACACAATGCAAACATCCTTTTAAATGGGTAAGTTACCCGAATTGAACGAATGACTTCCCCTTGGCTTGTCATTCACAAACCTTTGCGTATGAGTATGATCCACAAGAAAAGAGTAATCATCATTTAGTTTTGGTGAAATAAACAGCAACCACAAAACAGATCAGAAGGATTTTCACACCATTTTATTAGCAACAATGTGTCTGTTAGTTATATATTAGAAACAAGGACAGAAACATGTCTGCTGAACTGTACTGAGTCTGAAAAACCAGCTGGATCATAAAATAAAGCAGGTAATTAAAATACTGTAGGGAAAAAGCAACACTGCATCTGAATATACACTTGTAATAATATTAATAGTCATAATAAATTTCTCTAAGAATTCTTTATGGCACAAAATTTCCTGTGCAACTGTCACATCTGTTTAAAAGTAAAAGCAAAGCATTGAGAACTGTGTGTGTGTGTGTGTGTGTGTGTGTGTGTGTGTGTGTGTGTGTGTGTGTGTGTGTGTGTATGACTCATGTTGTGGGTACATAAATCTGTTTATACAGTCACATTGTGGGGACTCACCTTCCCTTTGGGGACCAAATTAATCTCCCCATGACGTAAATTATTACATTATAGGGTGATGACGTGGTTGAAGGTAAGGGTAAAGTTAGGGGTAAGGATTAGGCTGGTTGTGGTTATGGTTAGGGTAAAGCTCCAGAAAATTAATGTAAGTCAATGTAAAGTGGATCACGATTGTGTGTGTGTGTGTGTGTGTATGTGTGTGTGCATATATGTCGTAGTGAATTTGCAGTAAAGCACATGTCACAAGAGGAAAAAACTTAAAACAAAATCACTCACTTCAGTTAAATCAAATTAGAGACAGAAAGAGAGAGAGAGAGAGAGAGAGAGAGAGAGAGAGAGAGAGAGAGAGAGGGAGGCAATCCAAGGGACAATCCAATCAGCTTCAAGCCCCTCACACAACCACACGCATTTCTTCTTGAAATCCAGCAGTAAATAATTTCATTCATTAAATGTGTGTTCTGTGTCCATAAAACTCAGCCACTGCTCCTCCAGTCAGAAAATCAGCCCTCCAGTCAGGCTGGTCTAGCCAAGCGCAGAAAATAAAAACCCAGAGAAGGAACTCTCTGAGTACCTCGGAGGAAGAGCAAATATTCCTTAGTCCAACGAGTCGGGAGACGAGAGAGACTGGAGTGTATGCTATGGCCTGTTAAATATTTATAGATGTGCCTTTAAAGGTGAATTCATCTTTAGCCCACATATCCATGTATCAACAAATCAGAGACGGCGTAAGGAATGCAGTGAAAGGTCCACAAATTGAAACTTCTGTGAAGAATTTTAAATTAATATCTCACTGTAAAGTTAAACGTTGTACTCCTCTGACTGCCACCTTCAACTCCAGTCCATGTTATAACATTAATCCGTAAAATAAACATTTACAAAATAGGTTTTGTCCCGTCGTCTGGTTGGGTCATTCTTTGCATCAGCATGGGTTTAAAGGTAAAGTGGCAAACTAATACAATCCTGTCACCTTTTACAATAAATGTTTTAAAATGTTATTGCAACCCACCACAAGGTTTGGTATACATACAGGGGTGACCTAATCGTATGGAATAGGAGTCATGGTATAACAACTGATCGAATTACATACACACACACATGCATGCAAGCACAGTCACACGAATGCACACAAATGCAAGAACCCAACCCCCTTTGGCACCGAGTCCACCCTGCCTGCAAGAACACAGAGGTCTGTCTCTGCTGAAATGTATACCGTATATACACTTGGTGTTGTCAGCTGACGCTCAGAGAAACCAGCCTCCCGACAAACTGGAGACCTCTATGTAAGGATGTGGAAATAAACAAGCAAGGATTTCCATCTTCTGTGAGCCCTTTATGATAGTAAAATATCATGGCCTAAGTTAAGTCCATCTGAAATGTCAGTGGATTGCAGCTAAAACATGACATCCCCCGTCCTCCACTGGTGGTAGTGATTTTTTAAAATCTCTATAATCTGTGGATGGAGGAACAGACAGATCATCCCGTCATAGGAGAGGGAAACACTGGACTTCTCTAATCATATTAGCAGCTATGGCAGAGAGAAAATCCCTGCCGATTATGTCATTTTGACATGGCGGGAATCTGTGTATCTTTCAGGCCACATGTACAAGAGTCCACAGGAAGAAGGGCTGCACAAACTTCATCAAACTGTAAAACAAATACCATTCTTATTGTTACAAAAGAGCTATTGAAAAAAAAAAAAAAAGAAGTTCATGTAATTGGTAACTTAACACCTTTTAAGTACTTTAAACTCTATAGTGGCCCAAGTGTAAGGTCCTGGACCTGAGCATAGTATCTTTGAAAATCCTGTCCTGAGAGCCATCTGAGTCCTCCATTCTGCAAGAGGTGAGAACGAGATCAGACTAGATTAGACCATACTAGACTGGACTAAACTGGTCAAGATGACAAAAAGTCTGACTCAAGCCCAGTTTGGAACGGGCCATCCGAGTTAATTTAGTCATGAATTGACCCCAAACTCACCCAGCTAAACATCAGTGCTGATGCTACAGCTGCGGGTGAACATGTCCCTCATGGTGACGGACCGGGCAAGGTTTGGTTTACGGTAGTTTGTAATGTTCACAGGCACTGGCAGGTCCAGTTCCTGCTGCTGGACGCTGCGGTAGCTGATCCGGTCACCTCCGTTCCTCAACCCATCTGGTTGATGGTGGATCTGAGGCTGAGGGGGGGGCTGGAGGTAGAAAGGCAGGTCATAGTGCGTACAGGATGGACAGAAGGTCTGTGAGCGTGTTAGTTTCCTGGCCAGTGGAGGGGTGGAGAAAAGGGCGGGGCCATTCTGGATGGAGGAGGCGGCGGCCGTCGCCGCCACAATGTTGTGATTAGAGTGGACCGGTGGCAGACGCGACGTTACGGCAAAGTCTGGCTCCTCCTCCTCCGACTCCGACTCTTCCTTCTTGCAGCAATAATACTAGTGGTGGGAGAGAGATGATGCAGAGCAGAGGTAAAAGAAAGGGAGAGTCAGGGAAAATAAAAAGGTTCCAAAGGATTTAAATTGTAATTGATGAGGGAGAGAAGAGGGGAGATAAAAGGAGGCATAACAGAATGTTAATGAACAATAAAGAGAGAGATAAGAGAAAGGAAGGGACATTTATTACATTAAAATGTTAGCGAGGCCAAACAAAGAAAAACAAATGCGTTGGCAAATTAGTTTACATGCACTATCCTCCCAATAAAGTCTATGCCAGCCTCTATATTCTAACAATTATGGTTATGTAGTAATATTTTACAATATGCTTGCAACCACGAAGCCAGAGGTTTTACTCATATTGAGTAGGAGAAAATGTCAAACAAAATGCAATATAAAATCGTCTAAATTTATGTTTCCACACATTTATCAACAACGTAAGATTTGTCTGGTTTGCCCACTAAGCATGTTTTCACTCAACAGTCTTTAGAGTGAGGATGTTTCTCATAATCTAACCCCACTTTAGCCTATTTTCCAATGAGGTGCTCCCTAACCCACATGACCGTATAGATGATCATATGTGTCGCCTCAGTAAAGCTGGACGTGTGCTACAGGATGTCAAAAAAGAAAATTGTCTTTGAATAATTATTGTCATCGTGACAATCCTCAACAATTACAGTTCAAACAGAATCCACTCAGAGGAGAATTTGAGGGTTGCTATTTCTGGCCCACAAAATGCAGCTTACACATTCCTGGCCTCCTGCCAACTAATATGAAGCCATAATTTGTGGATCACTTTTGATTTTTTGCTGGGAAATATAAGAATGCCAATAACCGTAATCAGCTCTAAATGAAAAAGGATTATATGATTTCCACTCAATATTACCTTAGTTTTCAGTTGATCTTGGTTAATATATGTATATCTGTATTGTATAGTGCTTTTATCCGGATGCTTTACAATTTGCCTCTTAGTCATCCATTTGCACTAACATGTGGATGGCAGCGAGCTATTAGCCTATGAGGCCCTAGCCTAACCATTGGGAGCAATTTGGAGTTCATAGCCATGATCAAGGACACTTTGACACATTGCTAGGAGGAGCCACCAACTACCAACTCAGTAATTAAACCTGTTGAGCCACAGGCACCTGTTTTAGAGTAGGTTTTAAATCAAATGATTAAGGTTGTAAACGTCTCTGGCCCTTGTTCAGAGCTCTTGAATCCCTATGTGTAGGACAATTGTTTTGCCATAGCCAAATATTTAGCATTTATATGCATATTAATGTACAAATCATTACATAATTTGTTATTAGTTCTGTTCTATTTAAACTCCATTAAGTGACAATATTAATTAATTTCTAGTACTGCTCAGCCCCATTTTGCAGCATTCAGCCACTGTCAGTGTCAGCCCATTGTTTTGGTTTAAGCCTCGCCTCCTCCCTTTCCCATATAAATGGAGGGCAGGCTCTTTGATTGACTACTGAATCCAGAGGAATAAAGTGCAGAATAACATATCCATATGCAAAAAAAAATGTATATATGTTTTTGAGATCATGGCAATAATAGCATTATGTCCTATCAATTACGATAGGCTGAAAAAACTTGAAACTTCTTGTTCTTGTTTATGAATACCTTTTTGAAATTTGTAATTCTTGATGAAATTATTATTACGCTCCTTAAAGGAAAATTATGTATTTTTCATATCTCTAGACCAAACCGTTGAGACACAAATCTTGTGTATGCCAAAGCTAAATACAGCTAAAACAGTACTCTATGCATGCTAGATGTTAAAATGGGGAGTTACATGATGACAAGATCATCTTTTTGTCAATTCATGATTTCTAGGGTTCACTTGCAGGGTATTTAGACTGTGCCAGTTGCAGCCTATACAGCTAAACAAGAGAAAGCAGATTTAGGGTTGTTGGTAAAGTTGATAAATTAAGATAGAAGTTTGTATCATCTTAGAATTAGATGAGTAGATTGATACCACTCTGAGAGAGAGTGGTATCAATCTACTCATCTAACTCTCCAACAGAAATCGATCAAGCATACTCCCCAAAATGTTGAACTATTCCATTAAGAAACAGACTGAAATGTAACAAGTAGGTTGAATTGTAACTGAATTATTCTGTTGCCAAACTGAATTTGAATACACCATTGAAAGTCCAAGCAGTGAATTGCACAGCGGATTAGTTCAGTGTACCAGAACTTCTACAGTATAATGTAAAACAGAAACAAACCCACATGCTTTAAATCCACAAACTGCAGTAATGCTTCCCGGTGGTTTATAAGAGCGATGTTTCAACCTAACTGGAGTTTGTCAAGCATGAATACACAAAGAGGTTCTTTTCACCTATAATCCTATTCAAATTTTATTCCTAAAGAGTACAGCGCCTGTCTAAGACCAGCCATGTGAACATCAGAGCACAACCCCAAAGAAGCTCTAAATATATGCTTTAGCCACGCTAGGTGGAGCAGGCTATGTCGGTCATTCAGATGTTTTTGCTCCAGACTGAAAAATCTCAGCAACTACGAGATGGATCAACAAGATATTTGGACCAGACATACATTTTCTCCTCAGGGTGACCTGTATTCATTTTGGTGACCCCCTGACTTTTCTTCCTAACCCTTCTGACCTAATCATTACATCCAAATGTGTATTTGTCCAATTCTTTGGTTTATTTACCAAAAACCTACAACCTCAAAGCTATGCTTTGTGTTTTGCATGAATCAGACACAGACAAAGAATGCTGCTACACTCATAAATGAAAAGTTTTGATTGAAAGAAAGATCTTATTATACTTGGTAACTGAAGGTAACAAACACAATTTCACAGATTAAAGCGGTTATACTTATGACTATCAACAAAGTGCTATACTCAATGACATCCCTTACTTGCAGCTCTGCGGGCTTTCACAGGAAAAACAGTCTGTGGCCTCACCTGCAGCCTACAGTAGCACAGTACTGCGATGATAAGGAGTAAGATAACGGTAGCTAGAATTCCACCAGTGATGACCACTGTCCCGGCTGTCATTCGAATGGCTCTCCATCAACACCCTGCAGAGAGCAAGAGGAGGGAAGGAGAGGAAAAGAGAGAGAGAGAGAAAAAGAGTAAATGAGAGTAAGGTGTGAGTGTTAAGGAATGACGCAGGAGAAAGCACACAATTAATCAGCACAGTGGCTTCATTAAGTAGATTATAACTGTGTGTCATCTCAGTGGTGCTTATTGAATTATCCAGCAGTTAGTAGACGTGTAATAATATCATCCTACAAATGCTGCTCATAACATAGACGAATCTCAGGCTGGAATGTAGAAAAAGGAAACGTGAGAGAGAGGGAATTCAGCAGAGCAGCAATAGAAATGAGTTGCAAAAAACATCACAGGAGCAAAGGATAAACGGATGCTGGTTGTGAGGAGAGTTCAAGTGACCGAGCTGGAGATAAAACAAAGATGTAGCGAACGGCACATTGACATGGAGCGAGAGGGAGAAAGAGGTCAAGATATGCTGAGTAGGGATAGAGAGGGATATGATGAATGGATATGAAATGGAGAGACAAAATGTGGGCAGATGGAAAGGAAGAGGAGTGAATTAGAGTAAGAGGAGAAAAAGATAAGATGATGAAGGAAACAGGCTGTGCTTCCTAACATACTATTCATGATGTAGAATTGAGTTTGTGGTGCATTCCAGCTGCATAGTATAGGGTTCAGTGTACGCGAGAAATGCACAAATATATTAGATTAGCAAGAGGTTCTGAGTAGACTATGAGATGTGAATTTAATGGACATACTCAACCACCCTAAAATGCATTGCTGACTGAACAATGATTGAGTCGGTTTAAATAATTAATCGTTGGAAAAAAATATTACAAATGATGGCGAGTGATGTCAAGGTAGAGTTAAGTGGAAAGACACTATAAAACTGGAAAATATTCAATGGAGTGGAAGAAGTAATGCTGACTCACATTTGTGATAAACAATTATAATTTAAATGAAGCTCAAGCAGGTTACGTTCTGTGGTCAATAGCGTCATGTGATGCAGAAGATGTATTGCTGGAGTTTACTTCAGTATGAACAGTCTGCTGTTAATGGCATGCTTTAAAGAGAAATTTAGTTGGCAGTATACAATAAATATAGATTGCGTATGAAGTATGCAGTAGTAAACTAATAAAAAGTCTATAGTAAAATTGAAAAATAGAAACATCAAACACAGGCTGTAATATATGCCACAAACCTTGGGAGAGAAATATTTTGTAATAGTATCAGTAATAACAGTTTGAAACATCTAAATGTGGTCTTTATATTCATACCAGCCCACTTGGAACACAATAATACATAACGAAAAACATAACATAAAAATGAATTTATATAAAAACTAAATGTCTGTCTAAAGGCAGGAATAAATGCAGATAGTCAGGGAATTAAGGTTCACTACATGTCCTGTTTAAAATATAAGCATAACGAAGACAGTGACTGGAGATCTTATTGACAGATGTATCACAGTCACTGAAGAGAAGAGAAGTCTGTGGTTAAGCATTCACAGTCACACTGAAACAGCATTTCTTCCTTCATCAGATACATCTCTTGATGAAACAGGGTTAATTTAAAAGTCTAAACTGAGGGAATATCAGATGAAGTAGAGAAAAACAATCTAAGATATGAGATTTTTCATTTTTTGCTCTGATTCAACAATGAGCAGATTGAAAAGAAGCAGTAAATATAAGGTACTGTGCAAAGTGGACACAGGGAGATCATGACCTCTATTGCATTAATCAGTAAGAAACCTCCAACCAGACAGCTGTGTCTGACCTATGAACTCTGATCTTACATCAGAGGTCACAACAAAGACAAATGGAGATATTGACCCGACAGCTTTGAGCTAATATTCACAAATCTCTGCAGAATTGCAACGTATACCCACATTTACTGTTATCTGTATTGTCTATCTTTTTTTTTTATGCGATTGCATTGTTTCTTTTTGTTACTGCAAAGATTGCATGTTGCATTTATATTTAATTTATTCCAGGTAGTGTAGCTGCCCTTTTGTGTGATTTCCAAACCCCAAACCATGATCTTCTTGTAATACTTACTATATGAAACTTACTTATTGTCGATTCAGGTGGTCAGAGTTATAGTTTGGTTTTACATGCAGATAGAAATGACTTAGCTTGAATGCTACAGACGCCATAAGAACATTTGCTGCAATATGATTGACTTGAGACTGAACTGACCTCATTCTCAGTTTATTAGATCAATGGTTCCCTTTAATTACCTCTTTTCAGTCCCTACAGCAGCTGGATTACTGGAAGAAGCCTAGAGCCTCGAGGCTTTAAATATTAATTTTACTCTTGAAAGTAGCGTAATCACAAACATTGCAATGTCATTCAAATTGTCAAAATGAATTCTTTTTTTCCTTCTCCTTCACTGTGAAGTATTAACTGAAGAGTTTGAAAACACAAAATGTGGTAAAACTGTTTTTTACTTTACTGAAAGCAAACAATGACCCCTTAGAGTAGATCATAATCGCGTTATAAAAAGATTATGTACTATGACTATGACAATAATAGTACACTATGATCCTTGCAAAAAAATGTCAGGTAGTGACAAGCAATTAGGAAGTATTATGATACTTGACCTTATTTCATTATAAAATGCCTTGTAATGTGTGATGCTTATTGTTATAAAGTATTATTTATATTTGTGTAGTAGAGAATTACTGGAGCATTTCTTGAAAACTCTTGCAAATCAACAGTGTCTCACATTTACAGTAACAAAAGCAAGAAATGGGTTCTCCAATGCTATAACTGCATTTCATACATCTTATCTGACTTTATATGACCTCCATTCTAGTATTTAGTTATATCAAATATGGCACACTCTAAGGAATCAATTACAGTTATTCTGAGAGAGTATAATAATGATATTTAAATAAAAAATAAAGAGTTGAGATGGATTTGTAAACCATGTTACTAGTTTTACCAATACAAACACTTCACAACAGTGGTGAATTGTGCATTCCAACAATTAAAAAGTTTAGTTTCTTCCTATCCCATAACTTAACATTTTTGGTGTTTTGTGTTGACATGACCTTTTGCCCTCTTGTCTTGCAAGTGTCTGTATCTTTGCACACCGATTTTTTTTTTAAATAGAAATAAATAAACTGTCACTCAGTTCCCAGGTTTAGTAACATTCTTATATATTTTGGGAAAACCCTGCAGACCCTTGACAGATGTGGGTAGAAACCTTTTTTCTCTTCATTACATCCACAATCTGGAAATGTCATAGGAACACACCATCACACTGCATTGTGGATAATTGCCCGAAACCAAAAATAGGACAGCAGGCTTGTTGCTAAGCTATGACTCAATAGTGCGAGCCATTATCAACAGCAAGTACACAGCCGTATGCACCGGTCTTGTCAAGATGTAGCTCAACTGTGACATGGACACACCCTTAAAAGAGAAATAGTGGAAAAAAGAAGCAGGACTGCAAAAGTAATTTAGAGCATTGTGATGTACATCCACTTCCACATCCTTGAGTACACAGTGCTCTCCATCAGCATCCATCTGCCTACTCACATGTGCTTTACGGTAGTGTGTACTATTCACCAAGTAACTGACAGCTCTGAACTTCTCAACCTGAAACACCTCTAAACCATGTTGAATTCTTCTGTGGCTAACTTGTGTAAACCATATTAGGTTTTTATTGTGATATGTTTCTCCAGAGATGCTCTACGAAGTTAGAATGGATCAGACTGTCTCTGTGGTAGCTATCTGCCCGGTCTGCAAACACAACACAGCTACTCTCCCTTCAGGCTGGAATACAGCTGGACTCTAATCCAATCTGCCAGCCAAACAGTCCACCAACCAAATCAATACAAAGGAACAGCAAGAACAGAGCGTCACAGGCTTTCAGTTGAGATTAAGGTGTCAGGAAACGAGAACGGGAAATGGATACGTGGAGTTTGAATGTTTGTCTGACACTTAGGTGAAGCGGAGAGTCATTGATGTAACACGTTGAAGGCCTCTAATCAAGCCTTCACTAATACTTTATTCATTATTGTATTAATAACAAGGAATCAAAAAACCCTCAGAGACTTATCACCCGACTCTGCAGTTCCCCATATCTGTATTGAGGGTTTAGCATCTTTTAGCTCTTTGTTTAGTTGTGACTTTTCTGTTTTGGTTCACTCTTACTGCTCTTATCAGCGTTGTTTCCAATCACAGAGGGGGGCTGTCTGCCACTTGCTCATCACCACACAAAATTTGTGAGAAGCTGGTGACTAAACGGGAGCATTTAGCAGCTAGAGAGCAGGATATTTCCCTCCAAATATTGGACTAACGTTGACCAGGTGGCCAAACACATGACTCTATATGAGCGTTTTTCCGTGTCAGCTTGATGACATAACGTGATAATATGTCAATGTTGTGTTTAGAGATTGTTCTACTGTCCCAGAGTGGCCAAAAAAATCAACTATCCCTACTTTACAAACACAACAAGATGTTAATATTTTGATTAAGAAATACGCATAGTATGTTTAGAGTGCTACACTGCGGACGCGATCACATTGTACGTAAAGTTCTCTGGCATTTATGACCGAAAACTCACTCATATTTCCACACATAATGAATACAACCAATGAGATAATTTTCCTTGCATTGGTTTCAAGAAAACAAACAAAGATATTTTTTTATGTATTTGTTAATACTGGTGTAGAAATAGAAAGACAAAATATATATTATGCTAGTAAAATATATTATTATCTATAAACTTGTTAACCTATCCATGTTATGAGCAATATTTCCTGCAGTGGTATCGAACTGTTTCTCTAGAAAATTGGTGCTACTCCTTAACCTCTGACCCTTCTCTAATGAGTGAACACACAGGAGTAGCGTGCACAAAACAAACACACAAACACATAATGCAGGGATACAACACACAAGCAGTCACGTGGAAGAATATTAAGTACACAACCAGTGACACGGGAAAAGTCATTACTCATGACACAAAGAGTGTCTTACCCATCCTCCAGTACACACACACACACACACACACACACACACACACGCGCACACACACGCACACGCACACGCACACACACACACACACACACACACACACACACACACACACACACCCAGAGACATGTACATGCAGAATTAGTTACTGTGCAGGGAAGGCAGGCAGTGTTTATCTCTTGGGGCTCCCTTAATCAGAACAGTGTGTGAGGGATGTGTTGCAGCGAAGCAGCGTACAGCGTTAATTATTTAACAACAGACACACACAGACACACACGCACGCACAAACAACACACACACACACACACACACACACACACACACACACACACACACACACACACACACACACACGCACACACACACACGCACGCAACTCAGACTTCATTGTGAAATAGAACTGGAGAAGGCAAACATGTCTGCTCAGCCCCTTTTGCTGCTGTTCATCCACAGGAATGACAAGAGGTTAGGAAGAAGAAGAAGAATAGCAATGGGCACACACACACGAACACTCACATGCAATAATTTTAGTACTAGCTAACATGCTCAGACAGTGGGCTTTGGAATGAATTGCCACACTTTAATGAAACATGGCAGGGATCACAGCAGAGGTCTTGCTAGGAATAATGGCTGTTGACAGGCTTTCAGTAGAATGGGGGAGAGGCACATAGTAGGTGGTGGATTCGAGCCATACACAAGAGACAATAACATGCCCCGAGTACAATGGGATGAGCCCTATTACAGCTGTAGCTGTCAGAGAGTGATTTCACACATATACTTGCAGCCATATCCAAAGACGCAGTGCATAGACACATGCATGGTTCGCTAAGGAAATGACACAAGCCCTAAAAAGGCCATCTATGTTTAAAAGTTTAGTGAATGGCATCCTTGAAAGTGCTCAGGTTTCTATGCTACGTGTTAGTTTTCAAGCTCATGAAAAGTCTTTGATAACAGAGCTCCAATCTGATAATACAAAGAAAGACACAATGAACCCTTCTTCAGGACAAATTTAATTACGATCCTTTGTCTACCCTCTGAAAAAAACTGTGCAATCAGTGAGTATTCAACTAGTGTTCGCAAAAATAATTAACAGCTTACATGCCTTCCACCTAGAGTGTGTAGCATCTCATCAGAGGAAGTTAAAAAGGAATTCAGATTCCCATTATGCAACATTCATCACATCTACCATCACTTACATGTTGATGTGTGATGCACCATCATGAGGATAATGGAGCGCCACTGTGATCCACTTTGTACACTTCATTAATGTTCCTTTGGAGCACAACCTGTCTTGCTGTGATATGCTGGTGATACAGATGTAAAGCTTTAAAGGAATAGTACAACTTTTGGGGCTTGTTTGATTTCTTGCTTTGAGTTAAATAGCAAGCAACACCACTCTAGTGTTTGTGAGTTAAGTGTGGAACTACATGTACAGCCAGGGGTCGGTTAGCTTAGCTTAGCAAAAAGGCTGGAAGCAAGGGGAACCGGCTAGCCCGGTTTCTAAAGTTCACAAATATGCTTATTAGCACCAGCTGGATTTATGCTTAGCTCAGCAAATAGCTTCCTGACCCGAGCTCTATACTACAATAAGCTTATTTCCCAAAATGTTGAACTATCCTTTTAGGACTTTTCAAATGGAAATTATTCCTTTTTTCGTTTGGAATCGATTAAGTGATAAAAAATCCTGCGTAGTGCAGACTATCAGAGGGTTTTCACAGGCAAATGTTTAGATTCTACATTAGTAGAAGTACCCTTTAATCTTAAATAAAGGAAATTGCAATCAATGTGAAAAATCTAAGACAGTTGATTTGCTAAGAAATTCATTCTGAATACATACATACATATCAAATATAGAATACAAATGATACCAAAGCCTATGTGCATGTGCAAAAGTTCTCCAGGAGGGAGAAGACAAGTTCACTAAACATTAATATGATAAAGAAGTTAAATGAATGAAAATGAGCATTACCACTGATGATGTGACCAACATTTATTTGACCAGATGTTTATTTATTTATTTAGTTTTTAATCTCCATTAAGCCTCAATGCAAGCAGTAATATAAACCCCCAAAAAGCTTACAAATTCCTCCTTAAGCCTTGTCATAATATTATCCTGTCTGGCTGCACTGACCCGGGTTCGCCCTGTTCCAGCATCAAATTTGACCAACACTTTTGCCACCGTTTCTTTGTGTACCTACAGTCGACTCCTACCTCATTCCTCCACTGAAAAGCACTGACAAGCTAAACTCACCCCCAACTCTGACCTCAAATCAAATCCCAAAGGCTTAGGAGATAGAGAAAGAGTTCGGGGTTAAGGCTGAAGAAAACACAAGAACTAGTTTTCTCGTGTAGCCATGATTGGAAACAAGGAGTAGTTTTTATCCCTTTCATTACCCGGGAAATGTTTCTGTAATTAGTGCCTCTCTGTGGATGATACATCATACATCATGGCTAGTATGAATATAGCACCACAAGGACATTTGAAAAAAAATAAACAGTGACCTGGGGGTTTCTTCATCTAATTACACAGCTCCCTTAATGTCCCTCATCCATCTGAATGACCTTGCTCCGTTGCTCTTCCAGTTCAAATTGCATGCTGATGTAATGTAACTTTAAACGCGATGTGCAAGCACTGGAACCAACGGAGCATGCCCTTCCTTGTCCACGACAATCCTGTTTTTGAGACTGATATTTTTATTAACCTCTGGAGTCCTAATCCATTTTTAGGAATATCTGACAATGTTGTGACATTATAATATAATCAAACTGTTGAAAATGAAGCCTTTCCAATGGAGCATCATCATGTCCAAAATTCTACTCTGGGTTATGTCTCAGTTTTCTTGATTAAACCTCTGAAGGTAACAAGAAATAATAATGAAGGCAAAACAAAAAGTTTTTCCATTAAAATATTCCAGTGAACAAAACTCTGCAGTCAGTTCTCTCAAATTCACAATGTCCTTTAATCTGACCTCTTCTCCCTGTTAGCTATACATCTCTTCTGACTAATGTAAAAGGGATTTAGCATGCGTAATCGATATTGGATCTACTATAACTGTCACCTGTATTTACCTGAGTCTGTGGCTGAAGCAGTCAGCTCTACTTTTTTGTACAGAAATAAAATGGAAGATTTCCCCGGTAATCGGCTCCTGGAGAAAATCAAGTTATGGGGAAGCTTTTTTTGAGTAGCATCAGTGCTCAGATAAAGGCTCTCATGACGCCAGTGTAAAAGAAGAGATGTTCAAACACATGTACGCTCTGTGCTGGGTGTGTGTGGTGCACTATAGCAGCAGAAAAAAATAATCTAATTTCACTGCACTGTATAAAAGGGTTTCCTTTTGCTGTATGGTCCAAACAATGCCTCTTTTTTTAAAACTGTCTAATTTTAAACAAAGAAATCTTTAAAAGGATGTCAGCTATCGATCTGTCAGTCTTTGAATACATTCTTTTTTGACAAAATTGTCTTCTCCCCCGAATCGTTGAAAAAAATAAGCTTTCACTTTCAAATCATCTCAAAATAATTGCATATAATCACATTTTGTCAGTCTGCCATTGCACTTCCTGTGCCTCCCTTCTGCCATGCCACCGCTCTACCCTCTGCTGTGCAAATAATACCACTGGTCTGTGTGTGACAGGCTATAATCTTGGCACCAGCAGGAGCCAAAGTTGGCTCAGAGATATAACAGTTCTTTGAACTTCACATTTGATGGATTGAACAGCAGTTTTTAGCCTTGAAACTGAATGATGCAAGCGGTAAAAAGGTGTCCTCGGCAAACTTCAGCTCTTGTCATGGAAATCGGTGGACTTAAGGGGGATGTTCAAGGGTTTTAAAAGGCATTACCAGTTACTGTATAATCCTTAATATTTACTTTTGGCCAGAGATAATGAGCAACTTTCATTACTTAAAACAATAATCCTATTTTACATCGCACACAGATGTTACAGAGACTTAGGTCTGTCTATAGTATACAGTATCGCACTGACTGCCTCTGCTGCCAATTCAAGATTCAGCCTCTGATCACTAGTGCCAGAAGAGTTGGACACACCGTAAAAACTGCAGCCAGGTCAGCTACAGAGGCGTAATGATGGCCAAGCGCCACTGGATGGATAACTGTCAGCGTAGTGCATTAAGCCTATTACACACACCTGCTAATGAAGCAACAATTGCAACCAGTGCATAAAAACATTTGCATAATAACTTTAGAATATAGATAGAACGTGTGCAGGTCTTACTTTAATACGCAAGTCTTAGTTGAGGCAAGTCCACATATTTGTTGTTTGTGTCTGTGTGTGAGTGTGCAGAGAAGTAATATTTGATGATATAGAGCAAACTATTTATTCCAACATCACCTCTTCCTCCTCACACACTGACGCACACGCACATTTCAAGCAACTTCACTCCAATAGCATGGATAGTAGTTGCTGTTTCTGCTTAGTGCCACATAAATATAACCTACAAAAGCAGAATTACAACTCGACAGCACGTTTCAGGACCCCACAGATATAAAAACTGCTGTTGACGTTAGAATGTCAGTCTGTCTTGAGATATTCATGCAAACTCTCTGCACTGTTTTGTTCTTTCATATTAAATAATAATAATGTAAACAAAATCTCAGCACGTTCCGCTCACCCTTTGCAACACGTCTGTTTGTGTGTAGTGTGTGTATTCCATTCTAACTCTGAACAGGATCATAACAGGAGCAGCTGCCTGCCACTAGTTCACGGCTGGTTTATAAGTTCAGTGTCAGTCAAGTCTGCTCCTGAGAAATCGCAGTGACAGAGGAGACAGTGTGTTGTGACACTCAGAGCTCCGTTAGGACCTCGTGGTGTGAAAAACGTTAACCATGATACCGTTCTGAGTCAGCCCCATGACAGGTTAATACGTTATTGCAAAACATTTAAAAGTGTAATCATATGCAGGGAGATAGACAGCATGCACGCTCTCTCTCTCTCTCTCTCTCTCTCTCTCTCTCACACACACACACACACACACACACATACACACACACACACACACACACACACACACACACACACACACACACACACACACACACACACACACAAGCTTTCCCTCAGGCTACATGGTCTGCTCAGGGTAATACATTGCCCTCAAATAAATTAAATTCCTTTTCCTCCTCCTGAATTAGATAAGACACCATTAAATTACATTTGCTCCTTGACACTTGACAATGAGATTATTCTAATTTTAGACTTTTTCCTCACTTTGCGTTCTCTCCCCAAGCAACAGCATGGCAGACATCTTGTATCTCTGTGTAAGGGAGTGGTTGGCTTAGTTAGTTTGTGACGACTGGTGAAAATGTTTTTTGAAATGTGTCTCAGATAAACTGCCAAATTGACATATATGACACATAGGTGTGTGAGGCATAAAGCCAAGTTAAAACAAACAAATACTTTATAATCACTTTTAATCTAAAACAGCAAATTAGCCTTAAAAAAAGTACTTCTGAAAAGCAGCTCAGATGTGTGTGATGACATTTTGACCTGTTTGGCTTTGCAGAAAAGTTGATCAAGCTCAGATCTAATGCTGTATTTTAACATAAAGAATTGCACTAAAGGTCCTTGGTTGCATGGCTGTTTTCCTTTTCCGTATTTCAGAAGACATAGTCACTATATGAATGTGACAGAGTGTTTGTAGCTGTAGGTTTACTTTGGGCACATCTCTGTTGTCCTTTCGAGTCGTCATACAGTAGTTCACATTTAAAACCAGAGTCACACTACTTCATCTTTTGTAGCCAGTCAAGTCAGAACAGACAACCTTCTTGGCACCCTGCCAGTGACATACTTCACTTTTTGACATCTTTCCCTTGCTATTGCTTTCCGCTGCCTCTCTCTCTCCATCTCCTCTCTCACTCTAGCTGTCTCTTTCCCCGTGCCCTCTCTCTATCTGTTCAGCATCTCGTCCCATTTGCTCTGCTGTCTTTGTCTCCCTCTCTGTTCTCCGCCACTCTTACTCTCTGGCTGTCCAGCTGATGTACAATGCCTTAGGGAGCACAGGCAGGCCTCTGTTTCAAACACAACTTTGAACGGCAGTGCCACTCACAAGCCAAGACAGCGCCTCTGACTCCGGGATTGATGGATCCCGCTGTGCGTCACTTTGCATATTCAAGGCGGAGTGTGTCAGATGAACATGGTATTTACAAGAAGTCACACAACCCACATGAGTCTCAGGAGAGTCAGACGTTACTACGTATCTGAGGGCTAGATGAAATCATCACACAGCTGTAGCGTACTGCTAAATGCAATGTGGGAAATTATACCCACAGATACAGAAAAAACGTGCCTGAAAGTAGGAAGACTGACTACAACATTTGTTGTTTGTTTAAACCACTAAAATGTTTACTTTTACCAGACCAAGGCCTCTAGTGGCAGTGCAAAATAGAACGAATGCATTTTCAAGACAAAGGCGGTTGTAATGTGGTGTTGTTTGGCAAATCCTGTTTTCTATCAGGATTAAATATCGATTTCTTCAGACCTTTTCCTGGACTTAATTATGTATATTTTGTGCCAAGACTTTTACCAAACCTCTGCCAGAGAAAGTCAGAGAGAGAAACAAGCACTAAAACATCAAATGCATTACATTTCAAGTATTGTGCTTCATGGACAGATACGAAGATATGACTCTTTGCATGTGTCTACGGCATATGTGTGTGCTTTTAAAGGTCTAAAGGTCCAGGCAGGAGCAACAATGGTCATGCATGTCAATATGAAGGATGTAGGTAAGATGGTAGAGAAGGCCAAGATGGAGAGAGAGAAAGAGAGGGGGAGTGATAATGGGATGAAAAAAAAATGTGAAGGCAAGAGAATATTCAAAAAGAAAGGAGAAGCAAATGTAGAGGTAAGTGGAGAACAAATTAAGAAGAAAAGGCAGCAGAGGGCACCTTTGTGAGGAAGAGATGATCGATGTCATTGATGAAATGTAGAGATGGTTGACAGAAATATTTTAAATAAAAAAATAAAAAATATTGCTTGGGTATTAGTGCTAATGGTCAGTGCTCTCGAGGCAGTGTGTGTTAAGGTACGAACAGGTCTTCAGTTACTATGGCGACAGGGCTATTACTGACTGACATTTAACCATCGCCTTTTTCTGTGTCTTGAGTGGGAGGTTTACGCTTAAAAGTTCTAGCTGTATTGTACTTGAAGCAACTTTCCTCTCTCACTCACTGTATGCTAATCTCTAAACTGACAAAAAATGAAACACAATGCAGTCAGGGAGAATTGCAAAGATACATAATAAGGTATAAGCACATTTGGAAAAAGAGGAATTTATGAATGACAATCTCTCCTCTCATGAGCATTTCTGTAGCGATCAACGCTTATGGCAGAGTAAGTCACGACCTTGCTGAGCTTGCTTGTTCTTGAATTATTTTCGCTTCATCACTTTCCAAAGGGACCATGTCGACGTTTGCAGCTTCTTAGTCTCATATTTAACATTATACGGCTAAATTTGGCTGTTCTCATAATGTACGCATAATTCGGGCTATAACGTTTGCAATGAGAAGGCCCCTAGGTATATTTGAAGTATACTGAATATAGTAGGTATTAATACAAACAGACAAAATGCAAATTGTCAACTCAGTCTGAACAGTGTGTCATCTGCCTTTATAGACAGACAGGCCAGTTGCGCAATTGGCTTCCAGTAAAAAGAGTTTTGTAGCTTTATCCATCATTCCTAATAGTTATTTCTACATTTTACTCATTTTTAGCAAATCCAATATGAGCTCTGGGAGCACAGCAACAGATGGATTAGAAAATCCCCAGTTTCACCATATTTTCTCAAATATTTAGAAGTTCAAACAGAGGTCACCCTCAAAAACAATTTCATTTTATACAACGATTATTCTTTGCAGAGCCTTTCCTCTAGGATCAACTTTGCCCTCACCTACTGAGCGTGTATGTGACCGTACAGTTCTTCACAGTTCTTCAGTGAAATGTTTGTCTGTCATGGGCATTTCATATGTGTTCACCGCTTTTCAAACTAATTTATTTGATATAACTGGAATGAACTGGGATTTTTAAAAATCTTTCTAATGTTCTGACTGCTCATTTGCTTGGCCTTATTGTGAAGTGCGTCTAATGATGTCTTTTAGTATCAAGATCTCAGCCATTTAGTTGCTGAGTAAGGTGTTGTAAGCGTAAGGGAATGAGGGACACAACAATGGCAATAAGGCCCATCTTGAAAAAAAAAAAATACACTGTTTATCATATTAGCTAATAAGAATATTGGCACTATTAATAACACATGTGCATGAAAAGCCACAGTCATATGACGCTGCCATGGATGAGGTACAAGAAGGGAAGGACACACAGCTTTCCGTCTGCTGCCGTTTCTCCTCACCCTCTTCCTGTTCGTCTTCCCCGCCTCCCTCGTCTCCCTTCTACTCTTTGCAATGAGCTTCAGTTTTTTTACAATCACTCATTGGGATGAGGGCAGCCGACCAACGGCCCTGTGCTCGCGACGGTCAGGCGCGCGTCGTTGCTGTTGTCTGCGTGGGAACCCATCTGTGCGTGAGCGAGATGTGTGAGCACGTCAGGGTGAGGCTGCGAGGGGGAGAGCGGAGCGCGTTGCCGAGGGGGAGGGGGGGGGGAGGAGAGACTGGTGGAGGAAGGGAGAAACGGGTTTAACATGATCATTGAGGAGCCACATTCCCTTCCCCCAGTCTCAATCCATCCACTCCACTTCTCCCATCTCCTCTGTTATCTTGGCCACAGCTGAGCTATCATGACTCCCCCTCCCGGTTGTGCATTTTAAAGGTAATTAAGCTGATATGTGAGCACACTTTAAATGCCCAGAAGATAAAGACGTGGATATGCAGCCTCTGTAATTGCATTCACTGTTAGGTGGCAGTGTTTAAACCTGCTCCTCCTCCTCCGCTTCACCTTCCCTCTATCCCTATTTTACATGCACACATACACCTTTCTTCATTTTTTTTCGTCACCCATCTGTCTTTGAAATTTGCTTTCTTCCAGCCAGCCTACTCATCCGCTTGTCCTTCAACTCCCTCACCCTCTCCCTCACTCTCTCTCTCTCTCTCTCTGTGTCTCCTCCTCATCTCCCTCCTGCTATAATGACTTAGAGGCTGGGAGACCAGCAGCAGCAGCAGCAGCAGCAGCAGCAGCAGCAGCAGCAGCAGCAGCAGCAGCAAGCAGACAAGAAACACACAGTCACTCATAGTCACGCTCCGAGGGGCACTTGAGTGTGTGTGCGTGTGTGTTTGTGTGCACACGAGTGTATGACTGATCTCCCACGGGGCCAAGGTTGTTTCGAGGGTCACTGAGGAGGGTCGCCATGGGAACACAAGCCCTGCCTTGTCTTTCATTGTTGTAGGCCTTCTAAAAGCCCAGTATGTGTTTGTGTGTGGATTCATTTTCTTTGCAGTCCACAACATGAATCAAGTCCCAGTTGTTATTCCCTTAACCAGCTTTAAGCCATATTGTCTTAAACTATATAATATGTGATGCAATGCCATGATACGATATGGAGTGTTTAAAACTGTGATGCTAAAACAAAGGCAACCAACTGGACATGACTTTAAAAACACATCTGCTGTTTAAAAACAGCAGCACTGATATCACCACATAAACCATTGTAGCTCAGTGAACAGCCACTAAGCAGAGAACTCCCTGGTATCAATCTGAGTAAGTGTTCAACCTTCAGCCCTCTTTGCCCCCGGGAAATTAAAGGAAAAGACCTACATTAACCATCTAAGGTGTTGGAACACAACGAGCCTCCAGAGCCCTACTGTAACTATACTGGAGGGATGAACGCCATTCTGTCAAAAGATATATCCTCCTACACTTGGTGTTTTGATGATGGCGGTGGAGAGCATTGAGGTGTGGAGACTGTGAAGGCCATATTGAATGGTTCCCATCATATCCATGCCTTCAGTGACCTTTAGTGCCCTGTCTGGAAGCCTCTGCATTGTTTTTCTTCGCTCATATATTCAAGTTTCTTCTTGAATTTGTCACACACCTGTGTTTAATGATAATGATTTGGGGATTTAGTAAGATTTGATTTCAAGATTTCCAGTGAATTCAGTGCATTAATGGGAGTTTAGCTAAGGAAAACAGACACAAGAAACAGCATTTACTCAAAATCACGTCTGCTGATACATTAGCACAGTAGACAATAATGCATATTATACCTCCTTTTTAGGCTATAGCGATCAATGGAGCCTGAGCTGGGGCTGAACTTCCCACTGAAACTGCACAATGAAGTTTTGCTCCTCTAACAGGTAGAGATGTTCCTTGACTTTCGTCAGAAAACAAACGAATAATGAGGAGGATAACTTGGGCAGTATGAAATAGTGTTCTTAGTAAAACACATCTTAGTAAACGATCCCCAAGAATCCTAAGGCCCATCCCCTTACTATAATTATACATCATAACAATTCCCAATTAGGCTTTAGACAGACATGAACTACAGAGGTCAGGAGTAATCATCAGGTTGGTTGTGCAAATTATTTTTTAGCCCAATTTCCTGTTTTTCACCGTCTAAATACTTAAGAAGCGACAATTTAATATTCAAAGTGACTTGAGGGTTCACAAGTCAGCTGAACAGCGATTTCTTCATCCACCAAGTGTTTGAAGTGTTTCCAAAATAATTAAATTAATTTCAACCACATTCAGTGGAATGTTTTTAGTGTTCCATAGCCTTAATGCTGCTTGAGATGCATTTCCACCCTGCCTAAAAATATCTGGAGCGAACGTTTTGGATGTGACCATGGCTAACAGTTGGTGACAGTAGCTGTGGCTCAAGAGCCATGCTGTTTTGTCAGCATGTGGCAAGCCGGGCGAGCCAGCAAGTCTGTCATACAAATCTCTGAGCCTCTCCCTTTATCCTTTATCCTCTCCTTCTCATACATGCCTCTACTCTGCCTGTTTGCATACCTATAGCTGTTGCATATCCACTAATGTATCACGGTTTAATTTAAGCTTCTGAAAACACACTCTAGATGTTGGGTATATGGATGTATATAATGAATGATAAATGTTTTGGGTGAAATAATGTAATAAAAAAAAGCCTCACATCTTGCTGTTAGACCAGTGTGGTTCTGTCCATGGTGCTGAAACAAGAAACTAATGTAGTACTTTGCTTCTCAACCCCATCTATCTATCTATCTATCTTTCACTCTCTGAATAATTAATCATATCTATATTCTAACAAGCATAACAGCCAACTTCTCAATTACATGCATGACTCAACAAGCATATATATCCACAATAACAATGTTAAAAAAAAAAAGACAGAAGTGTGAGTGAATGGATCAGAAGATAAAACGTTATTTCCAAAAGGGTGAACTCTTACCTCCAGAGATAAGAGGAATTAACAGGGTCACATCGAGGGTAGTGGTTGCTCCTTGGAGCTCAGGTTCTGACCTCTGCTGGTTGTAGTTTGTGTCGACCTCAGTCACTGAATAATGAGACCCAATGGCAAAGAAAAAGCCCCAATGTCAGCAAAGTAATCAGCAAAACACTGAAGTGCAAGCTATCGAAGCAGAAATGGAGCTGACTTGAGTCCTAATAAACCAAGCTGGGCCTGATCCCCTTTAGTTGTTAATAAAAAATACAAAAAGAAAGACGAAATATCATCTGCGTCCGTTTCAAAAAATAAATTCTTATTCTTTGTTGCCAGACTACTTTTCCAGACACATTCTTGTTATTCAAAAAAAAAAAAATCTGTCCAAATCCAGACTCGTAGAAGAGACAGCGAAAAAAAAAATCAAACACCCCAGAGACAAGAAAAACGCTCCAAGAACAATATCTCTGGACGGATGTGCCAGCAGCCACACGCAGCTCCATCCACCGCTTGTCTGGAGTTGTTTTAACAGCAGAGACTGGTTTTCCAACGCCGCCTGCAGAATAACACACTCCTACGCAAACATCATCATCTTCATCATCAGCCTCAGCAGCATGTGTGTTGGAGGAAGAGACGGGATGATAGAAAATCTCGACATCTCCATTTCAACCAGTTTAACCACCGTCCGAGGGGGGTCGAGGTCAGATATTTGTTGTAATGCTGCTCCTGGTTCCGCTGCCAATCGACGCTCGACTTTTTTTTATTATTATTATTATTATTATTATTATTATTATTTCTCTCTATCAATCTATTTCTCTATCTCCTCCCTCCCTCCAGCGTGTTTCTCTCTTTGCGCCCCATATTTGGCGAACAGCAAGCCGGCCAGTCGCTCTAGGGCTACAACGTGTCTCGTCTGCAGCTTCCTGGTCCTATAGAGAATAAAAGCTACAGTATATTTGATGCCCGGTTTGTTGGATTATTATTTGCTGAATCCCCGCAGAGCGACGTCCGGCTCTCAGTGCCTGCAGACCCAGCGAGTGAACGCTGCTGCCGGGGAGAGATGGCGCTTTAGTCACAGGCTCAGGGTGGCTGTAGGTGCTAGAAGAGAGAGGAGAGTGAGACTTAAAGGCATGGAGGGCTGCTGGATTTTTTTTTTTTTTTTTTTTTTTTTTAGTTCGGGGATGTGGATAGACGTTTACGTCACATCAACACAATTAGAATCCTGTGTCAAAAGGTCATCATCACAAGTCTGGGGAAATAACATAAATAACAAGTGCAATAGGGTTGGAGGATCGAGAGAGGAAGTGCCTGTCCTCAGACAAACTCTGCTACATTACATTACATTACAGTCATTTAGCAGACGCTTTTATCCAAAGCGACTTACAGTCAGTAGTATATTGCATATCATTCACCCATTCACACACTGATGACAGGTGGCTACCATTCATACAACATCCAGTCCACACCGATGGCAAGCCTTCGGGAGCAGCTTGGGGTTAAGTGTCTTGCCCAAGGACACATCGACTGCCGAAGTCGGGTATTGAACCACCGATCCTCTGAATGGAGAACTACCTTGCTCTCCACTACGCCACAGCCGCCCGAGCTAATGTACAACCAGGAGACGTCACACAGACACTGTACCCTAAATCTGAGAGCTCACTGTGTCCTTTCTTGATGCACTGGAGAGCAGAAGACGGTGCAGCATTAAGACAAGATTCATTAAGCTTCCCACGTCCAGTTTGCAGCAGTGAATCACCCAAGGTATATGCATATGTGACAGCCAACTCTATAAAGATAATTAAAATATTACACCTGTCTGCTGCCCAAGGTTCGGACAAGGTGGAAAAACAAAGTGTCCCTCTGTCTGGAACAAAACGTTAATTTAATTCCATTAGGACATCGGGCACAATTGTTCCTTGAAGGGTAATTTTTCTCTCTCTGTCCCTCTGCCTTTTGTCCTTTCACGCTGTCACTGCTTCAGGACATATTAGGAATCCATCCAAGGATGTGAATGTGTTTTTTCTACTTGTAATCCACTTTCGTGTGCTCCATGTGCCTCTCTTTGTATTCTCTTCTTGTTAACCTCTGAACCTAAACTGTTTCACTAGTTTTGTCATCATCTATCTCTCTCTCTCTCTTTGTTCTATTCTGACTCTTCACTCATCGTCTCCTCTTATTAACCAATCCAGCCCTACAACGGCTCGCCTATCCCATTAAGATCAGATGAGGGGGCAGTTAGAGGCAACGTTAAGAGCAGCAGTGTGAGTTTTCATTGCATTCATTATTCAAACTCACAGAAGTGGAGATTAGTGCACTTTGAGAGTGTGTTGCAATAAAATATTTATGTCAGGAGAGAATGAGATGGTTGGATTCGTCATGTTCTTCTTCTATCCATTACTTTGTGTGTGTTGTGTGTGTGTGTGTGTGTGTGTGTGTGTGTGTGTGTGTGTGTGTGTGTGTGTGTGTGTGTGTGTGTGTGTGTGTGTGTGTGTGTGTGTGTGTGTGTGTGTGTGTGTATGTGTGTGAGAGCTGTGTCAGAGTGGCCAAGAGGCAGCTCATACAATAAGATAAGAGTCAACAGGAATATTTGAATTAAGCTCACATTGAAGGGTATTATCAATGAACAGTGATGCACAATAACATCAACCACTGCAAAAAGGTGGTTTACCAAACAGTTAAGTGGGCATCTGCACTTGGGGCCCCGGACCCCTAGGGGCTGTGAATGTCCCATGTTAACTACATCGACATCAATTATGTTTGGTGTTTTGCAAACTTGTGAGAAATTTGCACCGATTAAAGTGGAACTATGCAACTACCTTTCTTGTGTAATCGAAAAGTTAAATTCAAAAGCAATAAAAGAAACCGTTGCTCAGTTCAATACGCTCAGGTTTTATTGTACTTGGTCTTTATTATAGTAACTAACATAAGCTACTTATAGCAAACTTTGGATAGATATTGCTGTATAATTTGCTGACTTTATGACTCTACTTCTTGTGGTTCTGTAAAACTACATTTTAGTATTTGGCATTAACCTATAATTGCCACTTAAGGCCACAATGGCTGCTGTTCAGCAAACGTTACATAAGCTTCATATAAGACAGATTCTGTATTATTTCCTAACAATGAGGAAATGCACTCTATATGGGTCCTGTGTAGAAATCCAGTTGTAATACTGTTTACTATAAAAGTCGCAATGTGAATATTTCAAAATAAAGTTGTGTTTAGATGAATTACTCCAAAGCTATTCAGCTGTTCAATGGGGATGGGTCATTTTGTCCGACTTCCGTGTAAAAAAAATGGACAATGTACACTATTAAATAAACCTGATAATACATGCAATCCTATAAATGAATCAAAAAGAACTTACTCTAAAATTGCAATCACGCTAAACCAACACAATATCTCTCTGTTGCAGTTTCTGAGATGATGAACATATTGCAGGACTATTAAATAGTATTGCTTTGTTTTATGCTTGTAATGTAATGTGATCGGACTCTAAATGCATTTAAACCATGTATGCATAACAGAAAACATAAAGCTATGTTCATAAGCTCCGGATCAGTTGTTGCATAGATCATAAGTATTTTGGCATCAGTGTGTGTTTGTCCATGAATCAGCTTCTCCTAAAATGAAAACAAAGCATGATGGGAAAGTATAGGAAGCAATATCTGGATTGTTCTAGGGAGGATAATGTCAGATAGACCCCCAGGCTTTTTGCACAAACACACACAGACACACACACACACACACACACACACACACACACACACACACACACACACACACACACACACACACACACACACACACACACACACACACAAACACACAAACACACATATATACAGACATGAATAAACAAAGGACCATCATTTTCTCCCTAAATCTGTTCATCCCCTCCCAACCCCCATTTTATCCCTCTCTTTCTACGTCGTTCCCTCCGGATCACAGCCGACTTTACGGCATTTATGTTTGCTGACACATCAGTAGCAGCGGCAGAGAGATAAGTGTGCATGTAAGAGAAATGACATGGCAGAATGAGAGTAAGAGAGGGTGATCAGCAGTAGCAGTGCGACAGATGAGAGACAGACTGATAAAAAGGTCGAAGTGCTTGGGTGAAAAAGATGGAACTACACAGAAAGACACATAGAGAAAAAGAAGATTATTGAGCCTCACATGAAGGCCAGAGACACACATCTTGCCTCGGGGGCTAACAGCCTTTATTACATTAACCAGTCTGTGCCTCTCTGTTCTGCTCTCTCTGCTTTCTGCTCAGATACAAACCTTTTCCTCTACATAAAATGGATTAAATGGTTTGACGTCATGTGCAAATTTTAGTCCAACACTCATTCACCCTACAGCCCATTTACCCCGTAATTCATGGGAACTTGATATAAATTGAATCCTCCCTTCATGAAATGAGATGTACAAATGAGGTTGCGTCTCCTGCAAACTGTCCATCCATCCATCCCGTACTTGTCCCTATCCCTATGACTTTAAATAATGAAAACACCAGGCTGAGAAGTAGTGATTCTCTGGCCTCGCTGGCTGAACACTTGTTTCACTTGGGTGTTGTCAGCATTGTGCTTTGTAGCCTCTGTAAGCACCCACTACAGTGATACACTGGTGTACACCTGTACATCCCTGCAGCAAGGAGAGAAACTGGAAGTCAAAGTTACTCTTTAAAGCATAGTTAAACACATTTTTGAGCTGTTAACCCATAAAGCCCTAGACTACAGGCTGTCTCCATGTCTCGCATAACTTTCTTCCTTTAAACCTCCTCTAAAAACTGATTTGCATTGATTGCAATTTTTTTTAACGCTTGATGTCTTGTTGCTTTCTTCAGGTATTCATTCCAACTAAAGACTTTACCAACTGACAGCAATCCTTTAGAGGTATTTAATACAGAATTCAGAGTATATTTATTGTATTTATGTATTTCTTTTTCACTGCAGACATTTGACTTGTCATAGTAGGAAAAGCAAGGGTGTCACTAATAACATTAACGACGACTCTGTTTGATTCAAGTGTCCCAGTAAGTCATGAGAGTGTGACATTTAGGCAACATGCACAATACCATGATCCTGTTACTGAAGCAGCTAAATGGAATTCAGCCATCACTGAATTTATTGTACTGTGACATTGGTTTTGAGAAGTGGTACCATATACAAATAAACTGTAATATACTATATACCCTGTCTTAATATAGATATATATAATATATACCCCTTAATGTTAGTTTTAATTCTCTTTTTAAAATACATTTTTAACTGCATTTTCATACGTGTTATTTCTTTTACACGAGTTTGTAAAAACAAGTTCTTTGTTTGACTGTGTGTTGTTTTGCTCTACATTCTGATTCTGTGTAATATCAAGCTCCCTGTTTGCAATCGTTTTTATGCTGTATTGATTCTCAAATGTGTGTAGGAGGGCGGGAACAGGCCAAAGAGCACAAACACACAGGTTTTTCTACAGGGGCTTTAGTAACCTTTCAAACCAACCCTGAATGTGTCCCTCTTGCTTTTGAAACCCATAATTGACACTTTGATTAGGTCTTCTGCAGCCCGAGGCAGTGGCTTAAGGAAAGGGCCTAATGCATTAATGCCATGTTTTCACCTCCACAAGTGCTTGAGTCAAAATACCCAACAAGCAAGGAGAGAGTTATAGTGTTTGGAATACTTTTTGTCAAGAAAATGTATGATACATGCTCACCAAAGCAACAAAAAACAAAGACAGAGATGGAGCGAGCAATAAAGTTAAGTTAGTCAAAGCAAATTGTTGTTGATAATGTCCATGGTTGAATTTGGATCAATTAGGGGCGGGCAGATGTGCAGTTTCACGGTTGACCCCAGGGCTTAAAGGATACAATCCAATTTTCCTCAACAAATGTAATGCCATTAGAGTGGATAAAAACAGACAACTCACAAGGGAGGAGTCTCTTAAAAACTAGAGAAGGGGGATGAGACAGAGAGAGACTGAGCAGTTGCTCAGAGGAAAAAGAGACAATAACCACAAGGGCTTGAAAACAGAGAAACCTTAAGACTGGAAAGATAAGTTAAACTCAAAAAGAAAGTCAAACTTTTTAGAAAACAAGGGCCTGGGAGGATAGAAAACATGAGAAGAAAAGCATGAACAACTTCACCTGACCACTGCGAGGGAGATACTGAGTCTACTGTTACCAGAAGGGAGAGCAGAGCTGAAAAGGAAAAACAAAGCCAGTGAGTGTTTGAGAGTTTAAACTCTTATAGAACTGCAGCATTGTAACAAAAGTGTTTTTTTTTTTTTTTTTTTTTTTAACTCTGGCTGAAGATACTGAAAGAAAAACAGAAGTTAAAAAAACTTGCTACCACACCGATTGAGATCCATCATTAAGGCTATGAGAATCTGCAATAAGAACCTCCGCCTTCAGGACATCACCATCATGTACTTCACAGCCCTGGCTGCTCTAATGGTCATCTTGGTGGCTTCGTATCAGGCGCCCACCAATGCTATCGAGTTGTCCGACCTTAAATCGAACCCTTCCAGCCCTCTCCCGCCTCTTCCCATGCCCTTCCGCGTACCCCTTGACCCACGCGGGGATCTCCAGCTGGCCTGGAACATCAGCTACGCCGACCAGGAGGTTTACATGGAGCTGAGGGTGGCAGACATCAAACATGGCGTTGTCCTGGGGATGTCCGACCGCGGGGAGCTGACCAACGCTGACCTGGTGGTGCTCTGGGACTCTGGAGCTAATAGCTACTTTGGGGTAAGCAGGAATGTGTGTTATCTGTATTATCTGTCTAGCAAATTATTGAATTTATAAAATAAATTGTGGAGTTAAATCTAAAAAACAACAACTCAGACTGACAAAAGTCTTGCCTCTAAAAAGGTGTGGATATCAAGCAGTTTTCTTCACAAGGTGTAGAATCAACTCATTTTACTTTCTTTCGCACTCACTTGTCAAATACATAAATGCTCGGGGATTACATAAAAATCCTTAAGGAATGGAGGGTTCCCTCATCTGTCTTTGGTCCCTGAGGCGTGAGATTGGTGTTTTTCCACGAGGAGCCGGCGGACGGCTTGCTTCATGATCACATAGTCACCAAGGATTTTATCGGCCCCTGCTAATTGGAAATCACTCAAACTGCACTAATAGCTGAAGTTATTTGGGGAATCATTAGCAGTTATTAGCATATCAGAATTGAATCCTGTGATGATTAAGATGTGGAAAATGTCTCATTTTCATTTTGACACTCACAGGGCTTTCAGAAATCAAAGATTTATTTTCCTAAAATTTCCTGATAACTTTTTCAGAAAAAAAATGATCTTGCCATGAAAATCCCATATACCTTATTTTTCATTTGCATTTTGTCTATAAGGTTAATATGGAAATAATAATGAGAAACAGTAGGCGGGGTGGATACTAATTGCAGCTAAAAATGATCCAGTATCAGTTTCTCCTTCCTTGGAAAAACCTGATCTGCTCTACTTGATCAGTGTCACATTATTAACATAAGAACTAGGATTGTATGTGCCAACATCTCATTGGTGGTTGAATGCAAGATGTACATTCAGAAAATGTTTGTACAAAACCAGCTCTTGGTTTTGTCAGAGTATTTATAATTCTGCAAATAAGGAAAAAAACTTGTTTGCTTTGAGGGTTTGTCATTTCACCACAGTGACACGCCTGTGTCATCGCAGAATAAAGGCAGGCTTAATTGTAGGTCAAAAATGAAGTGTATCGACATCTTTGTGAGTCCAACTTTTTCTTCTATAATGACCTCTAAAACATAATATATCACTTATTTTCATTGATCACAGTAAATTCAGTAAAGGATGTTAATCTACAAAATGAATCCCATTTTACATTAATTGCAATATGAACTGAGAATTGATTTTTTTTTAAAATAAAGTTTAACATTAACGGTCCAAAATTAATATTACTTGTTTTGAATGACATATTGGACTGGTACATAATGTTTTACTATATCTTTTAATGCTGATCGTTTTCAGTGGGTTAAAAATAGGCATTTTCTCTTTTAAACAAAGAATGGCCAGATTACTCCATTAAAATATAAAGTTTTATTGAATTATTCAGCAGAGATAAAACAAACAAAAAAGAAATTTCTGCTCTGAATCTCTATTGTGATAAGATATGAGGCCAGAGGGAGCATGCAGGACTCCAGAGGACTCTTTCTATTGAGTGGTGCACATCAGAGTTTTAGAAAGGATGTGGGTGGCATATACTTGTGTCTCATAAACCCAGTCTGTCCCTTTATGTGGGCACATTTATTCCATATGTTGATATTACTAGATCAGAGCCGAACAAATTAGACTTCCAGTAGGATAGTGAACTACCTTTGAGGAAGAAACTCTACAATATGATAATCAAGGGATACTTTATGGATATGGGGTTTGGTTTTAGTTTTGTTGTTTTATAATTAATTGTTATGTAATTAAATGTGAAACAAAAACTCTTCATTGTAGGTGCATAAGGGAGGATAATTGGAAACAATGCATGGCATACATTTACATGAACATTAGCTTTGACTCGTGCATTCATTTAATTTTGTCCTCCTCACAAAGCCAGGCTCATTTTAGATATGCTCTAGTTCAGAGACTTCTAAAATCACTCTTTAATTCAATGTATTCAAATGGAGATTTGAATATTAAGATTGTGTCTCAACATCAAACCAGAGATATGAGGACAGAAGATTTTTTTTCTTGTCTTGATGCCAATTATAGGTATATCCAGTATTTTGAGTGATAGCATTTAGCTGACAGCAAAACAAGAGACATGACAATTTCTAGTTGACATTTTCTGGACACCTTCAGGACTTCTTTCATTTTGGTCCCATCAGGACCATAAATAAGGATAAGGATAGATTTCAATATGACTGTCCTCAAACAATACTCACATGTCCATATGTACACTTGAAACTTGAAGCAAAGGTAAATGTTCTTCTCTTCACATTGGCTATGAAGAAATTCATAATGTAAGTGATGGGGGTCCTCATTCTGTGTAAAACTGCATTCTTAAATTCAGTTGAAGTTACTACGAGGCTTCAGCAGTCTGAGTTTGACAAATCAAGTGAGTATAGTCCAAGTTACAGGAATTTTAGAACATAATTTCTTCTTTGTGTTACTATCCCTCCACGGAAGCTCATTAAGCAAGCAGTGTCCACGGAAACACAAAAAAACAACCTTGGATTTTGTTCACCATACTTTTTCTAAATTTTAACGTGCAATCTGTATCTGAATATCCCATCTGAAAAAGGAAAAACACATTAGAATACAGGGCGTAAATGCACATGCAAGTCCATCAGAAAAGCCAAACTACACCAAAAGCCACCTTTACTCCAATCTTGACCTGAACAACAAACAAAACACCAACTTCATACATAAACTTAACAATTTCAATGCTTAGAACTTCAGAATTATTGAAAAAATAGTAAAGATGTTACTCTGTCTGTCAGTCATCTGCAGGTCGTAGCTAGTGTATTCTGTACTCGCACACAAAACACACACTGCCCACATTTTTTCCCGATTTATATATAATGTATTTATTTTCAAAATTGTTGGCTACAGAATCTTTTATCGTTTGTGTGGAACAGTTACATAAGAGGGACTGAGAGGGAGACAGAAATACAGAGATCTTAGGTGCTATTCTGGACAGATATGAATGTGAGAAACATAACAGAAGCAGATAGACTGAGCTGTTGCAAAACCTCCTGGCAGAGACGTGAATCCTCTACACCGGGTTGGGAAGGTTTCACAACACGAACCACCTCTGTTTCACTGATTTCTTTGGGAAAAATGTGTGGGCTGGAGTTAATCTTAATATTAACAAACAATAGCAACACTTTTCCTTTTGTTGATGACATTTCTTTGGCAAGTTAAAAGGCATTATTTTTTGTCTCAATAAACGTTCCACTGTAAAAATTATTTTAGCTAAATTCCGCCAATATAATAATATAATATAAAATAATAATTTCTCCCACCTGGTTTGCAGGGGCACACAGCTCCCCTGAAATGGGTGAAATGAGCCTAAATACCCCCTCTATTAATCTGTTAAAATGGAGAAAACCTCAGTTAAGAAAATATTATGTATGGTCTAATCTAAATGTGATTGGCCCATTTCAACATGCCCCTAAATATTTTATTGTGTCTCTCTTGTGTTTATTGTATCTACAGGTTTGAATTGTCCAATTAATGATATGTGTCCTCTCTCTCAGGATGCGTGGAGCGACAGTGAGGGTCACGTTTCTTTGGACAGCCAACAAGACTACGAGTTGATTGAGGCCAAACACAAAACAGACGGATTCTACCTGCTTTTTAAGAGACCGTTCAGTACCTGTGATCCCAGAGACTACCTTATAGAGGTGTGTGACATCTTTCATTCCACACTGTGTGTGTGTCTGTGTACATTTCAGGGATGATATGTCTAATGTGCACTTATTAGAGAAATTTGGTTGTGCCTCTGTCGGTCCTTTGTATTACATTATTTTGTAGAATCTTGAGTTTGCATATATTACATTTTTTTCCCCAAGAATGACGTAGCTGTTACTTATGTTGCATGGCCTCAAGCCCAAATTATGACTGTCAATCCTGAACCGAGTTAACTCGACGGTTAACAGGTGGCGAGAAATTAACATGTCAGAAGGTGGGAAAGATGGCGTTTGAGTGCACATGTGTGTTACATAACCATATCATGCAATTGCACTGTACGTGTTAGTTTGTGAATGTGTACATGTGTGTGTGTGTGTGTGTGTGTGTGTGTGTGTGTGGGTGGTAGTGTGTGTGTCTGCTTTTTTTAAGTGCATGTTTAAAAAAAAGCAATGAGAGTGATTATCATGCAGAGCTCATGGTTTCAGGTGTGGACATAAATTTCTCATAGTCGGACTGATCAGCATAACTTTCACCGAAACATTCATTAAAATCATTATGGTTTCCATGGTTCCGCATCAGACCTCTAAGTTACAGACACAAAACAAATGGTCATCACCATGACAACATAATGAAAAGTTCTCTGTTTGCCATCCGAGACTATTCATTTGAAAAACACAACTGCTATTTGTGCTCTGCTTTGCAGCCACCAAACATGCTTTCTTTTCTGATTTATTTTGTGATTGATAAGGAGGGAACTGTGCACATCATCTATGGATTACTGGACGAACCACTTGCCTCACTGGATCAGCTGAACCTGTCCCGGATCCACACAGGAGTTCAGAGGGTGCTGATGCTGCGCCCGGACACGCCGTCACCCACCCTGCCTCCAGACGTGCAGACGCTGGATGTCGTGGCGCCAAATGTCGTCATCCCGAATCAAGAGACCACCTACTGGTGCTTCATACAGACGCTGCCTGAAAACATGCCAAAGAACCACATTATTATGGTAGCTGATGAATGCCTCTAAAAATGGAAACACTTTAACATCGAGTTTTACACAGTAAAGTGGGTGTTTTGGATGGAGACTGTGCACAGGCTGCTATTATTATTGCTCCTTGTTCACCAGCTGGGCCTAACAAAAAAAATAGGGGCATTGTCTTGTTTGGAAAGAAAATAAATATAAATATAAGAAAATGTATTAACACAACAAACACATCCCCTCATAACCTTATTGGTTTCTCTCAGAAATATGAATAGATCCAGTATAAAAATGCAAAGTGTTATAAGACATGGAAGCTATTGACAATATGTTGCATACAAAATATATATTTTTTAAATATTGTTCTGAGGTAGCGGTATTCCCAATGCTTTTAAGAAGGAAAAACACAATTCTCACTTTTTCACTTTCTTTTTGCATATTTTCTTTCTCTCTGTTCCTGTCAGTATGAGTCAGTGATAACTCCAGGTAACGAGGCCATCGTGCATCACATGGAAGTGTTCGAATGTTCTCCGGATATCCGCGACGTTCCACAGTACAGCGGCTCCTGTGATGACAAGATGAAGCCGGGCAAGCTTAACTTCTGCCGTCATGTGCTCGCTGCATGGGCAATGGGTGCTGAGGTATGATGGGAAACAGACACCCACACACATCTCCTTACTTCTGTCCTTATGGGCACCTTCCACTGACTTTATTCACTCCCTGTTCCCAAAAACAAAAACAAAAGTAAAACGTGCTCCAAACATATTCTCACCACTTACCTGAATGTAACTTTTAAGACAAGGACTTACTCTAAAACTGCCACTTGAAGATGCAACAATCAACCTACACAAACACCGTTAGATAAAGCAAAATAAACACATACACTGACAAGTTTTTAATACGCATTGCAGGTGTCTAATTGAAAAAGAGTTGGAATAAAACTCGATTTTGGTCCAGTCCTAGTAAACATCATGAGAGATAAACAAAAACTCCTACGCAAGTAATATCCAAGCCTAGAAGGGCAAGCAGAAAACCTTGTAAAGATGATCCCACACGCAGCACAAGTCTATTAAGAGCACGTAGACAGTCTGTATGTGGGAAGGACACTCACATGCAAAAAATCCCAACTCTAATTAACTCACTGTACACTAAAGCAGACAAGCAACTAGCTTGCATTTAGCAGCTAAAGAGATAGATATTTCTCTCAAGAGTTGGTGGAGACCAAACCAAAGCTAAAAGAGGAGTGAATTGTGGACTTGCAGTCATCAAGTGGCCAGAAACACGACTCCGAATGAATGCTTATGTTAGTCTTTATGTGCTGTAGGAAACTACATGTTTGTTCACATTGTTATAAGGTAATATGTCAAAGTTGAGTTACGGCTTATTCAGCTGACCCCAATTGACCAAAACAATCAGTTTGCTCATCATCAACCAGCTAAAAAGTGGTAAAAAATAAAGTCAGTGCAGGAGAAATGCCCCTGTTTCTTCAGCCAGTTAGTCAGTAAGTCATCTATCAGGCTTTAAATCACCCCACTTATGTTCCACGGCTACCAAACAGCCGGCTGACCAAGCAAGCGGCCTGCTGGTCACATAAAGCAAAGAGGACAGGGAACGGTGAGCATGTCACCATATTTCTCTGCTCCGCTCCCCACTGTATCACAGCCAGCCTGGCCCCTCTCTGATTGGATTATCTGACAGCCAAACAAAAACAAGCAGCATGCCTTCTGTGAGCTGTGAGCTGTGAAGACAAGATTAGGTGGGAAATATTCAGGCCTCTTTCATCACCTCTTAATAGTGTTGTTTCATTCTCCCCGGCACCGCATCACAAAGGGAAACTTGGCCTTGCAAAAACACAAAACAAGAGAGAAAGAGGAAGTTTGAAAGAGGAGGGAAACAGTAATATACAACACTGTCAGATTTTCTGAGAAGGAAGACAGCACTAGAGAAAATGAGACGCGTGTGCAGCGGAGACGGCAAGTCTCTACGGATTTTACTGTTATGACATTAAACAAGATTAAATAAAACAATGCTCTCTTCCATTACAAACTCTGTCTATCAGCAGAAGTGGTTTAAAGTGGTCTGACATATCCGTAGACACTGATGATGAAGCAAGATTAAAAATAGTATAATTGAGAAAAGCATTGAGGTTTGATGCCCATGGGGTGAGAAGTGACTAAAAAAATAATTCTTGCCATGATAAGGTTAGGAAAACAGTTCAGAAGCCGAGGAGCAATGAGGATGAAAAAAAAAAAATGTATCTCACAAGTCCAACCAGCATCTCAGAGGGCGCATCCATATGAGAATACAACCTTTCTCTGCAAAGAAATAATCAATAAACCTTGTTTGAGCCAGAAGATCCCTTAACAAGGTTCTCAACAAGGAAAATAATGTGTTAATGATCAGTTTTCTGTATCATAGTCACTTTAAAATCTCTCTCTGCCTTACAATCTGTCCCTGTTACATTTTTAGAATATTTGGGTGGTTAGGAGTTTGTGAGTGGGCATGCTGTTATTTTTAGCAGTCATCACCAAACATTTTAGAGAAGATCTAGTAGAGCTATAGAGGCATTCTATCGTATCTGCTGTAGTGGGCAAGAAGATGAATAAGACTGATAGTTGTGATTCTTTGGGTGTAACACTTTGACCGGGATCACATTGGTGGTTTGAGGGGAAGCCTGTAATTGACTTTTTAAGACATCCTACGGTGGATGAAATGAAAATGTTCTCATCCGGAAGTTTGAGAAACACCTGTCAAGACTCAAGAGAGGGCAGATTAATTGGCTATTAATTAGTTTGCACAAGAATATAGATCTGGGTGACTTATTTCTGTCATCCTCTAACATGTCTGTCTATTTTGAATTTTGCAGATAAGGAACAAAAATCTCATAAACTCTTAATTATCTGTACGGCATGTGAAAAAGAGTCTTTGCTATGACTTAAAAGCAGTTATGTGTACATGAGAGGAATAATGAATAAATGTTTGTGTGTGTGCAGGCTTTTTATTATCCTCCTGATGCAGGGCTGCCTATGGGTGGATCAGGTTCCTCAAGGTTCCTTCGTCTGGAGGTCCATTACCACAACCCTCTCCTTATATCTGGTACATACAGTCCACACGTACTTACACACACACACTTGAACTCGAGCACATGCTGTAACACATGCACTCTGTCATTTTCTTTCTCTTTTACACACACACAGCAGGATTCTCTGTACCTCTACTGATGAGTGCTGGGCTTATCTTTAACAGAGCTTTTCATTTAAAAATTCCCAGATAAACCTTTTTGATCTCGCCTGCACAAGTCGCCACAGATTCTGCCTTTGTTATCCTGATCTGACCTTAAAATATGCATATATCCTGAATAACTATCTTTTAATTCTCTGCACTTTTTTCTTGCTTTAGAGTTCTTTTCTTTTACGATTGTGCGCATGTTCTTTTCACTTCCTTCAAACTTTCCTTCAGTTCAACAGAGATAGAGCAAAGGCTTTGCATCAACCTGACATTATTAATCAAGTCAGATTAATACCAACATCGGTGTGATCTAGATTTGAATTCTTTGTATGCCTGCAGTGTTGACAGTGAAAAAAATAATTCTGGTTGGTATTTTAATATGATCTACAGGTAAACTAGTTATTTGTTGCATATTTTAATCTTCAATGATATACCTCATGCAGGCCGTCGAGACTCATCGGGGATACGGTTGCATTACACGCCGAGTCTGAGGCGGTACGATGCAGGAATCATGGAGCTGGGCCTCGTTTATACTCCCATCATGGCTATCCCACCCAAACAACACAACTTCTACCTCAGTGGATATTGCACCTCCAAGTGTACCAAGACAGTATGTATACAAAAAAACATAAAGAATGCTGGGTGAATATTCCAGCTAGTGTGCCACATATTTCTCCAGGTTTTGGTCCCGAAAGCATAAAAATCTTGGTTGGAGCTTGACCTTAAAAAGTCTGTCTCTTTGTCCGTCTGTTTGTCTGTCTAGGCTTTTCCTCCAGGAGGAATCCATGTATTTGCGTCCCAGCTGCACACCCACCTGGCGGGGCGTGGGGTGAGGACAGTTTTGGTCAGGGGAGGCAAAGAACTGGAGGTGGTACAGGAGGACCAGCACTTCAGTACACACTACCAGGTGAGCAACAGCATGGCTCAGTTTACCCTGAGGAACTTGGAGCGGAGATCTACTTTTGTATGTTTTATCTTATACTGTATTAGATTGGATCAAAGTGAGCTGTACTTCATATCACACTGAGCCGTGTGCCACTGGGACAAAGATAATCCTCTGCTTCTACTGCACCTTTTAAAATAAAAAGTTGCCACCTCATTACAATAAAGGCTTAGAATTTGTTGTTAATTTCAAAGCAGGTGACCAATGTTGGTTTATAACAAGCTAAAAAATACAAGCAAATGCTTGATGGTACATTATGTAGGCAAGTTTTTGCAGAAATCTGAGTTTGCATGTTCTCCCCGTGTCAGCGTGGGTTCTCTCCGGGTTCTCCGGCTTCCTCCCACAGTCCAAAGACATGCAGCTTAGGTTAATTGATGACTCTGAAATTGCCCGTAGGTGTGAATGTTGTGAGTGGTTGTCTGTCTATATATGTCAGCCCTGTGATAGGCTGGTGACCTGTCCAGGGTGAACCCTGCCTTCGCCCATTGACAGCTGGGATCGGCTCCAGCACCCCCGCGACCCTTAACTGGATAAGCGGTTATGGAAGATGGATGGGATGGATGGATGTTTAAACCCAGCTGTTTTAAGGAATTAAGGAGGAAAATCTTACAATATTAATAGTTTTTAGTAGTTGTCACTTAAACAGGAGTAAATGGACAATACTTTGAGCTTATATCAGAGCTCTTGTGCAATTTTACCTTTATTCTATAGAAAGTTCTAAACATCTTACTATCAGTCACAATCATAGCAGTCCTCATAAGGTATAGCACACTAAATCTTTATCCACAGCAGCAAAAGAAAAAAATGTATAAAAGGAAAGATCAACTCAACATCAAAACTGACAAACAACAACATTAACATTGTTGAGAGACAGCAGAAAACATCTGTTCGGTTCTTTGAATGCACAATATCCTGGGGCAGGTACACACACACACACACACACACACACACACACACACACACACACACACACACACACACACACACACACACACACACACACACACACACACACACACACACACACACACACACACACACACACACACACACACACAGGGCAGAGAAGGACATCTGCTAGACTGCCTGATAAAAACCCCAGCTGCTGTTGATGTTAGACTAATCTGAGTGTACCTGTGTGGTGGTGTTTTTTCAAATCCTGCAGCCTCATTATAGGCATATGAAGACTTTATCAAACCATTTCCACACACACGCATGCACACACACAGCTAATAACTGTGAAAGCTGCCTCCAAGGAAATCCTCAAAAGCAACCAGTGTTTCACCTTGCTGTGTAAATATATAAATAAATCACAAAGTGTCCAATTATGCCCCAATTTAAGATGCTAGGGAGGGAAACGCATTGTAAAAATGTGTCCAGTGGTAACAAGGAAGTTTATTATGAATTTGGACAAACTAAAACAAAGCACTGTTTTATTCAACCCACTAAGATCAATGTCATCATTCTAATCACATCACAGATTACAGCATAATTTCTAGGTTTATTGTTCAACAATAAGAATCCCCAAATTGAATGTTAGGTGGATTTTTATTTGAATGCCCTGTGTTTGTTTTTGTCATTTTTCTTATAGACGATCCGAGTTCTAAAGGAAATGACAAATGTTTTACCCGTAAGTATAAAGTTGGTCCCTATGCCTACATTTGACAAAAGCAGTGACTGTTATATCTTTTAGTTTTCCACTGTACAGATGTTACATTCAGACAAGAATGGAAAATTACTATTACTCTGAATGGCAGTGCCCCAGATGTAACTTTTTTTTCTCCCACTGCATTTAAAGTATTGAATTAGAATACCTTGCCGCTGTATAAGGTGCTTAACTGGAGTGGAAATAGGGACAGGCTGTGAAATCGGTGCTGTGATAGGAAGTTCTCAGGAGACAGAGAAGACAAAACTGCAGCAGCTGAGCTCCACACAGCAAAAAGAAAACTGTCCGCTGGCTTTCTTTAATTATTAATTTTCTGTCAGTAACCTTAAATTATCCTCAGTGGTCTTTGTTAAACAACATGTATAACAGAATATGGTGAAACTGCTGGTGTGTTTGTGCTTCATCCTGTAGGGTGATGTTCTCATAACAAAGTGTACTTACAACACCGAAGATAGGAGCAAGCCTACAGTGGTAATTTCACCTTGAGCACTGCCAACAGCCACAGAATACTCCTGAGTATTGCCTTCTCTAATCTTTCTCCTCCCTCCGTCTTTCTCCTTCATGTTTCCTTCATTCTCGTAATCCTTCCATCTCTCCTCCCCAATACCTACATATGCTCTTTCTACTATACATCTACACCTTCCTCCACTTCAATCCATATCTCTTGTGTCCTCAGGGAGGTTTTGGCATCATGGAGGAAATGTGTGTTAACTACATTCACTACTACCCTCGAACTGAGCTGGAGCTCTGCAAGAGCCACGTTGACCCAGAATACCTGCAGAAATACTTTAACTTCATTAACAGGTAGCACACACACACCACCCCCCCCCCCTCTCTCTCTCCCTGAGATCTCTTGCTTGTTCCCCTTGTCCTTCATTCTTTTTTCATATTGCATCTTTCCCTACATCTCCTGTGTGACTAAGCAATTTTATTTGGTTTCAGCATCCACCCCTACCCCCCTCTGCCCTTCACTCCCGAAACCAGCTATGTGATTACTTATTTTAATCTAAAACCACATGCTTTGTCCTTTAAATTGAAACTGTGTTCTCCTAATGCCAATTGTAGCTGCTTTTTTCCCCCCTCCAACCTATTCCTCCTTTCTCAATCTCCCTCCGCCTCCTACTGATATCGACTTTCCTTCAACCTCTCTCTTGCTCTTCCCTCCAGGTTCCACGGAAAGGACCAGTGTGTGTGTGGTGAGGTTGATGTGACGGAGCAGTATTCTCAGCTTCAGTGGGACGCGTTCACTGGAGAAGTGCTGGACTCCCTTTATAACACAGCACCCATCTCCATGCACTGCAACCAGTCGAGTGCACGCCTCTTTCCTGTAAGTCCCCCAATCTCTCTCTCTCTCACACACACACACACACACACACACACACACACACACACACACACACACACACACACACACACACACACACACACACACACACACACACACACACACACACACACACACACACACACACACACACACACACACACACACACACGACTGCCAAGCCACCAATTAAACCAGTTCAAAGGAAGACTAGCATCGGTTGGAAAGAATCATCTGATCAGCTGAACGGACAGCTTGTTAACTTGTAATATAAACACACACACACATGCTGTTTGTTCTGGTTGGATCAGAGCAAATGAATCAATTTAAGTAAAAAATGTAAAGATGCCTTGATCAAATGTTTTTTTGTCAGAACAAAAAGCTTCCCTTCTTGATGTGAGACATCAGTTGTGCGAGTGCAAACCAGGGCAGATGCAGAGGAACAGACTCCAGTGTTTGAATGAAAACATTGGTTTGGAAACCAGCATGTAATTTAAAATATCGGGATGGTGCACATGAAAGGACCCATACTGCTTGATCTCTTCATACACAGAAGCTGACAAAGAGTATTCATTTTCATTTATTTCATTAACTTCAAAAACAGAAGTGGCATGTATTCCATTAAAGGTGCCACCACTGGAAGGCAGTTGAAAGACTTTGACTGCTACTGCTTTCAAGATATTTTGGGTGAAGCCATCATGCGTTAAATAATCTCAAAGTATTTCAGCAGCCAAGGGTAAAGTCAGGCTCTCACAGTGTTGTAGCTTTTTTAAGTCATATAAAAGGGCAGCAGAATACTTAGCAAGGAATGAAGAGCGATGCACCAACTATAGGCAGGAGCTCTTACAAAAAAGTGGATTTTTTAAAACCAAAATGGTAAAAGGCAAAAACGTGTGAGGTTCAAAGACTGACTTGCAGCTTGAACCGAGGGTGAACTAGACTGGTACAAAGCATTAAATAAATACGCAATACCATACAAAGTAATACATTTTAGATTTCTTTGTTATCTCCTTAGTTTAAATAAAGCTATAGACACACACACAAGCACACCAGCTGTGACAGTTTTAGCCTTCCTCCCATCACTTGATTGTGTCCAATCACCCACTGATTGGAGGACATAACAATGCACACCTGTTTTCACTTCAACTGAATGAGATGATCAGCAACGATATCGCAAGCAGACAGTGATTGACAGATAAAGTGGCAAAACACTGAACTGAAATTGATAATTTCACACAAAAACACTGAAGTGGACCTTGTGAAAAGAGTGGGAAGCTGCCTTTTCACAGTCTTAAAGATATGTTCCATAAAAAATACACAAAGAAATGGCCTTGTTTGCATTTTTCAACTCCACGTTCGATATATTGTTCAATAACAACTGTGCGGTTATATAATTAAACCTGCAGTCTAATATTAAGGATACTACGTGTTTTTTTTGTGCCAAACAACCCATCAAACGTCACCAATATCATAAATCTGTTTCTCCAGGGAGACTGGGACAAACAGCCCGTACCGGTGGTTACCGCCATCCTTGAAAAACCTCGCTACCCTTGTGAGGGAGGAGCACAACCAACCAGCCGACCCCTTACACCCGCCGTCTGAGCTGAGGAGGGGCATCTGGGGATAGAAGACGTCCTCTTTTGGGTTTTCTGACACCGGCTGTGATTATATGCTTATCAATGTTATTATCATTACACCGCCTTATTTTAGAGTAAATTATATTATTTTACTACTCTTTCACATAAAATAAAGAAATATAAAAGACTTCCATTTCCATTCATCACTTTTACAGTTTAAAATTGTAATTTTCACTCTCTTTTAGCCTACATTCCCCCCTGTGTGTGTCCTTGAATTATTATTGTGTGTTAAACAATAAATGTCACAGAAAACGTTGGCAGTTAAAAAGGAATTTATTAATATGCAAAATTGCTTTGGACAGATTAAATGAGTGTGGTTTAACATTACGCTTTCAATTTTACTGGTCATTTTTGTTATTTGAACTGGTCAAACATTACACTACACCTGCTTTCCATAATCAAGACTTCTGCAATATTCACATCACACCATTGAAGGAAGATACATTCTGTAAGCTGAAAAACACCTTGGACATATTGTGGAAGAGGACCAGAAGTGATAGTTTTTTATCCGTCTGTTTCACATTTTCCAAAGAAATCTTCTTATTAACTTAAACCACTACTGAGCACAACCATTTAGATGATTAATGGCCTTCTGGGCTGAATCAATGAATCATTCCACATTAGTAAACATATTCTGCTGAACGTGCAACAACACAAGCAAGTTGTAGCCATACATACAAATGCCTTCCTCTACTTCAACACACACTTTTTTTGGCTGCTGATCACACAGTGTGTGTGATGAACTTTGTTTTTTGTTTGGCCTAAGCTGTGTTGGTGAAAATGGATTTAAACATAAGTATAACTTATGAATATATATGTTATGTGCCAGAAAAAAAAAATGCAATTACCTTGTAGACACTAATTATAAACACAAAAAAATAAAAAATAAAAATCTTTAATCACTGTCATACCTGCATTTAGCTATCAAGGTGCTTAACTGCTGATTTCTATTTCTGATTTTTAACACAAAGAAAATCAGGAGCTTCCTAGCAAGCAAACTTGTTAGCAGTTTAAGTTTGTATGTAAATAAACACACACACAGTGTATAAAGGCACCATTAATTCTTCATGAGTAGACTCAAACTAAGACCCGTCCCAAAGGACCTTTATCATCTATACATCTTTCATTACACAAATACTACAATGCAGTCCTGCCATACTCACTTATCCACTGTAGTACGTTCTTACTTTGAATTTAAAGTATTAGGAGGCCAAGGCGATGTTTAATGCGTTGCTCAACACCTCCTACAGATTCTTCAAAGTAAAAAGATTAAATGATGCCCTCTTCTGGGAGGGCTATAGCGTGAAGCCAACACATCCCCACTCCAAACTCCTTTTACTTTTAGTTTGCACAGGACACGAACACTGGTGTCCTGGATGAGTCCCAGCAGAGACATCCGAGTTGGGAGTCGGCGTAGCAGATGTACAAATTGTTGAGTTTGATTTAACAGCAAAACAGCACTAAATGAGCGCTCTTAAGAATGCCTGAATTGGTAGACAAGTCTTGTCAAATAAAAATGCATTCTTACAAAACTAAGAGAATCAAGTTAGCAAATGGCAGCGTCAGCAGTTTAAAGCAGCAGAGCACAGCAACATGGGGCACGGATCAGAAAACAAGGGGGCTCCATCTGGAACAGCTGCTTTCTGATAAGGCTCGTCTTTCCCCGTCATGTTTCTCCAGCAGTCTTTTGTCTCCGGCTGGTTCTCTGTCCCTCAGGGTGCTTTTTTTCTCCCTTTCCTTCCAACTCTGATAAACACTCGGTCTACCTTAGAACCAAACAAGCCAGTGAAACTCTGTTTTTAATCATTATTATCGGCAAAAACATCAGTCACTGTAATCTGACTCAAACTGCTACAAAGGCTAGCGTAAAGTTTGATAGCTGTATTCCCTAATATGATGATATATGGCCTCGTAGGAGGAATTTCAAATGAAATATTGCAGCACTGCATCATAATACAATATAGTGGACTATGAATTAACAACTCGGCCCTATAGCCTAATAAATGGCATACTTAAGTTTTCTTTTTTAAGTACACAAAGGCCCTGGCCACTAAGTGAGAACTTACTGTATTTATTTTACACACACACACACACACACACACACACACACACACACACACACACACACACACACACACACACACACACACACACACACACACACACACACACACACACACGCACACACACACACACACGCACACGCATCTAATGTATCTAATGTATCTAGTGTTATGGTTTAGACATTCTGAATGAGCTTAATTTGACTGTTTTGATCATGTGTTGTTAAGATCAATCCCACAGGTTTTTTTCAAAGTTAGCTGGATACTGATTGGTTCTTTAGCACTTTACCCAGGTGTACTGCTAAAATAATTGATTACTGGAGATAATAACAATTCATTTTCTTTATAGTAATGCTACTCACAAAGAACAGTGTCACTCTTTAACCCAAAGAGGGTTTAAAGGAGCTTAATAACAAAACATTCATACCAGATTTATATCAGCAGCTTTTATATCTTGATACAGATTCTAAGACAGATTTCCCCTCCAGTTATATTAAATCAAATATATAATCTTTAAAAAAATGATCACATTTAAGATGCATAGTTATGACAAAGAGTCCAACATGTTAAGAGTTAAACAGCTGCATATGCACGTACAAAAAAGATTTCACAGTTGCAAAACTTGCACCTCTCTCAGACCAGAGTGTGTTTTCTTCAGTTTTCACGTGCGCAGTCCTTCTCAAACATAGATGCCCTTGACGCGTTTATTCTGAGGGTCAAATGGAGATTTGAGGTGGGCCTTGGCCTTGTACGTCACTCCCATCCTCTCCAGGGTAAACTCTCCGCTCTTTATGAAATCGGCACTGACCTGATAAGGAAAGGAAGAGAGAGATCAGAGGATGAAAGGGGGGGGAGGGAATTTACATTTTTTGAGGAGATGAGGAGACGATGGAGATTAAAATAGAGAGCGAAAATTAGATGACCAATTAATCCACACCGTTTTTTAAAATAAGTGTTCCCAGCTGGCGGAGCTCTCCAGAACGGACAATTTCACGGCGTTCGTATCCGACGGAACAGAATGGCGCAGGAGATATAAAACACTGGGAGCAATCCATTCACTCATGAGTCAATGTCAGCTCCCTCGTAACCCAGAGAGCTCATTTTCACTGACTGAGTCCCTCTTCCCTCCCTGCAGCTCTGCCACTGATGTGTCACTCTTTCATTCACACACATTCACAGAGCTCCCTGTCATCACCTCTTGGTTTTTACTACTTCCAGGTTGAAGGAAGTACTTTGATGTGTCTCAGTTTGAATGGACTAATATTACAAACACTGACTAGTTGCAACATCAAACAACGAATGGCTCCATCATTTACTTGAAATTGGCTATATTCAGTGTTTTCTCAAAATCCTCTTAATCCCTGATTCCTAAAAGCAACCCTGCAGCCAGCAGCCGCTATAACTGTTTTATATTAAGATACAAAATTACACCATGTTTCTAAAGTGATTCCACTGTAATTATAAACCGACTTATACAACACAATGAAATATGAATATGCTAGTTCCAAAGATAATGCAATTCACACTTATATAAACTTTATGTCAATAATTTGTTTTCTTTCATTATAACCATAGGCTCAACTCACAGCAGACTCCACTTTAGGCAGCCCTGCTTCTGATTAAGCCAACTAAATTTAAAACAGCAACATAAAAAAGGTGTATTACATATATTTTGTTCCTGTAATAATGTTCATTAATTGCTTGATAAATGCCAAATACTCTCAAATTAAAATACCTATATCTTCCCTTTCTGTAAAACATAACAATTTTGTGACTCATCTTAATAACTTCATATAAAACTATATTTGCTCTGTTAGCTATAAATGCAGACGAGATTAATACCTTATATATTTATAGTTGTGTGTTTAATTATCAGTTGGCAAAAATTTTGTCTGCATTGCCAAAGAAAGTGTTTTCATTTCTTAAATTCTCCTTCTCCTCCTCCTGATCTGACAACACAGTTGAGGGTGGTTAGGTTGGAGGCCGGCAAAGCTCCGCCCACATTTGAGGGATCGATTCAAATACAACCCGATTTAAATCCCTCTTTTATTAAACCCTGCCCACATATCCCACTTCTCTGGGAAGTGTGCCGCATTACAGAAGGTAAAGATGCTCTAACTGCTGTTTCACTGTGACTTGAATGAATTTACTTAATATACCAGCTTGCCCAACAGTATTTGATGGTGTTGTGCACACGAGCTTAACAGTATATCCACTTACTTTTCAGTGAGTACAGTCACTTGTCAAACCAGTGATGCATGTACTCGGTCTGACAGCCAATGAAATTGGGGGATACATTTTAATGGTGCACTGTACCCACTTTATTAGTTACCACTATACCACAGATCAGGGAAAGGGTGAATTATAACAGGAAACATAAAGAAGGAGGGAAAGCTAAGAGATGGAGAGCGATCAAGCATACAGAGGAGTGCAGACACTTGTGTTGCCATCTATACTTAGGTCAGTTTAAGGGAGACACTTCTCACACACCCTTAGCCAGTGATGTGATAGAAGGGGATGTGTTCTGTCATACTGAGTGACAGGAGACGAGATCCCTCAGACCTATCTGTCTGTTTGCGTGTGTGTGTACACACACACACATGTGTATTTCCAGACTGAAGTGTTGGACAAAGCCAAGGGTCAATCTGCTTTGTTTGCCTTTGCTGGTCATGACTTGGGGATGGATATTGGCGCGCACGCACGCACACGCGCGCACACACGCACGCACGCACACACGCACGCACGCACACACACACCCACGTGCACGCAGCGTGTGCGTCTACTGAGCAAAACACTCGTAGATATGGACTCAATACTAAAACAAATCGCAGAAGTATTTTTCTGAATAAAAAACATTTTGCCTTAGAGCACACCACATCAACCAATATTTTGAATCTCTCTTGCTGCTTCCATTCTTCTTTTGATTTTCCATCTATTATTCTGTGTGTGTCCGTATTATTATCGAGAGAGAAACACACAAAAAAAAAGTATGCTGGCCAATAAAACGTATTACTCAGTGTAAAGTGAGTGATGGGACCTGACCTACAGCCTGAGGTTATAATAATACCTAAAAAAACTTTGTGAGCCATTTAAAAAAAAATAAACACAACAACACAAATACAGTACTTTGTTTTACTAATTAAGTGTATGTATTCATTCTAATCATTAAGACAATTGAAAGCTATGGTGTATTGAAGCAAATATAAGAAAATTATTATTATTATTGATTCCTCAAATCATTAAAAAAAAGATACTTCAAGTTATATTCTCAATGTAATTATTGATTTTAACGTACATTTCTACTCAATACCTGGGAAATCAATTTAGACAAGTGGTATTATATCATCACTATTCTGGTAAAACGTTTACTTAATTTGAGAAAAGTTAGGCAGAATAGAGTAAAAAATTAGGAGACAAAAGATATCAAACACAGAACCATAAAAGAGGCTGATGAAAGGGATGCAGTGTGTAGGTATATGTAAAAGTGTTGTGTGTTTAAGGCTCTTACCACTCCTCCATCAGGGTTGCGGATGTATCCATATCCAATAGTTTTGTCGACAAAGAAGCCATAGTCAGAACGCCGTAGGTGACCAACAGGAGTGCCGTTACGGAAAATGGCCTCCAGACCGAACATCGGTACTTTCCTGGTGGAGAAAAAGAGAAGGGAGTGTTTCACCTCGTTCAAACAAACAACACACGTGCCCTGTTCCCTGTTCGTTTCTTACACACTCAAAATCAACTAATTTAATTCAAGTTGGAGCATATTTTATGAAATATGTTTGTGTTCACAGTAACATCTACAGAACACAGCAGACTGACTTCCTCCTGCTCACATAAGATTCACTTGTATATACAGACACGTACACAACTACACACATTCACACTAATCATGGATGTCAGGACTTAACAGAATGTGCCGCTCTGATAACATCTCTTTCACTTGAAGAAAGCAATTTTCTCATGATGGCAAATTGCTGTAGACTTTCCTCAACTCATGTGAAGATGTTATCTTCCATCTGAAGATTAAACATTAATAATAACCACACCACAAGTTTATGTAACTGCATCTTAGAATCTAAACTAAGTTAAATATTTTTAATGTTTTATATATAAATATATATATTATTTTTATATATATATTATTTTTATATATATATATTATTTTTTTAGAAAAAGACAGAAATGTTTTCAAAGTTTCAGTATGGGCTTGCATTTACAAAGAATGGATTTCATTTTAATCTAGCATGTCAAATGGCTAAAAGAAAAAATTCAGCAGGGAATTAATTAATATTCCATGAAACCGCTTCTTGATCTTCTCTGGCTGCACGTCTTAATCAGCATTACAATTTCTCACAGCACATTTGGTAAATGCATCAATATAAGGGATTTATTAAGGATTTTGACCATTGTCTTATTTATTTTAGTTTATGGTTATACCTTATCCATTTGTGTAAGATGTCTAATTTGTTTCACTACAGGAAGCTTTATTTTATAAAATACACGACAATATTAAAATGTTATGTTTTTTTTCTCATTCATTTTCATTACTGCTGTCTGACTAGGATATAATCTCGGGCTTTACTGACTCATCAATGGTGAAGCAGACGATGCGCCTCCTCAGCCCCTCCTCCTTCTGTTTCTCCAGCCTTTCACGGCCCTGGAAGGGGATTGAGCTCTTCAGTTTGCAGGTGAAGCCCAGCCCGGACTCCAAGGGAGTGTCATCTGGGCGAAGGTCAGCGTGCCAATGTCTGTACCCTGATAAACAGGGGAAGAGAAAGAGCAAAGGCTTTAGCTGTGAGAAACACTGAAAGAAAGCTCTACATGAGCTGGATTTGTATCTTAGGGTTTGTTATCTACAATAAGGCCCCTTATCATAAGTTACCTTTCTCTATGCTGAGTGAGTCGATGGCCCTGTAGCCTGAGTTGATGATGCCGTGCTTTGCACCAGCGGCCATGACAGCATGGTAGACTGGAAGGCAGGAGTCTTTGGGAATGTGCAGCTCCCAACCGAGCTCTCCGACAAATGACAGACGCATAGCTCGCACCTGGAAGAGATGGCAGAGGCTTAGAGTGATGGAGAGAGGCATGTAGAGGACCAAGCTGCCATGTCTCTGCTTGTGCTCAGTCACACACACAAACACACTCACACTTCATCCTTAAGGACAGGATCTGCAGTGCTTGTGATGCATTTTAATAATAACAGCAGTTTCTGTGTGCTGCTGCTGGAGAGGGAAAAGCAAAACGGCAGGAAACAACAGAAAAGAATGGGAAAAGAAAAGATGCAATGATAAGATAAGACACAAAGAGGGGAACAGAGGAAATGTAGTCTCCCTTTGAGACTAGAGTGTCCTCAATGCTTTAAGTCCCAAATAAGATTGATGGGGGTTAAGATGTAAAAATGACAGAAAGGAGGGAGTGATGTGACAGAGAAAACAGAAGAGAGAAAGAGTGCAGGAAGTAGCTAGAGACGGGGCCTGATAGGTGGTAAGAGGTGACATGTAAAACATGATGAACAAGAAAATGCAGAGATCCTGACAGTAGGAAAGGAGAAGCTATGAATAAAAATGTATTTACCAACATGGTTGTTATTCTCATAAATCCGTCCATTATTAATATTGGGCATGAAAACATTTTACTCAAAAAAATCTATTGTAGAGATTTTAGAAAATGCAGTAAAACAGTGTTGAATGGGGCACAGCTTAAAAAAAAAAAAAACAAAAAAAACAGCACTAAATGTAATAGATATCATCTCAAAAATGTGTCTTTCAAACTGCAAGTAAACACAGAAAGTGTGGAACTGCTCAGCAGCTGGGGAACAATTACCCGTAAGCCGAATGTGTCTATCTTATAGTGGCAATCGATGAGAACGGCACAGAGAGTATCCTGACATTTTGTTTTTCCAATTCTGAAATGTGCAGACACAAACTAGCTATCTGTGTTTTCTCCTACATCTCTAGGGTGTTCACAAGTTAAACCAAAGGCAGGCTAAAGCCTCAATGTATAGAAACTCTCATGTGAAGAAACAGGTGTGTGCACATTAATATGGCAGACAAGTCAGCCAGAAGGATGACAAGAAGCGAGTCCATTATATTATGCAGTTTACAACAACAGCTACAGGGATTTCCATGGGTCTTTTAATTTCATCAATCAGACAAAAATGTGTCATGACATTAAAGTCACAATAGAAAAATTATGAGAATAACACCCAGGTTAAAAAATACCAGAATGCTCAGGATGCAAAATGATGTATGCAAAAGAAGAGGGAATGCTAAAGGAAAACAAAATGAGAAAGGAAGTGAGTGAGAAATGAGAAAAGGAGTAAAAAAAAGAGGAGAGAAGACTCTCTCCAACAGTTTCCCCAGTGGGTGCTGTGAAAGCCAGGCCATCTGGCCAGTCAGGGATCACCCTGGGCCCCATATGTATGCCACGAAACTCAGGGGAGGACAGTAGGCCCGCGTTTATTCGCAACACACACCAGATACAAATGCGTCAAACTTAAAAACACACGGAAACATGTGCATGCCTTACGCACACTGTCACTTACACATTTACCAGGCGAACATGGACACACGGAGCACAGCCACAAGTACAAAAATGCATATAAACATGAATTCATATGACATAACACGCATTCCAGCACACTCACTTCAACTGGCGAGTTGGGGAGAGAGAGAGAGAGAGAGAGAGAGAGAGAGAGAGAGAGAGAGAGAGAGAGAGAGTCTAATGAGCTATGAGGGGAGCAGAGGGCAGAGAGAGAGAGCTCTGTTCTCACAGCAGTGCAGCTATTAAAAATGTCACCGCGACGAGGCCGGCAACCAGCTGGAACGCAGCACAAGAAAGGAACGCACACACACACACACACACACACACACACACACACACACACACACACACACACGCACAAACACTTCTGCAGAACTGTGAGAAGATTCTGAGTGCAATCACCGGAGCGTTGCATAATTCATGCAGTAGCAACTAAGACAGAGAGAGCCTGTGTGGACATATGTGTCGCTGCATGAGCCGGGACAACATGCTCTTTTTGATCTGAGGCCAGGAACAGTGTGGAGGTCAAACCGAGAGGCTGAGGCTCCATCACCTTACAGCATTATTGTTTGAAAACTGAATGAAAAATACAGCTAAGTATGAATATATGATTTACCCGCAGTGCTTGTAAACAACAGCGGATTGACTTTTGAGTTTTGAGTTGTTAGACCTCGGGGGAGGAAGTAGAAAGAGATAGAAGGCTGAACGAGGTAGAGAAAAACAAAAGGTGTGGACAGAAACGATAGTAGTAAGACTCAAGGATGGCTGAGACGTGCCATCTGTCACACACACACACACACACACACACACACACACACACACACACACAGTCTACCATCTCTATTGACAGAACCATTGAAATAATTAAACAGTTTCACTCAAGTATTATTTCATTTACAGTATTTTTTTAATATTTAACCCTGCACTGACAGGGTCATTTTGAAGCTCATCCAATTATTGTAGAAATGAGTTTAGGCACCAATTGTTTGTATATATGTGTGTGTGTGTGTGTGTGTGTGTGTGTGTGTGTGTGTGTGTGTGTGTGTGTGTGTGTGTGTGTTGTGTGTGTGTGATGTGTGATGTGTGTTCTCACCTGATGCCCCGCTGCATTGACAACTTTGTGGGTAGAGAAGGCAAAAGCTTCGTTGTTCAGGTCTGTGTCCAACACCTCTTGCAGCACCTCTCGGCTGCACATGAAGAGTAAAACACAAAAACAGTGGCGGTCAATCGGACAAAATATTTAAAGTTTGCACATGTGCCCCTGTGTGGGGAAAGAAACTTAATCTGTACGCTTTTTAAAACTCAAATGATCAGATTTTCTTTAATATTTCAATACAACACTACTACAACACTATAGGAGTACCTGTTACATTTGATATAGAAATGTACCCTCTCTCCTTCACCCACAAACAAACACGCCGACACATATACTAAAATCAATATTACATAAAGATGAGTCAACAGAAAAAAAAAAAGGGACTAAGTTTAGCTTACTTTGCTTCTTGTGTTTTTGTGAGTGGGCAGGTAGAGGCGAGATATTTTTGCAACAGTGTGGCAAGAAGCCAGGGTTGAAGATATTTGGGGAAGGGGTTCACGTTTGTGTGAGCTGTACATGTTTGTGCATCTGTGTGGGTTTTCTACAAAGCAATCAATGTGGTTAATAGTTGGATGTAGAAAGGTTTGTATGAGGGTACAGTCATATGTGAAGAAAACATTTCTTGAATATATCCATGAATCTGCTAGTATGATGCACAGGCCAATGTTCTCTTCGGGCTGTCGTCCAATTTCTGTTCTGCTTTAAGCAACGCTTTGTTCACTGAACTCCCAAGACCAAGAGCAAGGCCAATTAGCTATATATAATTACTGAAATGCTCTGTGTGTGTTGTGTGTGTGTGTGTGTGTGTGTGTGTGTGTGTGTGTGTGTGTGTGTGTGTGTGTGTGTGTGTGTGTGTGTGTGTGTGTGTGTGTGGGAGGGAGACTTGCAACCACCAATTTGTTTCTCTGTCTTGCCACTTAACTGTGGCTCTCAGCTGTGGATCCGAGGATGCAAACATACACAGCGTTTTAGCAGGATGTCACATAATTTCAGATATTATAAATTAGTTTCATAATTACAAAGCAAACGATCAAGCGCACAGTTTCACCCTTTGGAGCACGCTGCAAAAGCTGTGTGAGCGAAAAAATATCAAGTCTAGAGAACCCCCCCCCCCCCCCCTCTCTGATAGATTGGAATGAGTATCTCTGGGAGACAAATGCATTTCCATAAACGCTGTAATTTTCCATTTCCTCTAACTTTAAAGAGATCAATTTGCTTCATAAGGAAACCAAAACCCAAACATTGGAGTTGATTTTGTGCAATTCCTCATATGTGTCAGAAACAATAAGGAGTAGCTGACTTCCATTACGCTACTGTGCAGAGAGAGAGAGGCAATACAGATGCTAATCTTGTTTATGTTATTGACACGCATACAGGAAACATCCACTGATGCAAATACAAACACTCACAAGCTGAGTACGCTTTGGATGCACAGGAAAACTCAATGAGCTCCATAATCAACATCCTCCTATGCATGTGTGTATCAATAATGAAACACACACACACACGTGTATATATATTGTTCTACTGCTGCTAGTGACAAACTTATTTTTGGTTTGATGTAAGCAATAAAAGCGAGAGGGACAAAAAAAAATGGAAGAGGACACAGAGAATAGGCAATTGAGCCGAAGGGGAAGACTGGGGAGAAGAGTTTGAGAAAGAGTTGGATAGGATCTACAGAGACCAGAGGAAAATAAGAAACTTAGGAGAACAGAAGATGAGAAAAAAGCCTCACGGAGAAGAAAAATCGACACAGCCCACACGGAGAACAGAGTGGCCTGACCCTGCTGCTGGTAAGAGGGAAGAACGAAGACGCGGGGCGGCGAGGTGGGGAGGAGGGGAGGTGAGAGGGGAAGAAAAGATAGACCAGGACTTCAGAGAAGGAGATCGGGAAGAGGTAAAAGCCAGCCCGGTTTGCTCTTAAAGTGAAGAACAAAAAGCAAAACTGTAGGAAGCAAGAAGAAAAGTGACAAGGTCGGACTACATCCCCATGTCTGAATGTGCAGCACCATTCCTATGTGCCATACAAGATTTGACAGATGAAGTAACCAATGGATGATGGTTCTGATGGATGACGGGTAAAACAGGAATACTGTGACATGTTCGGTTAAGTTGTTTTTTTTAAATCTCAAGGCTCCACAAAAGAGAAACTGAAGGGAGAAAAGCACCATCACAACTTAATCCGTGGTTGCGCTCCTACAGGGATCTAAAATCTACAAAAAATTCATGGGACCTAAAATGAATTCCGTATATCTGATAATCAGAGTTTTTGACATTTAGTCATTGAAGGTCATCACTGCAGTGTTAACACTGGGGAGTCGTTGTTGGAGAGCGAACAGGTGCAGAGATATCATTATAGGATTAACTTTTATTACTAATATCATGTGAATGGTTGTCAGCCCTGCGATAGTCGGGGGACCCGTCCAGGGTGAACCTGCCTTTGACCAGTGTCAGCTGGGATCGTCTGTAATTCTACAGTTATTACAGAAATGTTTTAACAAAATACCTAGGGGAAGCAGAACCAGATGCGAATGTCATTTGTTTTACAGGTATTGGACAACTTAATGGGAAGTTAAGCAATCACCAGGTAAAAAAGTGACTGCCCGGCCCTGGAGCTCTAACCCAAGGTGTAGACTGCTCTGAGTAATCGTTATCATTGTCACTCACTCTGATGAAAAATGAATTGTGATTTACTTTGCAGGGTTCGCAGCATCATGAAACAGCCAATGGCTTCATTAAACTGCAGATTTACACGCTAACATTTCTGCTTCTGTCTCCTGTTTTCAATCAACCTCCGTCCTTGTATTCTTTCACCTCTTATGCCTATGGCCAAGTCTTGAGAATAAGCACTTAACCTGCTCTCCTCTTATCGATCCAACAGCTCGTCTTTTCAGTTTCCCCAGCTCTTGTCTCCAGGATGTGAATCATAACCCTTTTTAATAGTTACCTCTGTCTTTTTTCCTCTCCTTTCCTCTCACTGCTCTTTGCCCTCACTCACTCCTTTTGTCCTTATTTTCACCTGGATATCTAAATCATGACAATGTCTCCGTTCTTTCGTAGCCCTCTTCCCTCCCTCCATCCTTCTTTCTTTTCAGTTTCCCCACCTCTTGTCTCCAGGATGTGAATCATAACCCTTTTTAATAGTTACCTCTGTCTTTTTTCCTCTCACTGCTCTTTGCCCTCACTCACTCCTTTTGTCCTTATTCTCACATAAATTTCTAAATCATGACAATGTCTCCGTTCTTTCGTAGCCCTCTTCCCTCCCTCTATCCTTCTTTTCAGTTTCCCCACCTCTTGGGTCCCTGGATGCTGATCATCCCCATGTCCTCGGAGTGGTCTGTCAGCTGGCAGTTGAAGCCTTGGTCCTGAAGAGTTGTTCTGATGTGGTTCCAGTTGTGTTCTGCTACACCGCCTCCGATGGCCAGGTAGTATGCATCACCTGGAGCAAAGGAGGGAAAAGGAAATAAATAAACAGTGATTATGGGGAGAATGACAGAAGCATTGACGGTGAACCATCAGATAAATACTGACAGGAAACTTACGCAGAACGACAAATAGAGCAGCACATAAATTGAAAGCTACCTCAAAATACAAGAGAAGATAGAATGATAGGTAGAAGAATAAAATAGTGAATACAGCAGATATACAATATTGATAAATACTAGGAGACAGGACAATAAAAAAAAACAGTTACCTAAAAAATAAGATACAACACAATGACAGACAGACAGATAAAATACCATAGTTAAAATGACAAAAACACGACAGTGATTGAATGATACAGAGAAGAATGAAATAACAGAGAGAGAAATCACTCAGTACAGCAGACAGATATGAAAACAACACACTTTCTCCGTTTCTCACCGTTGGACTGTGGTGCCAGTGGCAGGTTGGCATCTCCAGGCTCCAGTCTGCTCACAGTCAAGTCAGCCTCCGTCCCTCCTCCTTTATTCAGCATGCAGGTATACACAGTGGAGCCTGAAACCCACACAAACCATGAATTCATGTCGCGAACTTTATAGGCCAATTTAAAGTGTGCAGTCCCTTGAAACAATACATACGGAAATCCAACAATAAAAAAGGAACCCGAATTTGAGGTCAATCTTCAGTTTGTAACTGATTCTTTGTGAGGTATCCAGTTTGTAAGTTTTTGTGTGTCTCTGTATGTGCGTATGCCTTGCCGCCCCCCCTGCCTGTGAATTAGAATAGACATTTTTTTTATTAACTCAAGTGCTACTTGCACTTTAGGGGCAACAAGTATACATTTCTGACTAAGACATGTGAACCAGGTCTTTATGTAAAATAGTTGTGACTGAAATACAAACCTCATCAAAGCTAAGAACATCACTTAACAAAACACAGTCATTATGAGAATATCATCAAAATACTTTCCCAGTGAATGAAGTGTGTATCTAACTACGAGGCGAAAAAAAATACTAACATTCCCGTCATCCGTTGGCCAAAGGAGCTGACAGCTACACTGACATGCTAATACGTGGCTGTTACCCAGTCCATCATCCATTTGAATGACTGTTTCAGTTTCATTCTGTCACTGGTATTACAGAAAACGGTGTGTAAATGTGTTAGCGAAGCACTGGTCGCCCTGCTGAGATTTTTAATATTCTCGGGGCAAGTGTGACGGCTATAAGTGGTGTAAGTGAGAACTGGGCGCAAAAAGGAGAGAGTGATGGACAAACTGAGAATGGAGGTCACACAATGTGTCATCTAAGATGTCGAAAAAGCTTTTGAGCAAATACCTTCGTAGGTGGGGTGAGATATTGTCATACTCAGTGAAAGGATAATAAAGTGTAAGTAGATGTTAGCACAAAAATAGCATAGGCTGCAGAAAAAAAAAATACCAGCTGTGAATGTTTACAGTAGCAATAGATAAATAGTTGTTTGCTTTAACTTGTACTTTTTGATTGTAAATGTTGAACAACAGAAGTAACTGTGGAAAACAAAGTGTGTCGCATGTTGTTGGTAGTTTCTAGGCTCTGAAAAGGAAGCGATACAGTTGTATTTAATAACACTTGAAAACTTTAGGGGGGAAATATTGTCTGTTCGCATTCTAAAGGATTATTCCAGCAATTTAGTGTTTTTTTAATCTGAAGAGACTTAAAATGCGTCTTAAAATAATACTGATCAAAATTGATACACCAGAGGCTGTGGTATTCTGAATGCCGTAGGGACTTTAACATTTGCTGGATTTTACATTCTTGTATACAGTACCAGTCAAATATTTGGACACACCTTCTCATTCAATGGTTTTTCTTTATTTTTATTTTTTTCTACATTGTAGATTAATATTGAAGACATTCAAACTATGAAGGAACACATATGGAATTATGTGGTAAACAAACAAATGCTCAACAAACCAGAATATGTTTTATATTTTAGATTCTTCAAAGTAGTTGAATGAGTAGGTGTGTCCAAACTTTTCACTGGTACTGTATATCTGTCTGTATGGGCCTCTGACAAATATAATCCAAGTTTATGTATTTTTTTTCTTTTGTTGTGATTCCCCCTCAGATTTAAATGTACACATGGCGCTATATAAAACTTATTCGGGACATTCTACTTTATCTATTTAAACAAATGGTTTTAAGCATTCAACATGTTTCATATGCTTTTAAATGACTCTTCTTGCCCTGTAGAGTCACCTTTAAATTATAATTTCATGTCTATTCATATTCATGTTTTTTTTTCCATTTTCCTTGTAACAAGGAAATTTGACACATAAGAAAGTTGTAATTTGATAATGATGTTATTGATCATTTGATATACACTGACATTCAAAAGTTTGGAATCACCTGTTATAAGCAGCCACACCTGTCAGTTTGTTGATTTTAAAAAGTTCCAGAAAAAATATTTTAAGAGACCATAAACTGGCATTTACTGTTAATGGTATTTGAGATTTTGTGGAATAGTGGACTGTTATGCTCACTTGTTGGCATCTTGTTTAGTCTCCCTATCCATGTATCTGCCCTCTTCATTCTGTCAATCTTCTCTCCCATCTGTCTGTGCATGTGTGTGTGTGTGGGTGTGTGTGTGTGTACGTGTGTGTGTGTTCTCGCTGCAGCAGACTGACCTGGCTTCTTGTTGACATCAGCGGTGAACAGCCAATCAGCCGCCTTCTTGGCATCTGGTCCAGTGAGATAGAACTTTCCAAAGTAGGACATGTCAAACACTGCCACACCATGTCTACACGAGAGGCACTCACTCTTAATCTGCAATAAAAGAAAAATTAGAATTTCAGACTTCAAGTTGCAGTTTTACATCCACGTCTGTCCAAAATGTTGTCACTTCATCATTCGTCATCATCATTTTATCCTATTAACATTCGTGTGAAATTGTCATTATTATCAAATGAATACTTGAGCTATGGCCAAACAAGTCATTGTGAGGTGATGATGACCTTTGACCACCAAAATCTAACCACTTCGAGTCCAAGTGGACGTTTGTGCTAAAATTTGATATAATTCCCTCCAGGCGTTCCTGAGATATTACGTTCACAGCAATGGACCAGACGGACCGCTGAACGTACTGCAGACAGACAACCCAAAAACATGTCTCCTGCCATGGCTGTCGACGGTGCAAAGGCATAACAATACAAGACAAACATCCAATTAACACAGACCCTGACTTTAAATAAAGACATCTTCCTCTCTTTGCCAAACATGACATTTCTAAGATATTTGGAGCCACATCCTTGAAGCAAACATTCATCACTGTAACATTAAAGTGAAAACTAATTAAGAGATTTTTGACATCAAGGTTGGTAATTCTCCCCTTGCAATCTGTTTTTTGAGCTGCTGTGTTGGTTTGGTATGCACTTTTTATGCACCATAAACCTCACTAACTGTTCTTCCATCACTGTCTGTTGTCCATGATTGTCATTTCCCATGAGGACGCATGTTCCCCTTTTCTCACGGGAGCCTTCAGAGAGCGTTCACACTCATCTGTCGACCCTGACTTTTTTTTGGCCCGTAAGCGTTTGACAAAACAGGAAGTTGCATTTAATTTGATGACATTGTTCAACTTTATAACACACATGATCACACACATATGTTTACGCTTGGTATCTTACCACGTCATGATGTGGAGGGAAGTCAAAGGTGTACTCTTTTCCCAGCAATTCGTTGTATTTGTAGTTCACGTTCTTCTTTACGTCGTAAGCCCCGTAGTAATCATATTCTTTAAGCTTTGCAATAACAAAGACAAACAAATAGTTAGTGTCTAATGAATCATCAGCGTCTCCATGTGCTGAGCAGGACAAAACATTGGGCCAGATACTGTGTCAGTGTCATCCGTTATTGGCAGTCGGTTTTTTTTCAACAGCAAGCCTTGTGGAACAAATTTGCATCTCAAGTGTTTATGTCGTTCCAAGTGCTTATTGTCAATATGTATGTTGTAAATAAATCATTAGAGTAAACGTGCTTGTGCACAGTATGTGTTTGTAGAGTCTCACAGGAGCGGGCCCTTCTTTGTTGAACCAGCCAGGTCTTTCCCAGCCATGTCTCTCCTGGAACACACAGCCCTGCTCCGTCAGCACCTAAAACAAACAAACACACACACAAACAAACACAGAGGTTAAACCAGTAGAGAAAATACACAGCTGAGAATGTTAACTATTTAGCGATTACCTTTGAATCATTGCACGAGAACATTAGCCAAAGTTGGGAAAATGGGGGTGTTTTTTAATTAAAAACATATATTCACAGAATTGCACTGTCATACATTTAATCTGATAGTCAGCAATTTCACTCTTCACATCTACAGTATTGATCCCATCAATTGCCAAAGCAATCACAGCGGCTGAGTCTTGCTCATTCTAACTGCTGCTTTTAGGCAGCACTGACTGATTTTTATTTATTTTCAGGGCAGCATAACAAGATCCAACTACAACAAATTAACTGGCCTTCATGTTTATTATCAACCTAGCGTGAGGAATTGATGAGAATCAAAGATCAAACTGTATTTTTAGGGCAAACTGTTGCAAATATAGTTCACTTGTTAATTCTTGATTTCTTGACTGGTGTTGAAATAAGATATTTCAGCGCTCGCCACCCTCCTTGTTAAAACTGACAGTCGCCCACAGTTAGTAGGTATGTTCTGCTATGCTCTCCTCCTAGCAGGCAGCTAGCTGTCTCATGCCAAAACTTCCCACACCGAGCTATATTTACCATCCGTGATACCGAGGTGGAGAAAACGTGTGAGCAGCAGTGTCAGAGACGGACGGTTGTGTGCTCTGAAATAAGCTTGTATTTCTTCCTAAAAGCAGACAGTCTCATTATTTATTTATAAGGACAGCTAGTCAAAGACCTTAAGTATCTCTTGGCCATAATACATGGAGTCGTGATTAGGAACAAGAGCCACAATGGTGAACAAAAACCACATTTGAAAAATAATAATTAGACCTTTTCTGTCTTTTTTCCTTCTTCGATCTACCACCTGCCTACATTTATCTGAGGCTCTCCAACAGAGGCAAGGCTAGTTGCTAGGTGATGGCCCCCCGACGAGTGATTAGCAGGGGTCTAATGGGCTTGCAGCCGAGGGTTGGACCAACCCAGTCTCACAGGGACTGTGGTCTCCTTCGAGCTGCAGTCTGTCTACCTGAGAGCAGTTATTTGTGTCTTTTCAGTGTCTTAATGGTACAGAGGATGTGCCACAGCTGCATGCTGACGCAATCTATTGAGCCTTTGAAGTGTCAATCAGCTTATATGTTTTACATTGGATAAAGGATTTCATTTTTTTCAAATTACAAGCGGTCTAAACGGTACAAGGATTTGCTGATTAGCAGGATAAATGTGATAAAACTGCTCTTCTTGAGAGTCGATGCAGATAGTGGCTTTTATAGTACGCCGCTGGTGTGTGGTCTTTAGAAAGAATTGTTCCGGTGCTTTGACGTTCAACATACGAGTGTGTTGCTCTTAAGAGGGATGGAGCTCTTTTATAAACCCTCGGAGAACTAAAGACCTTGACAGTGATATTTGCATTATGCTATAAGCAACGGTTTGTGTTGTTGATTATTTTGAATTCTATTTACATTTTTTTTGTGATCAAAATAATAAATCAGATAGTAATGATTTCAAAACATAATAAGACGTTTTTCTTCATAATCTAAACATTCATTATGGAGACACAACTTACTAACTGAAAAAAACATTTAAAAAGTTGCCATCCCTTCATGTCTTTGCTCATTCTGTACAACATCTTAAAAAAGCCCTTCGGGAAATCTGGTAAATTATGCATGAAACGTGTCAGGGAAGTTTAATAAAACAAGCTGTAAGTAAGCAGTAGGCATGATATACAAAACACATTGACAACATTGCTAATGCAATCTGTGTGACAGTAATCTGTCCTGAAAGAATGCCTGCATGCGTGAGCGGGGTAGAAATTGCAACAGTTAAAAGGTAAATGAAGTCTGGAACAGGAAAGCGAGGCTAAGTGGGTCATTAATGCATAAAATATGGCGGCGAGGCCCATTAAGAGTTTGTGTTGGGCTATGGAGAGAAAGGAAGCTGAAAGGCATCCGAGACCAAGCTAAGAGTATCATTTCTAGTCAAGTTGGCAAGGAACGCATTAATAAATGTAGCTGCTGGGGATAAGTTACACTGCTAACTACAGTATGCCTGAGCCTGAATCAGCTATTCCAGTAAACACACAGAGCACTGACAGAGATGGAGTCAGAGTTTGACAGATGATATTTTTGCAAGCACTTGCGTCACCAGTTATTCAGGACTAGCTTGGCATAATACCCAATGATTGAAATGGAAGCATACACACAGTTGTTCTACATCCCCATTTGCAACACAAATCAGATTTTCAGCATCAGCGACTGAAGTGAACTCAGTTCAATGCCCTACGCAAATTCTTGCACACATAAACATTGAAGCATGCACAACATGGGGATCCAGCTGCATCGTTTATATGTGGATATTTAGTGTCTCAATCATCCAATCAGATGCTGCGATTCCTGAGGTTAAGGGAGGGAAAGAAAGTGCAGCACCTTTTTTTTCTCTCTCACAAAATACAGATTGGAACGAGAACAAAGACGGTGACAACTGCAGGAAGAGAGAGAGGGAGAAGCAGACATTAAGTATGAATAGGAGAGGAAATTGTGTTGAGAAAGATGTCAAAAGAGAGAAGATGAGAGACATATGAGTGAAGGCCGTGGGAAGATGCATGGGAGAAGAAGAAAAAAAAAAACAGAAAAAGGAGTGGAATGAAAGGCTCAAGGAGAAAGACGAGAGAAGCAGTGAGTCATACAACCTCTAAAAATATAGGAAGTGATCAAAGATGACTGGTCAGGTTATATGGCAGCGAAGATGCTACTGTGCCTTTAAGAGGTGAACTGGTTTCATCTATGTTAGGAAACCTCGTCGATATGGGTCCAGAAAGTTGCCCCCCAGCTATGCTCAAGCCAAAGGTGTCTGGAAGTCTAAATCCTGAGAGATACACAACACTGCCTCCACTTTTTTACAAAAAGTAGAAGCCCTGTTTACCTAACTGAGAGTGCTTCAACAGAGCCAAGGTTATGCTTAATGTTTAACCGATCGGGGAAAAATATATATACATGAATAAGGTTTCATAACATCTCAGGGAGAGGCGACGGGATACGAGAACATTTTTGCTTTAAATTGACTAATCAGACTTTACTTCTTTAATATATAGACACAAACACTGTGTACTGTGTTTATTTGTAAATTCAGGATATTCAGGAAAAAATAAAAGGAACATCCTTCATTCAATATAAAAGGGACAGACAAAATAACAAAAGAATAGCCTTTGTGTGTATTGTCTGTTATCTTCGTATAAAATGTTTAAAAATGAATGAATAGTTCATAGTTCTTCTCATTCCTCTTTTCTATTATTTCTAGGGTAATAGTTGTTAGATGTTAAGAGGAGGAGAAAGAAAAAAGTCTTTGCTAATAAACCTGTGGTGACTCATCAAACCACAGTTGAAAGGAGCGTGACTAACTCTGCAAGAAAGACGCACATCAGGGTTGTTTTCCTTGAACTCAAGAAATGCACTGCATACAACTGCTCAACTACCTGATGAAAAGGGTCCTTCCTCATGTTCCGGCTGGCCAGCGGCTCATCAAAGGGGAACACCACAGAGTAGTTTTTTGCATACGACTCGTGGCTCCTCTCTCTGATCCAGCTTGCGTTGTCTGTCAGCGAGTTATGGAACCGCCTGAGACAGGAGGGAGAGGAAATTCAAAAGATTAACGCTCATTAAGAGTCACAATCACTCAGACGTCATTCAAACTTAATTATTCTGGTCCCTGCTGTCCTTTGATAAAATGCAGAACAGAAACTTAAAACCATGTTGTGCTTAATAGAGTGGTGGCATACCTATGAAGCCTCCTGTGATCACTGTCTCCGCTCAAATACTTTTAATTTCCCCCACTGTAGGTTTGTATTCAGACTTAGTGTGCATTGATGTACCTGATGTCGTAACCATACATATCCTTTTCAGGGCGGCCATGTATGATCCAGTGAGCCAGCTCTCTACCGCAACCACCTCCCAGCATCATGCCTGAGAAAAACACACACACAGAAACTGTTATGAAAAGCATCTCAAATTCACATGTTAACTAATGCCAAAACAAGTAGTCAATTAATAAAAAGGTTAATAATCGATAAAGTAATTTAAGAAAATTCCCCCTTCTGGTTTACGAGGTGCCAATGACAACAGTGGAGCCACTAAAGAAGACTATCAGTAAGTTTCTCAGTTGCGGTTGGAGCTTACTGACTTCAAAGTCATGTCATGGCAGGAATCATTATAAAGACAGGAAGGAAGTGGCGGACAGAGGAAGCTGTCAACAAAGCGGAGGCACGGCTGTGGCACAACATCTTGGTGGGCACTGTGGCGGGCAGGACTTGGTCATTTTTTTCCTAAAACACCTTATGGCAAAGCCAGTGGAAAGGAGAAGCTAGAACTGGGTCAGGATGAGAAACGTGCAGAGGCAGAGGAAGATGCAGAGGAAAAGGAAGAACGGTATATCAAGATGGTCAGCATGTACAAAGAAGACACCTGGACCAGATGGGAGCATGAGGAACCTCGCAAGATCACCTGGACAGAGCTCTGGAGGGCCAAACCAATGCGCATTAAGTTTCTTATTCAAGAGGAGGGGCACCTAGAAGCATTTAGTCAGTTGCTGCCCAAACGCATTGAGGGGAGTTGGGTGCCGGGGCTTTTCTAGCCATTTGCTTCAGGACACTCTCAAACTCCTCGGAGTAAAAAAAACAGAAGAGTCACCAAGAACATTCCGGAGGGTGCTGAAAAGGCCTCGCGGAGGCTGTGGATCCGGAAGGGGAATCCGTGGAGCAGGGCCAAACTCGGACACAAGTCTAGGGCAGATCACCCCCAGCTGGGTCACCAGGGCGAGGGTGTCTGATGATTAAAGACCCGAAACCCCCCCTATGACCCCAGGTTCATAACTGAAGACCTGTCCAAGTAGCACCAAAAGGTGTACTCTACAACTGAATAAATCAAAAAGGCTATATTTGCTGTTTCTATCTATTATTCTTGAATGTCAGTTTTTGATTGAATATGTTTGGGTTTTGGTTTAGGGCAGCAACTAACAATTATTTTCACTATCCATAAATCTCTATTTGAATAATCATTTAGTCGATAAAATGTCAGACAAAAGAGGAGAAATTACAGACAAATTAGATGCTAATGAAAATGATTGTTAGTTGCAGAATCATAAACAGTTTGTCACAGATTACCAGGCACACGTTAGGAAATGAGAGTGGAAAATCTGAACAAAAGCCCCGGACCTCTCCTCCATTCTCGCTCTCTCTGATTGCCTGTCTGGAGGACTGTGAGTGTGTCTCATTAATTAGGAGCCTCTATATGTCATATGACCTACAGAGGATTGTTTTGCCCTTTGCGCCATAATTTGACCCTTGCTCACAGCTGCCCCTGAGCAATCTGACCTCATCAGCTGAACCTTACAGCTGCAGCTTTGTTTTTTTTTGTTTTTCAACCCGACCAACAAACAACGCTGGCAATTCAATATTTTAAACCATCCGGTCCCAAAACTGCTGGGTTAATGAGCTGCTCCCTTTTAGCAACCCCCGTCTTGTGTTGTTTTGCTGGTAATTTGCATGCATTGCGTGCACGCTGTGTGCGCGTATACACACACACACACACACACACACACAACATGAATATGCAACAGCACGATCAGTATGTCCTTGCATCCCTCCTTCTCCATCTCTCACAGTGTGCCTTCTCCCTTCATCAGTCATCGCTTCACTCAGCTGCAGACACTGTCACTCCGGGCCAAGCCTGGATGGATGTTTGAATGGCGGGATGGGTGGATGGATGGATGGATGGATGGATGGATGGATGGATGGATGGATGGATGGATGGATGGATGGATGGATGGATGGATGGATGGGAGCAAGGGTAGAAAGACAGAGGGAGGAGGGTGGACAACCAACAAGGCGAGGTGGCAGTGATACATTTCACCAGAGATAAGTACACTGATGTGTGAGCGAGTATCTACGTGTGAACCCTTAGGCTCGTGCTTCCACTCATCTTATCGTCCCTCCTCTTTGCCACTGTACATCCCCTCCACTTCCCCACTGTCAGTTTCTCGCTCTATTACTGTTCGTTTATGCTGTGCAAACATTTGTTCCTGTGTATGTCATTATCCAGCACTCCCTGTCCTCCTGTATTGCTCTCAAAGTATTTTTAGATAGTTTCCCTCTCCCTTTCTTCTGATATTTACAGTGATGATGCTAGTGAATCAAAAAACGCTTTGAAAGAGGGAGAATACATGCATGATTATATTTATCCTTCTCTACTTTTGTAGCCTTGTAAAAATGTTGTTTCGCATGGGAAAAGACATTAAGACATCTCGGTCAAAGCAGTGATCATTTAAAGTCGTACATCAATTGCACTATTGACCTGAGAAATTGTTCAGAATTGAACGGTAGGTCACATGTTCTGGTCGTTCAAGTCACTGGGTAACTTTTGGGTGTAGACTCCCCGAGGCAGTCTCCTAAATCTTTGGTGGGACAGTATAGCCTAGCCCCATAATTGCTCTCTTTAGGGTGTCTCCGTCAGAAGAACATCTTACTGCTCTCCAGACAAACACTATAGCATTAATAACATTTCTGTCCTGAGGCTAACTCTTCTGCAGTGGAAGTCAGTGAAAACTCCCTCGTTTAGACACTGCGTCAATGAAGCACTCTTTAGCATTCTGAAAGAGGAGTTGAGATATAATTGGAATAGCTCCCGGGATAGATATATCAAAACCTGGGCCCTAATTTATAGAATTTGTTGAAAGAACACTCTTGGCTTAATGTCATTTGCCAGAGATATCTAGATGGATCAAATGATGCATAAGGTTGAAGTTCTTATTCTAAAAATTGCTAAACAATAATCGCACAATGCATCTCATTTTGTTAATGTAAAGATATACTACCATAATACCTATAAAGGTGCTTAGTATTATGATTATCAGTAACATGGTGATATAGTTAAGAGGTGCAGAAGTTTAAAGCAATTAGAGAACCATAATCAGAATGAATGAATGCCCTCAAAGTTCATCATGATGGTTTTGACACTAAGAAAAAGTAACTTAAGGTTGCTAGGTAACAAATACAACTTCTACAAGTAAGCAGAGTTACTGATTGCTTGGAAACCAGAGTGAACTCCAGCAAGTTAAAACAAAACAACCGGAGGCTCTAAAAGTTACCCAGCACTCAGTGATGGATATTTTAAATGTGAATCTGTCAACTTTGACCCCGTGGTTTATGAATAACCCCACTTCTCTTGCGCTGCCTTGAGCCAAATAAGCTGTGTGAGTCCATGTGTGTGCATGTGTGCATGTGTGATGGAGTGAAAAGGAAAGAGGAGTTTTCCCGTGCCAGAGGGACGAATAGGCGGAGGGAAGAAAGAGAGACATCTGTCAATAGAGAAGGGAAAAGGGGACAGCATGAGGAGAAGACATTGTTGAGCTCCTGCTGTGATAAATCCTAGGATGTTTTCTTTGGGTGTGTGCATGCTGAGTTCATGTGTGTGTGTGTCAGGCAAGGGAAGGCGTTAGGAATATCCTTGCTGTGCATGGCTAGTGGAAAATCCTTAATTATAAAGTCACTGCTACCAGGTGTGATATATCGCGATGCTGGGCCCATTTCAATGAGCTCGCTACCAGCATGACGCATCAAAACTAGAGTACGAGGGGACTGCAATATTTTATCCACCTCCATTTAGATAGGATTGTTACATTTTTATTTGCATAAAGTAGGAGAAAAAAAAAAAAATAGAGCATGGGTTGAAAGAGGGATGTCTTCATAGCATAATTTATCAATACGCTATTTTTTTTGATATATCATTTAAACTATGACTGACGAAAAATTGTGTAAAATGTCCATTACAATTTCCAAGCGATTGATGTCTTCAATCGCTTGTATTACTCTGACTAACAGTCCCGGACTCAAAAATATTAAATTTACAATGACACATAACAGAGAGAGTCAGCATACCTTCACATCGGAGACATTGGAACCGGCATATTTGGCTTTAGTCAACAAAAAAAAAAACTAATATGTTCAGCACAGCGTAAAACCATAAACAATACAGGTCCAATCAATAGGTCATGGGGCAATATGTACGAGGTATAAAAGCTACCAACAGCTCAGGGACAGCAAACTGTGTGTGAGCCCTTGTTAACGTGGTAATAGATTACAAGATACTTACTGACCTACAAGCAGGCTGATGGACAGAGTTTCTCGTGGATAAGTGTTCGGGGAATAAGAGAGTAAGGGAGAATGTGCTCAACAGCAACAAGAATCAATCAGCAGTTTGCCTCAGACGTACAAAAACTACAGTTCTAAAGCAGAAAGCTACAGATAAGGAAGGTGTGTGTGTGTGTGTGTTAGTTATGTGTGAGTGTTGGAACCACTGATTGCTCACTCATTAGAGCACCAACCTCTTGTCTTAACAACTTTAGAGCTCGACCCTGTGGTCTTTTGCTCTTATGCAGAAAAAAAAAGCTTTCTCTCAAGCGTCTGAGATTACTTTACCCTTTACGCCCCCTCTCTCTATGTTTTCAGACTGATGAGATACTCACATTCCTGCCTGTCTAATGTCAAAGGTAGGCTCATCTAAGAGTGAAGTAATGGAGTGACTTGGGTTGTTGTTGTTTGTGTTTGTGTGTGTGTGTGTGTGTGTGTGTGTGTGTGTGTGTGTGTGTGTGTGTGTGTGTGTGTGTGTGTGTGTGTGTGTGTGTTCTCTATGGATAAAGTTCTCCATTATTCATTTGTATGGGAGAGTGTCCACAGAGATCGGCCAAGGCTGGGTCAAAGTATGGGTAAAAACACTCTTCGGCCATTTCTCCGTGCTCGTTTTTGTCCTGCTTATACTGCCATGAATTGAAGATTGCTTTGATCTTCCTAGCTCTAGCATGTCATGGTTCCCTCAAGGGAGAGCTCTACACCACAAAGTATTTGAAAGCACACAACTGTGAGTGATACGTAGCATTTGTTTAAGATGTCCATGCGCTCTGACCGGAGATGTCTTTACACTCTGTCGTCCTTGTGCAGCCCTCATTTAACTCCCTCCCTTTTTCTTTTTTTAAATCGTAAAATTCTTCCCCCGTTCGTTCTTCAGTCTTTTTTGTTGTCTCTGCAGCACTTACCGGCACTGTTGAAGCCACAGCCGAGGAAGAAACCTCTGACCTCTGGGGCTTCTCCCATCAGCGGTTTGTGATCAGCTGTGAATGATTCTGAAAATAGACAGCGAGAGGAACTTTTTTTAAAGAGAAAGTGGCAACACATGTAACAAACACAAACTTACCAATGAGGTGACATTATTTCCCCATAAATGACTTTTACTTTTTGTAAAAGACGAGTCACTTTGATTTAGTTTTGCTTATGTCTCACTGGTCTTAACTGTGCTATAAATGGTTGTTAGCTATTTGTTGTTAGCTAATTTATGCTGCCGTTTTGGCGGAAAATAAATAATTTACTAAACTAGCCGCAAATAGCTAGTCTCAATGTAAGGCTAGCTGCCTTCTAAAGCCCAATTTCTCATACTATAATTTACACACGCTAAAATATGTACACGTGATTTCACTCTCCCTCAGATACATACTCACACACAGATGTGTAAGGATGCTCAGACACATTCAAATACCTCCAGAGTATGCCAAAAGAAAATATGTTTAACCTTTCACTTAGCCTGATCTGCTTAACTGTAACTACAACCTTTATCCTAAACCAACCTTTTACGTGGTATAAGGACATACGTACTCATGGAACTCTTAACACTCGGATCCTGGTTGAGATTTATGCTCTCTCCCAAAATAATTGGTTGAGGGCTCAGTAAGCTCACTATGAAAATTCAACGCTCGTTGGGTGTACTTATCATTTAAACACAAAGCTTGAAATGAAACAAAAGCCAGCCTGAAAGCCAGATTCACTGCCGAGGAGATGCTCTGAAACAGCTCTGATGAAATCTCCATTTTTATCTCCATTTCATCTGAGCTTCATCTCCCTCTGAACTTCAGTCTTTCTTAGCCTCCAGCCTTCAATCATTTTTTCCTTCCATCAGTTTGTTTTACATTTCTTACATTTTGATGGTTTCTGCTATTCTCTACATTTCATCTCTCCTTCTTTACATCTCTACTTATGTATGTTATTTCACTCTGTGAATCACTACTATCGCAAATTCAATTTTCTTTCTATTCATGCTTTGCAGATTATTTCTGTCTTTCCCATATTTCTGTGTTTTCCATCTTCCTCTGGTCATTCATGTGTGTGTGTATTTGTGTAAATGTATGTTTCAGGTGTCACTTGTTTCACTTATTTCTCTGCAAACAGCTGCATCACACTATGATGATGAAAAATCCAATTCATTCCTGTAACTCTTCAGGCTGCACAGCTACAGACCGGCTCACTCAACCACCTCGTCAACGTGATATTGCCTGGACGGGAAGTCAGGCTTGAGCTAATCAAATTATCTCCACAAACATGACATATAGTCCGTTAGGTTTCAGTAATCATGAGCTAATGTAGTAGTGGAGCGTTGCATGAGACATTTTACAAATGGATACATTTCAGTTTTAGATTATAATGCATCACATTTAAGAAGTGTCATGAAAGTTTGCTTGTTCCTAGCTGTAGTGCATAATGTTATGAGCAATTTGCTAGAAAGGCTTGCAGGATTTGAAGAAAAAGAACTGGTGTGTGTGAGTACCTGGTCCACAGACAGTGGACTTGATGCCAGTCTGCTCAAGACCAGGAACTCTGTTGATGGCACCCTCAATGTGTTGCATGAATACATCCCAGTCCAGGTCAAACAGGCTGAAGGCAAACTTATCAGACACCTGGGAAATAGAACACAGAAAAAGGAAATGTCAGGACTTGTTTTATAGTATTAGCAAAACACAACAGTTGAATTTTTCAAAAGCGGCTGCTCATGATTTTAAGGATCATTGGCTTCAGATTTTACATATTTTTACACAAAAATATTCCGATTTTTAAACTGGTTTCACATAGATTTTATGTTCCAAGTAAATAATGCATCTTGTTGCAAAAACACGTTGATCTTTGCAAAAAAAGCACATCTTTCACAGCCAGTAAGTGAAGAACTATTGTGAGGAAATGCAACTAAGTAAAGATTAGTACAAATAAATAAAATAAAAGGTTAGATTACAGAGTGTTGGTGTTGAAAAGTGTGTGTTTTCTACACAATTAAATTAAAAACCTGTAAAAACTTAAAAGTTATGTTTCATTTGAAAAGTTTCTGGCCACCTAACAAATGTTAGTCCAATATTTATGATCTTCAGATCATTTTCAGTCTCTAACAACTCCTGAGGGAAAATGATCTGTAGGCTTACAAGTGACATCTTTCAAATTGTTTTTTGATATAATTTGTTATCATAGCTTTAAAACCAAACTTAGTAAACTCTTTCTGTCTTGTTCATATTTCCCAAACTGAAAATCCACACTACTTCAGTGGATTGTAGGATGTTCAATATTTATGCAACACCTCAAAGTCAAAATCGTTGAGACTGATGTGCTCTTTTTCCTTGTTCTTCCTCAACACCGACCAAGTCACCACATATGACTGTAGACAGCCAACTTTCTGAGTAAGTCACACAGCACAATCCTGTAACATCTGTTGAATCGACTCTTTCTCACCAGGGAATCAACATCTGTCAAATCCCTCTCAGTTCCCTGTCCAAGCTTTAATTTGCTCCCATCTGGATCTCTGCAACTCCCTCCTTGTCAACCAAAAATGAAGCCTTTAGCTCCTACAACTCATGCCGCTCAGTGCCGACCGCCCTTGCCTTAAAATTCTCCCCTCCTACACTAATTTGACTGACTAACGGTGCTCAAATTGAAAAGTCCAGCACAACAGCTTGTGCTCTCTGATATTTTATCAGTCATGCATTTCACCTTATATCCTGGCACTGATCAGGTCACCCCTCCACTTGAACTTCTCAATCTTGATGGTTAAATTTAGAAAAAGCAGTCAGTCTCTTACTTTCAGAGCGTGACTGCATTTCTGAGTCAGTGCAGACATATCATAAAACATAAAATGTTTAACATAAGTGATTTGAGAAGTCTGCTGTTAGACAGACTTGCTAAGGGAGAAAAGACTTCCTATGGTGCTACAATTAGTTTTGATTAAGACTTAAATGTCACAGGGATGTGTGCGCTGACGGCAGCTGCTTTCATGAGAACGAAGGCTTTCTGCATTATTACCGAGCACTTACACTCAACCTAAGTATCTGAGGAGCAGTGCTCTTTGTCCTAGACACCACACTTCTCTCAATCCCTCACAAGCCATCGATCCTGCTCATCTTCACTCGGTAGGCATCCTCTATTCTCTCCGTCTCCCAGCTAATTCTCCTTTCTGTATCTCCTCTTTCTTCCTCCATTCGCCTCAAGACATCAAAGCAACGCTCAGCTGCATAATGAGAACAAAAGAAGCTGCTTCTGCACAAAGAAATCCTCTAAAATGTAAAAACCACTAAGGAGTCTGTAGACAGGCAGGCAGCCAGCCAGACGGAAAGTCATGAAGTCAGTATTATCAGTGTCCTGCAAAAACCCTGCTTGATAACTTTTATTAAAGACTGAGAGACATCTTTTGTAAATGTATTTCATCGCAAGGCTCATTCTTAAACATGAGTAATGAGTAATGAGTAATCTTTACTCGTTAATGGTATGTGTCCAGGATTGCATTGCAATGTAAGAGTACAGACTTAAAGAATAAATAAATCAATCCAAGGGGAACGCCTGAGCAGTGAAAAGTCTTAAGTGTCGATCACCAGAACAAGAAAAAGTGCAAAGATGTCTGCCGCCAAACCGGCCAGCATTGTTAACACGCTGCTCTAAAAACCTGTCCTTGAGATAAAGCACACATCCATTAAGACCAAGACCACCTGTCAATTTGAAAGCTTTTATAAAGATCATTCTCCAAAGTCAACCGCCCCTTTAAAGAGTCTGTCTGTACCTGAAACAACAGCCTGTACGATGACCTATTATACTTGCCAAAAGAGTTGTTTGAATCATTTTCCCTCATCTTCACAGCCTTTTGTGTTTTAAAAAAATGCTAAAGTTTTCTAATTCCAATGAAAGCAGTTTCATCAGTTGCAGGGCTGAGAATATAAGATTTGTTGGTTGTGCTTGAAGAGCCACTATATGGTCGTTAAAATCGATGAGTTTATTGCCTTTGGAACATGTGCTATGCTCATCAATCTTTATGTTTTGCTCAAATGGATGACAACACATTACTTCTCAAATGCGAATTTGATACCGAGCCCTGCCAACGGTACCTACCAAAAAAAAAAAACTGAACCCATTAGGCCCTTCCATTAGCGTGGAAAAACACTCATGAATAAATTTCATCAATCCATATCTATTCAGTATACCAACCTTGCCTCAATGCAACCACACGTACAGTGTATACTGTACACCGCTTGATGCATGACTTGCAATGTTGCATGCACTTTTTCTATGACTAGATGAAAGGATTATAAAACTCTTATGTTTGTACTGAATATGAAGCTAGAACCAGAATCCGGTTAGCTTATCTTGGAGCAAAGACTGGAAACACGTAGAAACAGCTACCAGCCTACTGTATATCCAAAGGCAACCCCCAACAAAACCACAACTTCATTTCACATGTCATTTTTACAACTTAGCTTTTATATTTTGGATTAAACCAACCAGATATAAGTGTTCATTAGTGAACTTTAGAGGTGCTGCGTACTTCTGAACTGTGGCAAGAGCCAGGCTACTTAGCTAACTGTAGCACTTGCCAGGCTACTTGCAGTCGTTAAGCTAAGCTAGGCTAGCTGCTTCCTGACTACAGACAATATAGTGGTAACAATATACTCATCAAACTCTTGGCAAGAAAGCAAATATCACGTTAAAAGCATACTTTTCCTAATATATAAAACTACACTGCTCGAAAAAATGGAGGGAACATTTAAATCACACTTTGTATCTCGATGAACGAAGTATTCAAGTTGAAAATCTTTATTGATATATTTATATCTTCATTGGGTGATTCGTCGAGAACAAAATGACGTGGACAAATAATGAACAAAAGAACGGTCAATATAAACCAAAGACATTAACCTATTAAGGGCTGGATTCAAAATCAAAGCGAAAGGTCTGACAATGGGGCTGAGGATTTCATTCCGGTACCTAAGAGCTGTAAAGTACCATTGGGTAGCACGAGGAGGTTTGAACGCCCCTCCAAGGATATACCTTCCTAGACCATCATTGACCCACCACAAACGGGTCGAGCTGGATTGCAGGCAGCAGAACATCACCACGGCGTTTGCAGACTCTTTCACGTCTGTCACATGTGGTAATTGTAAACCTGCTCTCATCTGTGAAGAGAACAGGGTGGCAATGGCAAACCTGCCGATTCTAATGCTCTCTGGCAAATGCCGATCGAGCTGCGCGGTGCTGGGCTTTGAGCTAGGGTCCCATTAGAGGATGTTGGACACTCATGCCACCTTCATGGAGTCTGTTTTTGATGGTTTGGTCAGAAACATGCACACCTGTAGCCTGCTGGAGGCCATTTTCTAGGGCTCTGGCAGTGCTCCTTCTGTTCTTCCTCACACAAAAGAACAGATAGCGGTCCTGCTGCTGGGTTGTGGCCTTTTTATGGCCACATAAAAGCTCCTTGTGTAATGCCATGTCTCTTGGTATCTCCTTCACGCTATTGAGACGGTGCTGGGAGACACAGCAAACCCTCTTGTGACGGCTCTTATGGATGTGCCATCCTAAAGGTGCTGGACTACCTGTGCAACCTGAATGGACTGCAGGTACTGCCTCATGCTGCCAGTAGTAACAAGGGCAATAACAAAAAGCAAAACTAGAGAAAAAGACAGCTAGGAAGGATAATGAGAAAGAAATGGTCTGAGGACACCATCTGCAAAACTATTCCCTTTCTATGGGTCGTCTTGCTGATACAATTGTTTTCCCTCCCTAATTGGAGAGATCAATATCCCAGAAGTTTAATTGCCTTGGTGTTATACTGTGATGATTAGGTCTTCCCTAAATATTTTCGAGCAGTGTATATTATGATTTTGCCACTTTTATTTACTGAAAAGCTCCTTCAACCACTGGGAGATTAGTGAACACACACACACAGTTTTATTAGTCCTGTTATGAATACAGTTTGACCTCCATGCTAATACAGCAGCAAGTACTGAAGACAAGAAGAACAGACTAAATAAGAGTCGGGGTCAAACTGACGGAGTATCTAAACAGGATTAAACTTTATTCAGTTCTCACTTGAAGTATTTGATTTTATGTCAAACAAAACTGATGTGTGTCATTAAACTCACTGACATAGACAGTCAATACATAAGGTTTCAGGGTCTGTAAGCTTTAGAGAATGAATGTTACTCAGATAATATTCAAGCTCACCTCATCCCAGAAGATGGGGTTGTTTTCATAACCCCCCACAGACAGGGCGTCACCTTGGAGGCGCAGGTACACCGATGCATCATGGTCCCTGACATTTGGCATGTTCTGCAAAGAGTGAAGATTAGGTCGGAAACATTCAAAACATGAATAAGTCCAAACACATTGATTTTTAGTTAAAAGATGATGGGCTGATTCATTTTCATAAACAAGAGGAGGATGAATTGTAAGAGCCTCAATCTTCATCTAAGAGATTACTTTATTTAATTGGCAGCATGAGCTCTCCAACATTCATAAGGACAAGACACAAAGACAAGCAAGTTGATGGTTCATAATTAAAGCTGTACCAGCATATACTTGGTATTCTAACCAGATAATGGACTAAAAATATAATAAAACTTAAAAAATGTCTCAATTATTCTAATTTTGGCATAACTTTGTTTATCACAAGGAAACTAAAATTAAGTTTTGCCAAAGCAAAAGGAAATTCCTATGCTGTTAACCTCATATTAAAAAGCTAACTTTCACTTTACTCCACCCAGATTCCTCAATAGCATTTAGTGCTGTTTGGTATTTTACACAGAGGCATACAAACAGAAAAGGGTATACAACACGGGACATAACTACCATAAAAGTCTTTACAGCTCCAGTGGCATACCATGACATGCCTTAACAAACCATAGAGCTTCTTTATGTATAGTATGGCAGCTGCTGACACACCATGAAATCTTCTTTCCAAAACACACTAGAGGGAGGCATTCATCCCCTTGAGTCTGAGTAAATATTCTTGTAGAAGTGTCTAACGCACAGTTACACTTTACGTATGTCATGTCATTTGTATTCATTCTGTCAGGGGGGCTTTTCATTCCAAAGTCAATTGGCTCTGTGGGTACAAAACCAAAATACCAGTGAACAAGCTGACATTTGGAAACAGCCAAACTGCGCCTTTCCTCTCTCTTCTGTTGCGAGTACAGTCAAGCAGATTACTCCATGTGATCAACACTGGACTTCAAAACACTCTGTCCTTCGTGCACTCACAGATAAAAACACAAACACCGGTTATCAGGAAGCGTTTTAAACTCGAACCCACCACTGCCTCTGAGGGCAAAAACATATGTATTCACACACAGACATGTGGTCAGCATGAGATGTTTGACCTCACAAGTTGCCTACCAGATGGGAACAGATTTCCCGATGGCCTCTGTGTCATTTTCTGTGTGTGGGCTGATGTCTGTGTACATGATGTAGCAGTAATGCTGGTTAAGCTGCTTTTAAACTACATAACACAGAGAAGCTCTGACAGCCCAGCGCCCCCCCCCCTACAACCACCGGCCTCTAGAGGATGAGAATGGTTGCATGTGTACACTGACTAAAGCTAACACACACACAAGATTCACAATCAGAGGTAAAGTGTACACAAGCCATGTCAGACATGTGTTCAATCTGCATACAGAGACCTCCCAAATACATACATCATCAGCATTATAAGGATACAAACAAATCAATCTCCCTTTCTCTCTTACACAAATAAGCACACATGTCACTAACAGCATTTTCGACCATAACAGGTGGAACTCTGTAATGTCACAGTGCCCCCTGCAGGTCATACAGACTTAATACAGTACGATGAAGGAATTTATGTCTCCATGGGGAGTTAAATGAGCAGAATCCAAAATCAAAGCTATAGTAGTACTTTGTATGAGGATGCATGAATAGTGCATAATAAATGTATATTCTTAAATGTGACATCTTACAATAATTTCACTCTGTAATAATGGCATTGTGTATTTCCATATACAATCAGGTATCATAGTTTTATAGAATTTTGAAAGGTGATAAGTTGTTGGAAACGCCATGCTGCTTTATGTCCTGAAAATGTATTTGACAGTCAACTAACCTTATTTAGAAAAAGGCAGCTACGTTGACAATAGGGTCAAAAGGGTTAGTAATGTTAATGTTGCAGAAAGGCTGTGTATTTCAACGAGATGGAAAAGAGAAGATTATGGCTAGTTTTGAATTCACATGCTACATGGACAAAGTATGTTGTATCAATACTCACAGGTGAAAAGCACCACAGCTCTACAAGTCATTTGGGAGAGTTAATGAAACAAACTTTGCAGATCCTAAAGATTAAAATGACCCCATACTGAAACCTACACAAACACAACTAGCATAAATGCTGTGTTTGGCCCAACATGATTAAAAAGACATCTTAGATACAGATCTGTACACCTGATGATTGGTTGTGTCTCCATTAACATAATGCTGTTATTATCAGGAGCCACTTCTGTGATTGATTGATTTTTTTTTCTTGCGTAACATATCATGACCCACAGTGAGGCTGTTCAGGTATGACACATGGAGGTCCTACCTGTATGCCTTCAATTCTCTCTGTCACCACATAGGCATGATGCATTGCAACAAGAGGCACTTTGACTCCAGCCATTTCCCCAAGCTTGGTGGCCCACACACCTGCATGTAACACACAGAGGCAAAAATGTCACAATAATGCCATGTTTAAATGTAGATAAATGCAACTTTTAAACAATTGCATTAAGTTTCAAACCTCTTGCTCCAAATATCACCTTGAGATACATCAAGATGCCTCAAATTATGGCAAAAAATGTTTATTTTACATTTCAAATCAAATCAAAATGCATTTCATCTGTGGTTTTGTTAGTTAGTCAGCTAATCTTGTCTGAATCTCACCTGCACAGTTCACCACACAAGGCGTCTCAATGGTCCCATGAGGGGTCTCCACTGCCTTCACCCTCTTTACACCGAAGTCATCTGCCCGCACTTGGATACCAGTCACAGGGCAGTTCTCGATCACCTGATTAAAAGATATACATTAAAGACAATGTGTATTCTCCGTTCCACCCTGACGAGTTGTACAGTTATTTCATTCTAATAATACTAGAGCCCTTTTAATATCTGCTCACTGAGGCTGTGAAAAGAAATGTGGCCTATATTCTCCAACGCTGCTGTGACGGTGGTGGAGGTTCAGTCTACTGTGTCAAACACTCTCCTTTGATACAATTTCGCCGTACTTCAATAATCCTCTTCATATTTAATTCCTCAAAGATTACTACTACTGCATAAGACAAATGTAAAATTGTAAATTGCACTCCGTCTCTGAAGCCTAAAGTTCTAAATAGGCTTGCCTCTAAATTTGTATATACTGTATGTATAACTTACATTTTGTCACTCAATTCTAGCCTACTTTTGTTTAAAATGCACAATGAAAGCACTGACCATCAACAATACGCAGGTACATATCAGCTTAGGTATGGTGTTGTGTGTTACATTTATTCACTGCCATTCAAGACATAATTTTTTCGAAACAGCAACTAATGTTTAACTGTACACAAGGTTGTAACAAGGCTATCTACACTGGATTATCTTGTTCATATAAGGGTGTTATTTTTAGAACTGGCAGCTCGCCTTTCTTTACGCAAACTGAATTTGCGTAAAGAAAAGCGGGACTTCTTCAAAAAAAAATTAGAACCCCAAAAATGTCTAATAGAAAATAGATTAAGGTATGCACTAGAAATTCGATGTTTTCGCTGATAGTGTAGGTTTGTTTGTTTTTTGCAATATTTCTCAACTTACACTGAATTAGTTTTTCAATATGGTGGTTAAAATATTGTTAATAAACGATACCAAGTTAATTAGAAGCGCTCTTGATGCTGCTAGGGAGGGGGCCAATTTAATGACATGTCAATTATACATGTCAATATAATGACTGACCTCCTTAGTAAAGCAATCCATGTGGATCACAAGGGCCTCAGTTTTGTCAGAATGACACGGCCAATGACTGTGAGGACTTCTTTTTGCTTTTTTAAAGTGGGATCAAACCAACAGGGCTGGACAATGGACACCTATGAGAAACTATATCCAAGAGATCTTGAATGGAAATAGAGTTGAGCTCAGACAGCAGAGCAGGGCAGGTAACTCAATCGGAGTGATATGCTCCAAGGTGGAAATTTGATCCGAGACCATTGATCTTAAATTCTAAATTCAGAAAAGATGAGTTGGCTAGATATCAAGAATGAGCAGAATTCAGAATTTGGTCAATATTATAAATAAAAAATGATACTTGTAATTATTGATCAGGCCAGAAAAATATGCCACTCTTGCATGCCTGATGAGATGATTAAGGATGTTTAATAGCGCTTTTTCATGTGGAGGTTTGATTTTTTTATCTCCTGTATTATACCTTAAGTGTAGCTCCAAGGATAGGCTAACTTCATCCTTTAAAGCTAAGAGGTCGGTTTAACACCTGTAAGTTTGACACGGTCGTTAAAAAAGAAAGACTAAAAGCGCTTAAAAAGGGGTAGTCAAACTTAGAGTGATCAAGCAACAGCCAGACACACAGCGTTGTATCCAATAGAAAAAAACATTGTGTATACTGCTGGTCCAGTAGGAAAACCACTAGTCAGCAGACCAGCGCTCATTACCTTGGCTCCCCTGGCGGTGGCAGCTCTGCTCAAGGTGGTGCAGGTGCCTGCTGGGTCCATGGTGCCATCTTTTGGCACATACAGGGTTCCATACAGATCATCAACGTTCATCAGAGGATACAGGTCCTTGGTCTCCGCGGGTGACAGGACATAGGACTCGATACCATAAACTTTACCCAGCTAGAAATGAGGGGAGATGATATGTTTTATTGGTTATGTTCTTGCCTGACAGAGTTTTTTTTTGTCATTTCAAAATGATCAGTTGTAACACCTTTACTCTACATCAAATAAGAAAACTTTGCACTTCCTGAAGCATATTCAAAAAGAAGTAATAGCCACTAGTAGAATATCATTAATTAGGTTTTATCTGAGGATTGTTTATCTAAATATTTTTGCTGCTACTTCGTAGCTGGATCAATTTCAAGAAGTTTCACGTGAACTTTGAACCTCAAACACACAAAATCAAGGTAAACAAAGCCTTTTCCCTGATCATGTGTGTGTGTGTTGAGAAATAAAAAAAACAAATATTAATACAGACAGATGTCTGCTTTTTAAAGCTGCGAGGAGTAGCTGAAAATCTATTTCACTCCATTAAAATGCAATTCTTAACATATATGTTAACTGCTGATTTACTAGGAGCCTGTGGAGTACGCACAAACCAAGTTTCCATCAGGTATTGAGAGATAAGATAAGATAAGATAATCCTTTATTAGTCCCGCAGCGGGGAAATTGTTCTTTGGTCATTGGACAACTGGATTCATTACCTCAATAAAAAAAATTGATAAACCTTTATTTGTTTGCGGCCCTCTAGCTGACAGAAAGACCAGTTTTTAAACTGATTGGAACCATGGATTTCTATTGTGGAGCGCTACTGAGATTTACAGCTTTTTCTTGTAGCATAAATGTGGTAGAAATTTGACAAAATCATATATTCTTAGCTGATCCATTTGGACTTCCTGAACTAAATTATTTTTTTCCATGTTTGACACAGTAGCAAATAGTTGCAATAAATGTTTGCTCTATAGACTATTTCATTATAATTACATTGCTAGGAAACAACTTGGGCCCACGTTTAATCCACTAAACATAAGTTAACACTGCCACAGGAAATTAAATGAGTCGTGTTAATGAATTATGTTTAAAAGCAATCTCCATTCTTACCGACATCAGGCGCTTGTACTCGTCCAGCCTCTGCTTGTTGGAGGCAATGAAGAGTCCTCCATTCTGGATCCAGCCTGTGTGGAGACCCGTCTCCTCCTCCAGGTCTTTGCTGATCACATTCCTGGTGTGGGCCAGGAGCTCTACCTCAACATCACTTGGACGGAGCTGCCACAGTAGGCCTAGTGAGCAGACACACAGCAACACACACACACATCGGCTGATTAACAAAAATGCATGTACAGTGTGCACTGTCAGCATACAAAACACACAACTGTAAGCACTTTATCTGCAGAGACCTTATCAAGACTTGAAGTACAGGAAAGAAAAAAAGATAAGTTGGTAGTGCGTAGAAGAATAGTAAGGGTGGATGGTTTAAACAGAACCTGCACTAATGTACTTTCTTTCTATATGGTTTGTTACCTGCAGTGTGCCAGGTGGTGCCAGCAGTCAGTCGGTCTCTCTCCAGCAGAACTACGTTGGTCATCCCCATTTTAGCCAGGTGGTAGACGGTCTGACAGCCCAGACTGCCTCCTCCGATCACCACCACATCCGCTGATCTGAGGCAGGTGGCAGATTACTACAGGTGAGCTGAGAACATGACTCCAAAAACAAAAAGATCCTTTAAGTTACTTAAAGGAAAAGTTTGACATTTGGGGAAATATACACTCTTCTTGTTGAGAGTTACACAAGAAGATTGACACCACACTTAGGGCTTCCCTCTACATAAAAGCTACACCCCTGAGCCAATAAGATTAGTTTAGCTTAGCTTAGCATAAGAGTTGAAACAGGGAGGAACATCTCAAGGGTGGAATTGGTCTTCTTATCAAATTCTCGTCAAGAAATGAAACAAAAACATTTCCCAAAATATACCCCTGTATAAAAGCTGTTTTAAACCTTTACTTTTTTATTATCAAGTAGATTATTTTATACATTTATTAAACTGATGATCAAATGTTTTCGCTGTCAGATCATTTCCAGACTTGATTGATTGATTGAATGTATAAATACATTACACAAACCCTTAACTTATCCAGTAATGTGTGTATTCTTCAAGGCAAATCATTTCATCATGTTGTAAGAATTCAAACAGAAGCTGGTCTTAAATTGCCTACTGGAAGACCCTTTTAGAGCACACAATACAGTCAACACCATCAAGCCAACCTGGGTAAAGGTTTAGTGGGTCCAGAGGAGGCTCCATCCTTCTGTTGGAGCGTCTTCTCGTAGGGAACACTTTTTTCCTTGGTGGGCTCTGAGCTGTAGGACCGAGCGGTGGTCTGGCACAAGGGGGAGAGGGGAGGCCTCACTGTCGACACTACACGCCGCACTGTGCGCCCAAGGAAGGCCATGGCCCCTGTGGACAGTCAGAGGACGAAAAGAGACAGAGTGATGCTGCAGAGACATTTGAGGAATGTATTTGTGCAATATAATATGCAAGGTCATGGTAAAAAAAAAAATATATATTGCAACTTGGTTCAAAATTATTTACAGAAAAACATTTCTGAACTTCAAGGCAACATGACGTATACAGTATTCTGTGTGAGTGAAATATGTCAACCCATTTACATTCAATACATATGCAAATCCTAACTTTGTGTACCATTTCACCAAATTGAATTGTGCATTGTTTTCAAATACACTACAGTGGAAAGGTTCAAGATAAATCAAATGAAACTGGTGGTTTGAGATAATTGTTAAGTTAAATTATTAAACTTCAGCTCCAATCAGCAAATGCTTAAAAACTAAAATGATTCCATGGAGATCAAAGGTTCAATGTGTTGCATTTTCTTACTAAAAAAGGATTAAGCAGCAACTTTAACAATGCCAGTGTTTCGTGACTTTTGTACTGACTAAACCTGTCACCAAGAACGTGAGTAACCGGTTTAGGGTGATATCTGCATAACTTCGTTTATTGAGCACGCTCTATTTATAATAACGCGTTCACGTCACCCTGCTGTCGCTTAATTTCCGATTAAACATTAGCACTTAAACGCAACACGCCCATTGGACAGACAGCATGCAAGCAGCCTGTAAACGCCACGTCCGTAAGATATAACGTGGCTTAAAAAGGCTACAACACCAAGCATTGACCACCAAACCTGCAAGTAACACCGGACAGAAACTTAGTTGCACAACAGCAGTCCGGTCTCCACATGCACACTTACACTGTAGCCGAGTGTCCCAGAAAAAAAAAAAAAAAAACACTCGATGCGAGAGCTAAAAATAATGCAGTTTGCAGTAAAGACGGGGAAGGAGTCACAAAAATGGCCGAGTACGTGTGTTTATCGGAAGCAAACTGCGTGTTAAAGTGTGGTAGGAAAGCTGCAGCTGTCAAACTAAAGGCTTGCTCGAGGTGAACTGCAGCTCGCCTGGGACGTGGACGTGAGGAGGCGGCAGCAGGGGGCAGTGTTGCCAGGTCTGATCGATGGTTTTCAGCCCAATCATAACTGCAAACCCGCCCAATTCAATAAAAAGCAGCCCAGATCAGAACCTTGCAACAATCTGTAAAACTATGCGCAATAGAGAAACACATTATAAGCATTCAAAGCTTCACATGTGCACCTAATAACCAATGATAAAGTGTAAGATCAATGTTCAACCCATAAAGAGTGCAGTCAGACAGCCAAATACACAAATTCAGAAGTCGAGGTCATTGATGAGGTCAAGTTATACTGTAAGTAGGATAAAGAGAAAAGTCAGTTTCCAGCAGCCTTTAAAGTACGTACAGGAATTCACTGACATAGTTACATCCCGTTAGATCAATCACTATCTGTGGTTTGTAGAGCAGATTCAGATTTATCTATATTTGTTTGAAAATATAAGTGGATATGTGTGTGTATCTGGCATTTTATTATATCCTATATTCTTTTTATGTCTGCCTTATAAAGCACTTTGCTCGTTTTGATCATTGCCATCTCAACTATAATAATAATAATAATTATTATTATTATTATTATTATTATTATATTGTGGTAAATAAGAGTACTCGTTATTATTATCAACCACAATATATTACAGGGTTAATACAGACAGTGTTAAATCTTTATTCCACTGCATGAAACTTATTGCCTACAATCTAGTATTATTATTACAATTATACAGGAAATTTGGATTACTACAAAACGTAGTGTTTGTTGTGAAAACTAAGCGTCAGTCGGCTATTTGATCATGTAAATCCTTTATGAGAAGTTCAGCACAGAAACATCGCCAAAGGAGAAACGCAAGCTTTTAGCAATTAGTTGTTAGTTTTATTTAGATTAAATTATATAAATGAGGTTGTTGTTGTTGTGGATGTCGAGGGAGCAGCTGTTGTTGAGAGGCCTCACATTTCAGAGACCAAACCAAGCAGAAGTGGAACATTAGATCTGCATAAAACATCATGTATGAGGAGTTTGTATGTGTGAGACACTGAACACATGGTTTGGGAAATTTTGCAGCAGGGGATTAAAAGGTGAGAAGAGATTTTAAAATCCAAAACTACCGTCCCTTCCTCAGCAACTCAACATTATGAAATCGTATGCCCTGTAGCACTAAGCCATATGCAATGCTCTGCCTGCCGAGTTCACCTCATGATTCCCTAACCCCAAACCAGCAGCCAATAAGGCGCTGAGTTTAGGTTCCCTCCTGTGAAAGGAGGTTCTCCCCTGTTCATACAGCCTGTAGCAGGAGAGCAGCTTAATCTCAGAGCTGCAGCCAATCCTTCTGTTTTATCTATGTGTGTGCGTGTTCTGGCTGTCTACACCAACCTTTGAACTGCGTCGTCTACTCCAAAAACCCTTTCATGTAGTTGAATAACCAAGCTTCTGAACTAGTGATTAGGTACAGCATGGCATGCACATGTACAAACACATACACACCTTTACATGTGCAAGTGTGTGTGTGTGTGTGTGTGTGCTATGCTTATGCAAACGGCAAGCCTATCTCGTGTACGTCGTGACCTATCTTTAGCTACATTTCATTCATTCTGATCCGTGACATGGTGTTCCAGAGGGAAATAAGGCCACGTTAACCAGATGATCCTATATCACATTACATTCAAGTCAAGTGAACTTTAGGTATAAAGCACAGCTGTATGCCTAGGGAAACGTGTGTGCTTATATTTGTTTGAAAATATAAGTGGATATGTGTGTGTATCTGGCATTTTATTATATCCTATATTCTTTTTATGTCTGCCTTATAAAGCACTTTGTAATGAATGCTTGTTTTGATCATTGCCATCTCAACTATAATAATAATAATAATCATTATTATTATTATTATTATTATTATTATATTGTGGTAAATAAGAGTACTCGTTATTATTATATTAACCACAATATATACTAGCCTTATATATATAATACAGCCTTTAGTGTGTGTTTAAAAAAAATAAAAAATAAAAATAGGGATACACCGAACTCTTTCTAATTACCTGACAGTTTATATATTATGTCTTGTTCTGACAAACCAGATTTTACTGGTGCCTGTTCATACACTCTTGCCATTGCATTTGACTGTTGAACACTAGTGACTTCAAGTAACAATAGAGCCGACATCTCTTGTTGTGGTTAGATTTTTTTACACTTTGGTTATTCTAACAGAACAGACAAACATGTTCTGAGTTACTAAAATATTTTGAAAAGGATTGGCAGTATTGAGAGTTTTATGTTAAATTAAAGTGAACTTAGAGTAATAAAGATTGTCACTATTATAAAAGTAAACAAAACGTAACTATGCAGGGGCGGCTGTGGCGTAGTGGAGAGCAAGGTAGTTCTCCAATCAGAGGGTCGGTGGGATACCTGGCGCAGTGATGTGTCCTTGGGCAAGACACTTAACCCCAAGTTGCTCCTGAAGGCTTGCCATCGGTGTGGACTGGATGTTGCATGAATGTTAGTTAGAGTCTGATGGTGGCACCTTGCATGGTAGCCTGTCATCAGTGTGTGAATGGGTGAATGATATGTAATATACTACTGATTGTAAGTCGCTTTGGATAAAAGCGTCTGCTAAATGACTGTAATGTAATGTATGCAAATGGTCACCCCTTGTTTTGTTTCCAATTGGATACATTTTTGAGTCAACAAAATGAAAAACTGAACCCTCTGGTGGTGGATTTTTGTCAATGCAACATCTGGAAGTACTTTTTTTTTTTTAAAACGTATATACTTGCTTCTCTGTCCACAGAACGTTTGGTTTATTAACCAATACAAAACTCACAACGACAATGAGAAAAAACAATTTACATTAGAAAAGTTTGCTATACAGTTGACCTAACATCCTGTTTTATAACATCTGAATACAAATGTATTGTTCAAAGACACACAGAGGCTTTCATCAGAAAAGCGATTGCACCTAGATTGCTTGCTTGACATCATGTCTTGTGACTCATCCATTAACCATAATAAGAAAAACTGGACAAATAAATTAAGACATATGAAGGAAAACCAACCCAACCCTAATAATATCAAAGAATGGACAAATACAAATCAGACCATTATAAATGCTTTTCAAGGCTAAGAATACAACACACGTTTAGTATAACTGATCATCATCATTTAAATCCATGAGGGACATCAGAATTACATCATCGTGTACCTGCACTGCTATCTTATGCACATTTTCATACATTACTAGACTTAAGGATTCCAGTGATGCTACAAAAAGATTACTACAGGCTGTGTTTAGTTATAGATTACAATTTCAAAAGAATTGCATTGCAAGGCAACAGCTCGGGTCCAATTTAATAAATCAATTGGGAGACTTTTGGAATGTTTACCTTGGACGAATGCTGAAATCCCGAGAGTTCACAACTCAACATGCATTGATTTTATTCTATTTCCCAAAAGTATTTGTTTTATTTCAAAAAATGTAGTGTGAAGTATTCACAATATATGAGAAACCATGACAAGTGCAGGGTTATAGTGCTGAGAATATATATTCTCAACTTGAACCTGCATTTTGTTTCTGATTACTGTTGATTTAATTGAAGTGATATGAACCAATTTTTAAGGTTTTGATAATGTTTCCTGCTTCTAAAGACAGTTAAGAGTAATGTCAGATAAGCCTTAGGAGGAGTGTGAATATTTTTAGAACTTAGCTCATTCTATATTAATACACTTTGATAATTCCAAAAACATACAATTAAAAAGCCAGAGTGGAAACGATAACCTGGTGGTGATAGAATTGGGAGTGCTAAATAAATATTATACAAACTCTGACCTTGAAATCCAATTTCTGTGATTAATTGTGAAAAATATCAATACACAGCCACAGATGAAAAGGAAATCTAATGAGCCAATGCTATTTCAGTTAATCTATGAATTACTTATTGTATATAAAAACACAAGCTGAAACTGTTCAAATGCAAACATCCAATTAGTGTGTATCACTAACAAAACACTTCCTTAGTATAATCTGGTACCACTGAAACCATGAGGTACATCAGATATAAGTTATTTTATGTTATATATATTATGTTATAGAAGCCAATGGAAATATTTAAGAGTCAGTATAGCTCTGTGTTAAATACAGGTTTCTCTCTTGATGGAAAACATGCACAAATGGAGAAATGGATAGGCAGAAAGATTTACCAACAAAAGGGAAAAAAAAAAAGAAATAACATCAATAACTTAAAAAAGACTTTTGTCCAGACTTGCCAGGAGTTGTGAACAGCTACTGGAGCCTCAGTCAGCACTCAAAAGATGAACACATAAAAGTTCCTGTAAAGATACCTCTCTGGTGTCCATTTAAATTCTGTCTAATTAAAATTCTAAACATGCAATCACCACACGCACAAAAATTCAAAACAAAAGTATACATTTAAACAAAAATTCGGTTGTCATCAGCCATACAAACTGTAAAACTCTCATAATATTAAAATATCTGAATTAAGGAAGAAAAAAAAAAAAAGCCTGAGGGTGGAATGGAATCTGTACAAGTATTAAAACACATTTCTTTACAAACAGACTCAATTAACACAGTCCCTTATGTTGCTTTCCACCCAAAATGTCATCTTACACCATACTCTTGCTGACATGCTTTGAAATGTCCAGTTTGAATGACACTGAGCGTGTCAGTGGCGTGACGCAGAGTGGACCAAAAATAAAGTCTGGGAACACTTTCTCTCCTCGGCATCTGTCTCTCTGACCTTGTGACCTTGTGGCCTTTTGACCTGCAGGGTTCTCCACAGCTACGTCTGCTCCGCGCTAAAGTTCATCCTTGTAGGCAGCCGAGAGCATGTCGGCGGGCCGCGCAGCCCCTTTCAGGGTCTTATGGGAACCCCTCCAATCAGTGCGTACAGTGTCATCGTCCCACAGAGTGGACGTCTCTGTGTCACTCACCCACTGGGGATCGCCGGCGTAGTGACAAGGCTGGACCACAAGAGGCCGTGTACTGAAGGCTTGTAAATTCCTGTTGGGGAAATGGGACTTGTAGTCTTCACTGCAAAGAGAGAAAGAAGATATATATATATATATATGATTTGGTTTATTTGAGACTTTAACATATATTTAGTATGTCACAAAAACAAAATATAAGTTCTGCATCAGAGATATAAAATTAGTGCACTCATAATATTAGTGCAAATGTATTTTGTTAATCAATATTACTGTTATTTTCTAATTTATTTGGAATTCAGAGACAGAGACTGATTTTCAAAGACTGTTCAGTTGCTCTTAGCATGAAGGGCGACAGCAGGACCGATGTGTGGTGTGCGGTCATTGTGCATTCTTTGCGGACTAGTCAAGCATAACGAATTAGAATCACAGAGGTGAGAGAGGGAGAATGGAGAAAGTGGGTTGGCTATAAGCCAGTTTTCCACACATGATGGAGCACACAGACACTGCCAAGCCTTCTGGTTTGCAGGCCCCCCAGCCCAAGGTGCATTTCATCTCTTACAGTCAGTGCCCCATATGTGTCTCAGTTAGTCTGCTAGATCACAACTGTGGGATAATGGGAAAAGTTGTTTTTCAGGGATATTAGGGTTAGAAATTGGGTCAAGGCTGCAAAGAGATGCAATGAATTAAAAAAAAATATAGAGTCCTGAGATGAAGTGTATATTTTATAAAACTGAAATGTTTTGACGGTGACTTGATTCATGCATGAAACAATGTCTTTATATAAAACCACAAACAAACCACAAATTACAACAAAAACAAAAATCTTGCGTGAGTTGAGAAGAGGAGGAGATAGTGTTGGGTCAGAAAGAAGAGTATTGAACATTTTTTAAACTGGTGGGAATATCTAAATGTTGCTGCTGTTTTAAGACAACCATGGTTGGACCACATGTGATGCCAATATGAATAAAATAAAGTAAATTAGAGTCTACAGCCACGCAAGCAGCGTTAACTAAAATGCTAATGTTGGCATGCTAACATGTTATGATGACAATGCTTATATGCTCATGTTTAGCAGGTATAATGTTTACCAAGCTAGCAGTCTTAGTTTAGCGTGTTAGCATGCAAACACTTGCTAATTAGCACTAAACACAGAATACAGCTGAAACTGATGAAATGTCATTAGTGTTGCAAATATGGGATTATGAAGGCAAGCATTGAACAAACTAACAGTTTGATGGTACTTATTGAAAGGTGAAAGTTATTTCTTCCAAAATGTTGGTACCAGTTTATGGCGATCCATCCAATAGGCCTAGTAATCAAGACATTTATTTAAAAAACAAACATGTGAACCTCATGGTAGTGCTAGAGGAAACGGTCAAAAAAAAAGTCATTGGGATTCATCCTCGTAATTTCATCCATCCTGATCCTCATCTGAGATATTTCGGTCTGGACCAAAGTAGCAGACCGACTGTCAGACCCGCCGACTTTACTACCCTTCAAGCCATAACAAAAGTGTGGCTAAAAAAAGCGGAGCCCAAGTCTGTCAAAGACACATCTGTATCCCCTCTGGCTTTTAAAGTAGAATTGGCAACCACACTGTGTCTAAAAAAAAGTGGCAATCCACCCAAAATTCAGAAAATCATCCTCAGGAAGACATGTTGCCATGAAAGCTGCACATCATAAAGAGAAAAAATGTTCACAAAGATCAAGACCACCTTTGAAATGTGGTGTTCTAATTCAGATCGACAAGCACTACATATTAAACTGACAAGAATAGAGAGTATAGCCAAAACTGACTTTTTCCAAAGAAACCACAGACTTCACAATACTTTAATCTACTTACTCCACAAAAACTGGCTAAATATTTAGCATGTATGCAAGTTTAGGCAACTATAGGGAAGAATGTTTGTGGCAATTATAAAGTCAGTTTTAGATTTATAGGTCTGGCAACAGAGGGAGGATGCAAAGTGCTGAAAAACAAGTTTTATCATAGAAGTCGCCAAAGGTGAAAAAGATTGATACACAACAACTACAACTGAATCATTTCACCAACATGCTCATCAAGATTTAAACAACTAAAGTATTCAGTAATGTCGTCATACTTACTTGGGATGTTTGTCATACATGATGGGGAGGAATTCATCAATAGGCAGCATCTTGGACAGCGGCTCGGCGTTGAGCAGTTTTTGAGCTCCCTGCAGGGAGATGGCGTAGGACAGAGTCCAATACGAGTAGTCGGCTATCACCAAGTTGTGAACGTTCTCCACCGCCTCCTCCTTTGCAGGATTCACCTGCTTCCTGCCAAAGTATCTGCAGCGACGTTAAGCCACAATGAGAAATAAAAGATGAAGAAGGATGAAGAACTAAAAAAACAATGGTGAAGAAGAAATGAGGTAATGTCTAAAAACATCAGAGTCCAGAAATCTGCTGCAGAGCCGGCTGTTCTTTGTTGCCACGTGTTTAAAATCATTTTCAAAGTATTGGGTTTTTTTGCAGCATTTGTTCTGCATGTGTCCAACCCTTTTTAGAAAAAGCACGCAAACAAAATACACACACAAAAAAAAGCTACATTTCCCATCTTTCTGCTGATAAATACTTCCAAAATGCGTTCAATGCGTGTCTGAAGTTTTGTCTAATCCTTTCAGTATGATTTCAATTGAAAACATTTGTTTCGTGTCTGGCAAAGACCTTAATCACAGAAACACGGACACACAGATGGGTGATGTGCGATGCATTCCTGGATGTGAATTTTTCCTCTTGACTTATGATCCCATTCCTCCACACACGCACACACAACATACTTTTGAGCATACTGTATTGACTCAACCTAAACCTCACCTATTCCTGCCTAAACAGGAACTGTGTGTATATAAACGTGTCCATCTTACATGATGTCCCAGTCCAGCTCCACCTGCTCCACCTCCTCCATCAGTCTGAGGACTCGTCGTTTGAAGTTGGCCTGGAAACGAACGTCATCTTCAAAGACCAGCGCCTTGTCCATCTGTAAGTCAACCATCTAAGGAGAAAGGGGGAAAACATTGGTTTCAGAAGGACCAAGGGATGGAAAACGGAGAAAACTAAACTTATGGAGAAACAAAAGATGGGACAAAGAGGCTCAAAAGGCTCTCTCAGTTAAAATCTGAACTGAGTGTGTTCTGAGAACACTCAGTTCAGATTTTAACTGAGAGAGCCTTTTTTTTTTTTTTTTTTGGGTCAATTTCCAAGTTAGTAAAACCACAGTTGAAACAAAAACAAATAAATTGTATCTCCTTATTTGTAACAGCAATAACATAATTACAAAATATTTGAGTAGTTATTAGCTAAATAGCTAATTATCTACATAGCAACATTCAAAGTTCTTTGAGTTTTAGTGTTCAAATTATATTTTTAATTTATTTAGAATTCATCTATACATGAAAATGTTATCAATTTCAGTGAATGCAATTAGAAGAGATTTGGAACGCTTTTATAATTGATAACCATTGAAAAATCATTCTATCTAGTCCCAACTCTTGATCAGAAGGCCATCGTTCATCTTCTTGATTATATTACCTGTATTGTTCTCACTGTCAGTCATACCAATAAAGACTTATATGTATAATGTGTGTGTTGTCTCACCTCCTTCCAGATGAAGAAGTGGCTGAGGAAGCAGCCCACCTCTCCTTTGGTTAGGGTGCGTCCAGAGAACGGGTCATAGTAGCCTGGCAGAAGGTCAACACCAAGGATCTTAATATCACTGCTGTTCAGTGCACTGTGAAGACACACACACACACACACACACACACACACACACACACACACACACACACACACACACACACACACACACACACACACACACACACACACACACACACACACACACACACACACACACACACACACACAAACATACAGATGTTATAGTAATTATATTACCATGAAGGGAAGGGGGAAAGAGTAATGGGGAAAAAGGGTGGTTGGAAATGGGGTCATGTCAATGGAATGTCAGATTAAGGAGGAAGCACAAAGGTTCCAAAATGTTAACCTTGTACAGATAACTGAATGGCCATAATAAAGAGGACAATCAGAATTTGCATCAAATATCATAATATTATCTTGAAACCCACAAATTAACAAAACCACAAGTTTTTGTAACAGTACATTTCTTTAAGGAAATTTCTGTCTTTCTCGCCAACCATATTTCAATCGTAACGTTAAGTCAGTATCTCCCATTTCGATATTGATTTTTCTCTTTCTATCTAAGCCGGTTGACTGGTCTTGCTGTATTCAGTCTTTCCCTGAGAGTGTACTCACTTCCCATCCACGGCGTCCACCACCTTGACGTCAATCTCTAGTTCATTCAAAGAGAACAGCATCCGGTCTCTACGGTCATCACGCCGTCGCAGATTAATCAGATATATCTGAGGAGAGGAGGACAATTAGTGGTTTAACCCTTTTAACTGCATATCAGAACTGCAAAGTATATCATTAACTCCCTGACTTCTTTAGACAAGTCTGTACTTTTTACAAGTGTTTTTTTTTAGTAATAACGTGCTCCGATCTAACTCTGAATGATGAATAGAGCCTAAAAAGACAAAAAAAAATCTTTAACGCTCTCAGTATTTCATAGCCCATTGTGTAAGTTCGAAAACACCAGGATTTTGATTATAATACCATCCAAGAATAAGTGCAATTATGTAATAATTTACCAAAATAATGTGCCTTGTTATAATCCTTTTAGACTCAAAAATGTAGAAGTTAGAGTGCAATATTTTTATAGATGCAGAGACTACCATGTTGGTTGAAAAAAATCAAAAAAATCTATAAATGAGCAATGTAAACAGTATCTTCATATATCCAAAAGAATGAGGGTCCCTAAAACATGGCTGCTTCTACGAGAAAAAACATTGAGGTGTCTCTTACCTCATCAAAGCCCATCAGGTCTCTCTGTTTGGGGAACATATAGACGAATCGTGAGGGGTGCATTGGAGGACCATCAACTGTTTGACACAGAGGGAACACAATTTACAAGAGAACAATGTAATATAACAAAGCTGAACCAACACAACATAATGTATCAGTTTGTTCGATTATTATTCCCTGTCAGTATCTGTCTTTATTAATATTAATAGTGAATAAAATGTGCTCTTACTCATGGACTCAAGTTGGACATGGACAAAGTTGAGGCGATCATCTTCCAAGGTTTGCTGAGGTTTGGCTGGGACGTTCAGGTAGCCGTAGCGCTCCTTGTTACACAGATACATCTGTACCTCTGAGTGGCATCAAAGATGAATAAATCGATAAATTAATGAATTAATGAGACATTCATTGTGTACCATCTTAGGTTTCCCCTAAAAAAAAAAGACATAATTCTACAGTAAAGTCAGTATGTTTGTGGATTCGATTACAAAAACATAACCGTGAACAAGTGCTGACCGACCTGCAGCACGGCAGGAGAAGGCGAACACGATGATGTCATCGTAGGGCCACGAGTAGTCCTCGTGTGGTGGGAAGAAGGCCAGTTTCTTCATGCCTTCCTTCCTTAAATCCAGCAGAACGGTGGAGTGGATCATGGGCACGGGAAAACAGCCCAGTCTGTGACGATGACGGGTGGGGAAATACTCTGCTGTTCGGCGATAATATCCCTGAAAAGAAAGATGGTGTCAGATAGGGGGTCAGGATATAGAGAGGTCCTTTTATGGTCATTTTTGTATGCTACCCATGTGTCCAACTCAACAGCAATGGCTGATTTTCCTTAACACAGTTTTTTTCCTCATGTGTTCCCTCACTATGAAGTCACACACTCACCTGTGGAGTGATACCGCACCAGTAGTTGGAGTACGCTCCCTGAGAGTCCAGCATGGGGGCGACGGCTGACTTGTTCTCTGCTATCATCAGGTTCAGGGTTTCTGGGTTGGTGAGGATATTGTCTGTGTCAACGTACTGAAACAGAGACGCAGAGGAGACCAAAGAAAAGAGAGGAGAATAGGAGAGTGATTGTAGATTCATGTCTCTGTAACAAGAGAAACTTTTACTTGGATGACATAACAGCAGCAAAGAGGGAATAAATCAAGGGACGGAGCGAATTTAAATCTTACGCTGCTGTCACAAGAAAATGTATCTTATTATGTACCAGGATGTAATCGGCCCAGCGTTTCCTGGCAAAGTTGAGCGCTGCCTGCTTCAGCTTCATCACATATTCATATCTGGTGTTGGGCCAATGCTTAGGACCCAACTCTCCTGCATAGGACCTAAAACAGAGAGTTCAAATTAGAACATTATAGTATAATGTTGAAAGGATTTGCCATATCTCATATCTCATAATTTACTACTAACTGAATTAGGCAGACTGGTTTCAATGTATGGTTATCACTGTATATATCTATACACATCTGAAAATACAGCTAGGCTGACAATTTATATAGTTCAGTGTCTGTAAACAAATGATTGGCATGCACAAATAATTTCCACTCATAGCCTCTTGAGCTCAGACAGATGTCCACAGAGTCAAGGCGTACGGACATGCAGAGGCGTGCTGCATAATTCCTTAATATGCGAAATGAAAAGGTGTGTTATCTTTAGGCAATAAAGCGGATCCACTATGACAATAACGGCACTACAGAGGCTATAAAAGGTGGGTTCGTGTTGCTTCGGACAGTAAGATTGGCTTAGATCCACACAGGATCAGGATCAGGATGTTGGCTTAACCAGATCCCTGCTGAAAATATAGTACTATACATTCCTATTATTGGACTTACGTGGGCTGGTCCATTGGTCGCCACTCTACATAATGGTAGTACTTCTGCATGAAGGTAAGCCACTCTTTCAGTATGGCTGTGGTGTTATCTGCATTGTGATCCGTGGCTGCCCTGAAGAGCACAGAGAAAGCAGGTTGTAAGACTGAAGAGCTGGTGTGTTTCAAATGCTGGTTTAATGGAGGCAAAATCATTTCCAACCCATCTTTAAGACGTTTAAATAAAACATTTCCAAGCATATTCTTAATCCGGAGCAGCAGTCTAGACTAAAGATGTTATTGCATTATGATATTCTTATCAAATAAATACTTTTTCCTCTTACAATTTCAATTGTTTTAAGAAAGCTTTATGTACATATCTATTGCAATACTGGATTTTTTTTTACATCACTGAAACAAAGAACTATGATTGGTCAGGTATGTAATTAGCTGGATTAGCTGAAAACAGATACTCTTGTCTTGTTATTAACAAATTCTCAATTGATCTTCTTGAATGTATCATGATATTGACATTGTGATACAAAATGACTCATACTTTGACAGAAGATTTATTTTCAATGTGGAAAGTGCACTTCAATATCCTGCATACACACACACACACACACACACACACACACACACACACACACACACACACACCTGTGAACACAATACAACTCTACAAAGTACACATCACAAATGTAACGTTAGTACATCGCCATAGATTGTTTTATATGATTATCACAGCATATTTTTTTTTTTTATATCAGTATGCAACCCAGCAACAGATAATGTCTCTTACTAGATCAAGTTTTATCAAATCAAACAATAAACGTACAAGCAGAATGGGTTTTAAATGAGATAAGGGGTCACTTTACGACACATAAAGCACACTTAAGTGCTCCATAGAGGCATTTACTGTTAAAAACCCTTAGAGAACAGCTCAGTTTATGGGTTTTAATCACTAATGTTAGTCATATTTTCATTAAAAAGGAGTGCTAAGAAAGGGGATCAGTTAAAACTAAGCTCTACAGAGAATCCAAACTAACGCAGTCCACAGTAGGAAGTGAGTGCTGTGGAGTGAAAGGCTCAGAGGGAATAGAGGAGGGGGAGGACTGCTGCTGCTTTCTTAAACTCATTTAAATGCCATTGACCTTTTGAACGGCTGCTATAGTCTGTTAAAAAAAAACAGAAAAAAAACCCCCAGGAGAGCCCCCTACAAACAGCCCCGGCAGTGCATGCAGGAGAACCCACCACACAGAGATGCGTTCTTTGGGGTAGTTGAGTCTCTCCAGAGCTCCGAGGTAGTACGGCAGGGAGTGTGCGGTGTTTCTGGCTAAGATAGCGATGACCACCGTAGGAGGCTGCATCTTCGACTCCTCCGGGAACATTTCTTCCGAAAAGTAGCCCTCGGTGTTGAAAACAAAGGCCCCTAAAACTAAAAAAAAGTGCAGTAACATGGTGGGAGCTGCTTTCGGTGCTCTGAACGCAGCACGTCGCCGGTGGACGCGTCAGCAGTCCAAGAAAAATGAGGAGAAAAAAAAAAAAAAAAAAAAAAGGTTTTCCCAAATGTTTCTACCTCCCCCCTCTCACTGACTTAGTGTACTAGATTGCTCGCTTTTTCCAAGAACGGAGCCTGAGAGAGCGACATTACGACTTCCGCTTTCGAGCTGTAGCACAAGGAAAGTCTGACAACGTTATCCGGAGAGGAAGGAGTGATTTGTACATTGTGTTTCTAAGTACATCTCTGAAGACACTGATAAGATAAGATAAGATAAAATAATCCTTTATTACAGGATTACAGCAGCAAAAAGGATAGTGCAAACAAGAGACATAGTAAATAAAAAAACACAAGATCAAAATAAGTATTATAAATAAGCAAAGGAGCAATAACAAAACAGTAAAGAACAGTAAAGAACAGTAGAGAATCGATGGGATATAAACTATGACGTAAAGCAGTTAGGATCCAGTCAGAAAAAAACCTCTATTAACTTTATAATCAGTTTGGATTCTTAATTATTTCAAGTATCAAGAAATTCAGTTATAATAAGAATTTTAGGAGATAATAAAGCGTTACTTTTTTTTAAAACCATCCCCAGATCTTTTTTTCCATGTTACAATTTTTACATATAATATGTGAATCAACAGATAAATGAAATACATTTAAAAAGCAGTCTTGTTTTTTTAAGTTTATAAAGCCTAAACATTAGGCATTAACATTTACTGTTATGTGATATAGTTGGTGAGAGAGATATTAGATAAAGTTGATGAACATCATCAGGTAAATGGTTTTTTTTTGGTGTTAATCTTGGCTGCAGTGTCATATATTCACCAGCAGAGGGAGGGTTTGATCCAATAGAAGGCCCATTACTCAGAGTCTGTCTGTTTTATGGGTTTCTTTTGCTAATTTAGGAATGTAACTAATTACATTTCCTCAAATATGGCACATACGTATTTCTATAGTTACAATGCTTTTACATTTATTTGGCAACAATAATTACTAGTAGGTTTGCAACATATAACACATATGATCAATTTACAGAACATGATGCATTGTTGCAAGTTAAAGTACATAACAGTACATGCAGTACAAAGCGGTACAAATGTGTTGCAGCCTTGTAATAATATAACATTTGCATTCTTCATAATGACAACATTTGATGCTTTAAGTTAATTTTCCTGATAAAACTTAAAGGTGCAGTGTGTAAGATCTGGCCACCTGCTCCAAAGAAACAGAAGGCAGCATCCCAAATCTACTACTGGGTCCATACAGCCTAAATTCACAGTCATCCGCTCGGAAAAAGAAGACAGCTACTAACTAACAGCAGGACAAGAATACGCGCAATTTCACCAAATTGCTGAAATTCTGAGAGATGGTCGAAATAACACTGCTAGAAGTGAACTGGCAAAAACGAGAAAACGACTCAGAGTCTTCACTGTTCTGTCCTTCACAACACCAGGAGACTACTTCGCCGGGAGGAGAGCGAGCGGCACCTCCCGTAGACAGACCTTCAGTTAGCAGAGCTGCAGTAACACAGTACAACACACTGTAATCTATTCTAATTCTGTTGGTAATGTATTAAACTAAAATTCTGGCCAGATCTTACACATTGCATCTTTAAGTATTTCTTCCATCACTGCGTTCACATAACTATGTATGGCCTGCTGGGTGTCAAAAGCCGCTCTGTCACTCATAGAAACAACACAGACGTTGTTGTTGTTGTTGTTGTTGTTTTCATCTTCTGCTAAAAGAGGAGCTCATTGATTACCTCACACTCTCTGTGGTGAGCACACACTTGTGACGCAATTTGAAATTTCACAAAGAGGACATGATATTTAGGAAAGGTACTTTACAAAGAATAGACACACTGAGAAAAGGATCTGAGATAATCTCAGATACTGGGATATAAACCTGTGTTGTGAAGGTGGGGTTGGGTGGTGGCTTGCCACAGGGGTAGGAGGGCTTCATGGCTGAAATGGAGGCTTTATCAGTGAATCAAAGAATTTGTAACAATCAATGGGACCGGTGTTCAACCCTTATATTCAGTAGAATTACTCACATTTAAATAAGGAAGACTCCAAACAGCGCTGGGAGGGGGAAAGATCACTGAATCAGTGGAGTCATGGTAGTTCTTAACAACAACATTGGAACGTTTCTGGTATTTCAAGAGGTCCAAGAGGTCTTTCAAGATTTTAAAAACAACTTGGAATTTGTCATTGAGAGAAGGGTCAGTTTCAAAAGGTGTAAACAGGTGAGGCCAGAGGATTCAAACAGGTGTATGGTCTTTCTGTGTTTTGGGTCACTTACTGATGGAACAAGGCCAACAGTAAAGGAGCCAGAGATGAACAGGAACGGTACTGTGGATATAGCTTCCATTACTCCCTTAAATGAATAGCCACTGGTGTTTGTCAGTCCAAAGGTCAACAGGTTCTCTTATTTAGTAGTCTCCTCTATGAGGTCATACCTGGTTTGTGCTTGCATCTCCTGCACACAAGACAACAGGTTTTGCTGCAGTGGACCACCTTGAATCTCCTCAATGACCCCTGGAGGCCCATTTTGAGAAACTCCTTTGACAGTTGTGGTTGAGACTGTTTTCTAAAGAAATACATGAACCCAGTCCATCACCGGTGACATCCCGCAAGTTTGACATGCCACATCCCTCTATTAGTAAATGACATGTGTTAAGGATTAGAAATGATATAGATTACATACAGTATCACTAAACTAACAATCTAAATTATAGAAACAACATCAAACTCGTCATCTCCAGCAGTCTATAATCACACTAAAAGCGCGTGCACGTGCATACCGGAAATCTTAAGTCAGAAGAAGAATGCTTTTCTAAGGATACATATTGGAGCAGCTCGGGGGAAATACAAACACTATTTTTAAGTAAAAAATTATAAGAATTTATCATTTCCTCCAAAAATGTGAGGACACTTAAGATGATGCATTGACGGGAAGTTTTACAGTGCTACTACTTTAGCTGAGAACAGAGTAAGGCTTAATCTGGAGTGAATTTAAGTACGCGAATAACTTATTACTAATGTTCAGTCAGCTCAGCACTCGAGTGAAAATTCAAGATCAGAAGATTAGGTCAACTGTGAAAACCAGCAGAAAGAGGAGTGATGGGAGCAGGAGAAAGAGAATGAGCGTGATGGAAAGAATGGTGAAGAAACGAGGAGAGGCATGAAGCCATAAACGTGGGTAGAAAATAATAAGCAAAGTGGTATATAATGAATTTTGACTGCTTTGGCGGGCTCTCTGAATAAATGAAGGCAGTCATGGCTGACAATAGCCGGGTTGGGTTAAAGGGGTCGTGTGTGTGGACAGGTCAGGGGGGGTTGAGGGTCAGATCTCTCCTATTCATGACACCCCAAGTGTTGCCACACTCACACACAAACACACGCACACACATACGTATGTCAGGGGCACTTTCCCAGCGTTAGTGGCCGACGCAGATCTGGGATAGTTCAACATCGGGTGCACTAACTTTTCACAGAGAGGTCAAGGGTGGAGATGGTGTTTGTGTGTGGGTGTGTGTGTATGTGTGTGTGTGGAGAAATTATAGAAGGAGAGAGAAAGAAAGGGGAAATCTTCATTGTTTTGACCAGATTGCAGAAAAAAGACTGGGAAAGAAAGAAAAAGTGCATAAACTGAAGTTATTGAGGCTTATACTTGTCTTAAATGACTGGATCACCCAAATCACAAAAACACAGATTGTCTCACTAATTGTATAGCCATTTAGTTTTGGTTTTATTTGTCTAGGCTTTGAAATATCAAGCCCTGAGATTTTCTTCCCCATTCCCAACAAAATAGGTGAATAGAATTTGGAAAGGTGTTTTCAGGGACATTTCTACCCTCATCCTTAATTCAGAGTTCTTGCTGTGACGAAATAGTGATGTAAAAACTGAAAAACAACATGTTCAGCACCTCTTCCTGAGTAGCATGGACAAATGATTCTGGAAAGACAAGTTGCAGCTGAATTCAAACTGTAATATTTAATTGCTGGGAACACCAGAAATGAAAATATTTTCACCTTCATTGTACTGGAGCGGCAGCAGAAATCTAAACGACAAATATCTCCAAATTCAAGCGAAATAAACAACAACTATCTGTATGCTTCTACTGAATAAAAGTGGACCAAATGTGGGTTTTTTTTTGGAGCTGCTCATGCATGTGTGCCCACAAATGTAGATGCCACCAATCTCTCTTTCATCAGGCAGGAGGTGAGAGAATGAGTCATGGCTCTAGGTTAGGATGTGTTAGAGTGAAAGTGCTTCTGTCTTTTGTGCGTTGGGACCAGCGACAGCTATAGGCAGCAGAGAGTCATGACATTCTCACAAGCTTCCGGGACCTTTATTGCTGTGGCAATAATCAATAGCGTTCCCACAGAGACGTCTTTTGGCTGGGTGGGTCAATACCTGTCACTCAGGGCCCGATGCCGTGGCACACGCCCTCTTACTCAGCAGCTACAGAAGCCTCACTCTGTCTGCTCTGCTCATCCAATGTCCACTTAGGTATCTTAGGACATTTCCACAATTTAAAGGAGTCATGTGTTTTATCTCAGCTCATGTCCAATTGAGAGTGAAAATCCATAGTGACTAATAATGATTTTGATTATTGTTTTTGAATACTATATATCGTACGTGTAGTGTTCCATTTACAAAGATATAAAACAGAGAAAAACAGCCGATCTTCACATTTGAGCTTGTACCAGAATTTTTTTTTTCTTGATAAATGACTTAAACGATCGATTATCTGCATTTTTAATAACAAATGTTCTTGTCAATCCATTAATAGGTTAATCTTTTCTGCACTAAACACAGCTGTAGTTACTTTTTTTGTTGGTTCATAAAATTCCAACCACTTGACTTTTTGAAACTCTTTCAAAACAAAATTCTTAGCAGTATCAATAAAATAGAATCTGTATTTCACTTTTATTATTGTACATTTTGTTGCACAAAAATCAAATTCAGTAAGTATTTAGTACTGATATTGATTGTCTGTGACTTTGTTGATTTTCTTTTGCAAAGAATTCTTCCTTCAGCTCAAGAATTTAACTATTTCTGTCAGTGTGTTTTTGTTTATGTTTTTAATAAACTCACTATGTTTAAAACACAAATACTGAACCTTACAGACATCATGATGTTGGTCACAATGGACAGTGTGAAGAGGCAGCAGCATAGATGAACTGACTACCAGGCCAATGGGTTGGGTGGTATTTTTATATGTTTCCCCCAAGTGGCCAATACTGCTGTTTGACTCAAGCACTTAAACAGGATTGCTTCGGTAAAAAAAAAAGACTTGTACACGTTATGTCCAGTCTTTAGACAACAGCACTTAGTCAGCGCAAAGAAACTGATGTTAAGACTAAATGCTCTGGCGATGCCTGAAATAATGAGATTATGAGGTCAGTAATCTTCTCCCATGAAACAGATCAAAAAATAACTATATATCTATATATGTTTTCTTATCTTTTTTTTAAATGGATTGGATTGGATTTAAATGTTGCCAAATAAAATACCCGCCCAGTGAATTGATTTAGCAGTAGATGATGATGACGATGAGCCTTGCAGTCTGGTTTTAAGTGAAGTAGAGGGTTTAACTGAAAGAAATATCTAGATAATGAGACGTTTGGACGTTCTCTGCAGCTCATCTTCTACGTTTATCCTTCTACAGTTTTGAGTCAATTTAGAGATTTCGCTGGCTGAGGGATGATTCAGGAATTTCGGCTTTTTTAACTTTTAAAAAACTCACAGAAATCTTAATTTTGCAAATGTACTCAAAGGCAGGTTCACGTTTGTATCGTTCAGTCTTGCAAACACTGACATACAATAACTAATTACAGGATATTTGTGAACACTCTCGAGCCCTGTGATCTCTACAAAGTAATGGTGAGATTAGTGCAGACTTCTCTGCTTCTCATCCTCTCTGTTACTCCCTGGATGACGCTGTCTGTCGCCTCGTTGCCAAGCAACAGCGCAGCCACTGTCAAAGAATTCTGGGGGATGTTTAGGCAGCGGCATGCTTGGGGGGAAGGGGGTGTGTGTGTGTGTGTGTGTGTGTGTGTGTGTGTGTGTGTGTGTGTGTGTGTGTGTGTGTGTGTGTGTGTGTGTGTGTGTGTGTGTGTGTGTGTGTGTGTGTGTGTGTGTGGTGGCAGAGGAGAAGCAGGAGTGTGTACTGGTCGGAGTTGAGAGAAGCAGGACACACTCAGTTGTGCATTTATATGAGAATTTGCTTTTAATCTTTTAATCTCAGCTATAATGCCACTTGGTGATTCGTCAAGATCTATTTTACAATCCGGCCTTTCATCAGCGTTACAACGAACACTTCCTGATCTGTGATGAGTCAACTTTTTTTCACACCATAAATACTTGAGGTTTGCATGTATTTGATGTTTGCAGCGGTCACAAGGTCAAATTCTTGAGCCCCAACAACACAGTGAGCAATCTCCTGTCAGTTTCAATGGATAGTAAAATAACTAGAGTAAGACAAACACAAATATTTCGCCCATAAGCAACACTAAGTATATTAATTTGCAAAAAGAAAAAGTGTGTGTTCATATGCGACTGTACAACACATAATTAATGTATGATGAAAGCTAAGACTGTCTCTCTTGTGTGTCATGGCCTTAAGATTTCTATGTCTCTCTATAATTGGCTTCCTGAATTTTCTGTCTGGCTCATTTAAAGCCCCTAGTTATGCATCATATTTCCTGCCTATCTCTCACATTTTCTCCACTAACTTTTGCGAGCTGCCAGTTCAGATTAACCACTTTTAACACGGCTGCTGGGTGAAATTAGTGTTGCTCTCACAACAATATTTTCAGAGAATACAGTAGCTTGTACAAGTATGGATGGACTTGTGTTTATCCACTGAGCCTGTTCAGAAGCTCACCTTCCAATTCACCTCTTTGTCCATTTGACTCTATGTCCTATCTTGCCCTAAAACATGCTTCCCACTATAAATTTCATTGACATTCCCTGCCACAGCGTCGCCTCTCTCTCTCTCTCTCTCTCTCTCTCTCTCTCTCTCTCTCTCTCTCTCTCTAACCTCTCTCTTCTGCTCTCCTTCCTCTATAGCCGTGCCCCTAGCAGCAGGGAGGAGATGCCTTCACCAGAGGAGGTTTATTTTGAGGATTCCCCTGTTCCCTTTGTCCCTCTCCCTCCTCTCCGTCTCTCGGCGGGATGGTTTCATAGCCCACCCCGCCGACTGGGCCTCCCTCTCCCCTGCCAGGCCTTTTAGCCAGCGGGTTAAACATTGATTTGTGAATGGAGGGAGGCACAGTGGCCCCTGCGTGGAGTGCAGCGGTCCCCTACTGTTTCTGTGTGTACACATACACACCCCTACTATACGCCACCAAGACTAACAGCCAACATGAAAGCTATTGAGCTAAAAGGGTTTAATTCAACAACTGGGGTTGATAGTGTTTCAAATCTTTTCAGGTTGCTATTCATCCTTTAATTAATTTGATAAGATATGTTTTATTTAGTCTGACAATTTTCACATTCAGAAGTGTTTCTTCTCAACAACTGTAGCTAAATACATACTTGAAGGAACTAAAGGAACATTTTGAAAGGACAAAATGCTTTCATTGCTTGATCTTAAAGTGATCCTTATCGCCTTAAAAAAAACTGAATCTATCTAATATTTAAATGTTTTTGCTATCTGAAAAAAATTCCAGTTAAACAGAGAAACTTAGTACTTCAACTGATCCCACATTTCATGCATCACTTGTTGAGCTGTTAAGTTTTTTCCACACCAAGGCAACATTTTTAGATCCAAATAACAAAGAACCATTGCAGGTGTTTTAGGATCTTAACAGTATGCTATATGTTCAATGTGGTTACAAGGTAAAATAAAAAAAAAAGCATCTTTGCACAGTGGTGCTGGTGCACAGTATAAATCTCTTTAGATCCATAACCCAGAGAAAGAGAGGGATGTCAAGGTGAGAGTGAAAGGGAGACCCTCTTGACTTCTTACTGGGTTTCCCGCCTCTGGAAGGGTCCTGGCATGAAAAGGCAAAGAGAGGGAGAGAGAGAGAGGGGAGTGGAGATGGAGGGGTTCGCTTTTCACCACTCAAAAAAAAAAGAGCAATGAATGAATGACTGGCTGATTGAATGAGAGGCGGGCTGGTGCTGAGAGGGGCTCCGGCCCTGTGGATCAGCATAGGTTAACTCGGCTTCTTCAGAAGGATGGAAATGGGGGGTGGGGGGGATTGAGCTTTAAAGAGGAGGATCCCCCTGCGCCCGGGGTGGGATCAGACAGGATGATTTATTAGAGAGAGAGAGAGAGAGAGAGAGAGAGAGAGAGAGAGAGGAGGTAGAGTTTGTGAGCATCAGAAAGCTGCAGAGGGAAGGCAGCATTCAAAACTGCTGATCTGCAGACATGAGGATGGGCTTGATTCAGATTCCAGAGAGAAAGGGACTCGAGCTGAACACCTCTCACCTCTTCAGTCCTGTTCACAGATGTATACAAAACCCTTTTACGCATGTCCATTTTTTTTTTTCTCACAGTGCATAAAATGCAATTCTATGGGCATACAAAGAGAAAGCGTTACAGAGCTCTCTAATAGGTTTTTTTTTTTTTTGTTGTTGTTGTTGTTTTAATGCTTGTAAAAAAAAAATACTTAAACTGATCTCATTAGTCAAAGTGTTCACGGTGTAAACAGGTGCACCTGAAGGGGTCAAAAGATGTAACCTTGGCGTTTTAAAATAAATAAAAGAACAGCTGCACAAGTGCAACATAATAGGAGTTTATTGTGGAAAAAGGACATAATGCAATGCAATGTAGCGTATACACAAAATAACCATTGTGTGTGTTTTTTCTTTTTTTAAATTTGTTTTCCATTGTATCTTTTTGTATGAACTGTGCTGCATAAATACAAAAAAAAAAGTGCAATTTGGCCACTGTAGCCCCCCTTCAATCGTCACATGATCATCATCATATAATCGACTCATTTTTCTGTCACTCAGGACAACACTTCTCCTCACAGGCCTGCACACAGTGAGGCTGGCCCTTTCTGCAGCAAAACGTCTGCACATGGCGCTGAAGGCACCGCTTTATGCCCAAGTGCCCGGTTACAGCGTTGCACTAGTTTGCTCACACAGGAGAGAGAGAGAGAGGGGGGGCAAACACAAGACAAACACTAAACGTCATGCAGTGCGGTCAGAGAGTAAACAGTGTCGGGATTGTAATCTCTTTTTGGGGTAGAAAATAGGGCTGTTGTGTCTTTAAGAGGGGCTGCTGGTCCCTCATCGCAGCTGCTGAGTGTGTGCGTGTGTGTGTGTGTGTGTGCGTGTGTGTGTGTGTGTGTGTGTGTGTGCGTGACACAGAGGACAGCGGAGATTCATTACTTAAGCAGTACAATGGACATTTATCACCCCGTGGTGTTATTCAAATTCAGTACCAAGCGAGGACCTTCTCCACTCCTCTCTCCTCTCTCCGCCGCAGCGTTTATTGTTGGAGCAGCGTAAAGAGAAGGAGCCAGGAGGGCAGAGAGGCAGGCATCCAGTCAGCCAGCCAGCCAGCCAGCCAGTCAGTCAGCCAGTCAGTCCCAGAGATGGGGAGGAAGGCAGGAGCGTGTGACCGGAGTGGACGATGCCTCAGCCTCTTTTTTTTTTCTTCTTTTTTCTTTTTTTGTCACCATCCAACGCTGCTCGCTGAGAGATCCGAGAGGACACACGTCGTGGGAACCGAACCAAGGACGCACCGACGGGAACTAAGGGGTTTCCTTCTTCTTCTTCTTTTAATTTCGATTTCATCAACCACTATAAGATACCAGAGGAAAGAACGTGCACGCTGCAATTGCCTTTTTTTTTCTAATAGGAGGGGATATTGTTATGTATTTAACATCCGTGGAGAGCCATTGTGTATCTTGAGGCACCAGAACTGAACAGTCTTTCCCTAAATCTATGACAGTATACAGGTGCAGAAATGCCGTTTCACCTCGGACTTTAAATTGAAATGAAGTCCACTTGAGCTGTTTGATTCCTGTCTTTTTTTTTTACTTGTTTTTCTCTCTTTGAGGCACTTTAAAAGTGCGATTCTCTGGTGAACCAAAGGAGATGACATTCTACTTTAAAGATGCAATGTCCATTCAGCCATCTTAAGGGCCCAGATATCTGGACAGACTTGGGCTTAACTTTACAACTAGCAACCAGTGTAAAGACCCGGAGACATAACAGCAACTGTAAGAGAAAGTAGGACATATGAGTGTTTCAAACAGCAGTAGAAAAAAAAAGTCACAAAGTGATTTCGGCTGCAACGATGCCTCCTTATAATTATCAAACAAATGCAAAACAAGAATCGACTTTCTTCCAGTGTGTCAGTCCAACAGAGGAGATCAGCTTCTGAATAAGGGGATGTGCTAAAGCAATGTTTTTCATCCCCAAAAAAAAATATATATATATATCTTGAGGTTTTAGTTTTATGCTGAAACAGCTCAGAGTTGGAAATGCACAGTGAGATTTCTTTCAAGAGAGGCCGAATCCGGGGCAATGCTGAGCAGCGAGGATGTCACAAATAATGCACAGTGCTGCAACTCCCTCTCTTTGTAGGGAAAAAAAGGGAAAGAAAACAGGTTTTAGTGTCAGTCACAGCCAATACTGTCAAAAGGGCATCGTTTAGGCAGCCGTGGCAGGTGCAGCCATGGGCCTCTTCTGTAACTACCCCCACACGTGTGATTTAAATAATCAAATGCTTCATTTCTTCCTTTTTAATCTTGGCAGAGGATATACAGGAGGCTTTAGCGACTGATTGTCCAAACGCAATTCTTGAGTAAACTCAAATTCAACCCCAAGAATTGTGTATGGACATCTGTTGCTGCAGACTCACATTCATCACTGCTGGCTTTGGCCAAACGCCACATGAAGAATGTAAGGCCTCCGAACCACAAAGAGGGCCACAGAAGGCTCTTTAGTCTCGGTTTGTTTGTGTAACTGTCTCATTTCAGGTAAGATTCAAAACCACGTTTTTTGTTATGGAGGAATCAGACGCGGGACTGGGCCAATAAAGTGGAGGAAACCTTGTTCTGCCTCGTGTGTAATGTGTTTTTCGAGATCTTGGTTTGGCCCCGATTTGTATTTACAATTAGTCGAAGATCTAATCAAGAGTGTTTGTTTTAAATGGCAAATATCGACTGGAAGGCGTCGATGTATCGACTGTGTTTGGCAAATAGTAGAAAGCAGTGAGGTGAGTGCTGGCAGAGTGAGGCCTGCATGCAGCACACAGACACTGGAGCATCATTTACATGAAGTCATGCACGAGGAGAATAAATACAAATTAACGAGGCAGATTAAATAGGAGAAAAAAATGTCAAAAGCTACATTTGGATTTAAAAAATAGCTTCTTATAGAATTCCATATGATTTATTAATATATAAAGAGCATGTTTAGGCAAATCCTTAAGTGCACCTACAAGAAGGCATGCTACCCACATATATATATATATTACTTAAACACAATTTTATAAACGCATTTGGTGCTTCTTAGGGAAGGTCAAATGCAGTATTATGGGCTACTACATATTAATGTGTTACAGTGCTGTGAAAAGCTTAAAAGAGCACAAGAGGCCTGATGACTGATCCTCAAATCTCTGGAGCCAAACAGCGTCACTGATAAATCACGTGGGACACTTATTGCCCATTAGGTGTTTTTTATCTTTTTACTTTTTTCATTCTTTCTTTATTTAACGATTTTACTGATGAAATAATTCGAATTATTCGTTTTTAAAAGACAAATGATTGAACATTCAAACAAATAAATAGATAAGAAATTATTAGTTATTAACGATTCATGTAAATATATTTTAAAATATACTATATTACCCCTAAAGATATTTTCTTAATTCAAATATATTTTTAAACATTTTTTTGTAGGCTCAGCATTTAATTTAAAACAACAGCACATCCACAAAGTCAATGTGTGTGTGTGTGTGTGTGTGTGTGTGTGTGTGTGTGTGTGTGTGTGTGTGTGTGTGTGTGTGTGTGTGTGTGTGTGTGTGTTGTTTTTGTTCAACATTAAAGGCTAACATTTCTTAATTCCAGGGGATCAGTGCATCATGGCTGCTGTTCCAGAAATAACTCTGTTTGAAATGGACCCTGCTACTGATTCACTTTACTTATTTTACAGAATATCAGTAGCCTCTAAATAACAATTGTTTATTAACTATTTAAATATTTATTTGTGCACGTGTTTTTCTGCGTGTGTTATCAAAATTCATCTGCATAATACGAACGTATTTTACTGAAATAAAGAGCTTCTTTTTAATTAATAAATAATCAGTAGGTTCATTGGTAAAATAAAAAAAAAAGCTGAGTCTGGTTACATTTCGATTGTTGCGATAGATGCTAAAATACTTCTTATTTAGAGTTATTTGGACAAACAGGCTGTTGGAACTGTATATTTCTAACTACAGTGTTTTTTTGTTCAGCTAACACGTCTTGAGTTTCAGCACTGGATTAACTGCATGAAAACTATGGGATGCAAACCACGATGGACAGTAAATATGGCAACAGTTGCTTTGGTAAACATAATCGAAATATGTGGGTAAAATATGAATTTTCTTTAATGTACGTAACAGAAGAATACTTAAAAAAAAAAAGAATCATCCTCAGTCTGATAGAAAAAAAAACTACTTAATCAATGCTATTATGTAAAACCATAATCTAGCAGTTTTTATGGCCCGTCACTATATGGCTGTTTATTACAGACAGGAGATACAGGTAGCTCCTTATGATACACCTTTGTGATCTGATGGTGAGGCCAGGTCGGTTCTTTCACCACCAGCAGCATGGCCACCATCTCTCCTGACCGGTGAGCAGGATCAGTGTGCAGGATGTGGACTGGCCTATAAACTGTGCAGGTACTAGTCCAACCTCCTGCATGTATAATGAGAGTGGAAATAATGGAAATAATGGAAACTGAGTGGGAATAAAAAATGTGGGTACAAACCTAATTTCACATGGGAAAAGCTAGTGTCTCAAGTTATTATTTATAAGCATTAATAGATACAATAAAATAAAACAAAATACTTACATATTCATATATATCTACCACAGCCAACCTTTGATGTTGTTAATATTTGGTCCAAAAATGTAACACGGTGGCCTATAAGAGGCATCAAGTCTACATACACATGCAGAAATCACCTTTTGATCATCACACACACACACACACACACACACACACACACACACACACACACACACACACACACACACACACACACACACACACACACACACACACACACACACACACACACACACAGTCTCCTCAGTATCCCAGGCCTGCACTAGCTGACACAGTGCTACACTTTCTCCTCTCTCTAACCCCCTCGCAGCCTCATTAGCATTTCCTTTCTGCCGGCCTTTATCGGCCGGTTTCCTGTTGCAAATCGGCCTCCACAGCCGAGAAAAGGTTTTAGGTCGCCCCGGGCGTTCAGGGGAGGGCAGCCGGGGGCCAGACCTCGACCTCCCGCAGTGGTGCTGTAGTTCACACCCCACCCACCACCATCACACACACACACACACACACACACACACACACACACACACACACACACACACACACACACACACACACACACACACACACACACACACACACACACACACACACACACACACACACAACACACACACACACACACACACACACACACAACACACACAGAACACACACACACACACACACACAACACACACAGAACACATACACACACACACACACACAACACATACAACACATACAGAACACACACACACACACACACCACATACACCACATACAGAACACATACACACACACACACACACACACACACACACACACACACACACACACACACACACACACACACACACACACACAACACACACACACATACACACACACACACACACACACACTCTCCCTCTTATGCATATTCCAGCTGAGTGGGGCTTTAGGACGGTAAAATCTTCCACAAGTCTCGTTTAATCAGCCTAAAACTGCAGTGTGATCACAGAGCTGTGGCTTACATCGATCAGATATAAGCCACCAGCAGGAACAATCGAAGCGTGATGTAAAATCCTAATTGAGAAAAACGTTTTGATAGCCCTCTGCGTGGGGTGCAGGCTGCGGTGGGACTCTGAAGTTCATTCAGTGCAGAAACAGTTGATGGGGTTTTGGGGGAGTTGTAAAAGAATAAGCTTTATATTGGTGAATAATAATCATAATAGATGAAAAACAGCAGTAGAAATTCTCTATAAAAGATATTATTTATTGCAATTGCGATACTCTTTAATATATTGAATAGAAGGCAATAGGAATGAAATGTTCCTAATGTATTGTATCATTAATGCTTATTGCACCACTGTGCTTACAACTGGAAACATTTGCTCCTTTCAACTAAAGAATACAAATTGTTAAATATTTAGATAAAATACTTTTTTGAAAATGAATTACAGAGGTCAGGACACTACATCTTTTAAAAAAAATGCTTTTAATCTTTTATTTGTGAGAAAAAATACAAGAAACAAAAATTAAATCACATCGGTCCCAAAAAAACAAATCAATAACACTTAGGTAAATCTCTATTTTACCACAGATAATTAGCATTTCTAAGCACTATATAATCATTGTATCACACTCTATAATTTAGTTGTAAACAATTGTAAAAACATTTTTTGTTCAATAATTATTCGTCAACAACTGTAACCCCACGTTAAGCATCCGTAACTTGCTTTTAGGGTATAAATAAATGTTAATATTGTAAAACGGATGAAAAAGTCTTCATAGGAGAAGTTATCAATGTTGACAAATGGAAAAAACACCTAAAATATCCTTGTTAAATGTTTTGATACTGCTTAGAAATGCTAATTGCTTAAGCAAAGTGTAACCTTTTATTTTAGATTCATGAAGGACATTGTAGACTCTTAGATAAGGTCATTTTATCTTTCATGGTCTGGCTGGAATTGAGGATGCAGGGCGATGGAAGTTTAAACACCAACGGCAGGTATTTGCACTCAGCCCTGTGAGTTGGCCAGTAGGACCAGAGCTTCATATACTGCCCTCAATACCTGTCCAGTTTGATCTTAAAAAGCAGAATAACCGTCTCACAGTTTCCACATTTTTCTTGGTAATCATCTCTGAATTTCCACTTATTCCTGTTGACCAAACGTCAATTCCGGTCAGACCTCTCGGTGCAGGCTGACACATCCACAGCGACCAATGGGGTGGTGTGTTGTTGAGATGTGGAGGGGGGAGACTGAAGATTGCAGAGGATGTGGAGAAAAGGCTGTTACAGAGAAGGATATGTTGTACTGTGTATTCCTCGTTCATTTGCTATCCTCCATGAAGAGTAGAAATAAACACAACGTTGTCTTGGTCTTGTAGTTGGTAGTCCAGCTCCCCCTGAGGTTTAGAAAACACACAAAACATTCAATATTCAAACATCTCTACAAGTCAAAGGAGAAATATCTGTCTTTACTAATACAAATGTGCGTATTACTCCTGTGTTCCCACTGGGGTCCAATCAATGACAAACTTTTCATTTCATTTACATCCCGTGTTGCGTCCTGTAATTGAATCAATGGATTCAAATTGAAGCGTTCACTTTGTGTGTGCATGTAAATATGCGTTCAGATATGTGACCCCAAGGACAAACTTGTCTTGCAGCTGCTTTCACGTTACATGAAACATTGACTCAGAGAAAATGAGAAATCCCAGTATCAGTGAGGCTAACCTGCACCCACACACAAACGGTCCTGAATTGAATGTGAGGTATATACTGTTCGGGATCTATGCATGGAGACATGATGAGTCATTTAACACTATGATGGAAACATCCTGAAAACCGTCAACATTGGTTAAAAGATTGCATGTTTTTACAAGCTGCTAGAAACACACACACACACACACACACACACACACACACACACACACACACACACACACACACACACACACACACACACACACACACACACACACACACACCCACACCCACACACACACACACACACACTCTCTCGCTCTCTTCCCCATCTGACAGTTAACATGGCTCCCAGTGCTCACCATTAGCTCCCAGTCTGCATCGTTGATAAGCACCAGTATCCCAGGTCTCCTGTGGGAAAACACACCGTTTTGAGACAGACACATTTCTCAAAGGCAACACACACGCAACCACACGTATATGTGTGCAAAAATATAGGCCGGGAAAACAGAATGCCTCCATAGATTCACATAAAAAAAATTAAAAAACACAAACACAATAAGAAAATGCATGTTGCATCCAATAAAAACGTATTAAAGAAGCACTACAACAAATATTTAAATTATGTTAAAGAAAAGAGAAATCGCTTCCTCTATTTATTGGGCATGACATTTTTATATTCCTATTTCGAAAAAGAAATATGACTTATTAAATTTGTACTAAACATAAACACTTATAGTTAAATCTTTAACTTTTTTGTGGTGGTGTATTGGGTCACAGAAGTCTTTGCAAGCACAGTTTGACTAACAGTCATAATCAAATTAATAAATAATAGTAAAAGATAATTCATGAAAACACCTAAAAGTAACTATAAATAAATATTTTTATTCATATTATTTTTTCCTTAGCAAAATGCAGCCCATAGATAATAAGGCAAACATTTTAATTTTCAACACTTAACAGTATGAAATTAATAGACAACCAGTATTTAGTTTGAGAACACACACTGGTATATTACTGATAATAAATCTGACTGCATGGGTGTGTTATGTCCACGTTAGAGCCCATATGAGATCATAAACAAGCACTTTGGAGTTATTCCCATCAATGCTATGAACATTGAAATTGCTCTGATCTGAAAGTATGCATGACACACTTGTATTAGCAATCACAAACTCAGAAAATTGTTTTCTGGCTAACAAGGGCTGAATATAATTATCTTTTTTTTTTATACAAGAGACATACGCGGTTAAGTAAAATAGTAAAGAGATTGTGGGGGGGAAACAAACTGTCACTGACAATTAATGGCGGCCCAAAAATAACGTACAGGTGAAGCCCAAAAATATCACCACCCTTCAAAAGAGGATAATGGGGGTAAGGGGAGAGGGTAACAACAAACACCTTTGGGTGCTGTCTTCTTAACATAAACTGGTGTATTACATTTCTGAAAGCCTCGTAGGAAACTGTTTAGGTAACGTGGGTGGTGAGATAATGCCTGAAGCAGCTCAAATAAGCTTCTCTCCACCTTGATGCGCTATGACGTCAATGAGAAAGGGCAATGTGAAAGGAACCTGTGACAAACATGCGGCAAGCACACACACACACACACACACACACACACAAAAACAGGGCTGCTTTGAGAAAGAACAAAATAATGAAAAATAAAGATTGTCAGCTAATCACACACGCCACCATATATATATATATTTTAAAAAGATTAATGAAGAAACACCCTGATGATGGTTTGCTGAAAAACAATGTGTGCTTTCAACATCAAATACACACACATCAAATGTATAGGGTTTATAGGTAGGCCAGCTATTTCTCCATTCATTGGTTAGGTGGTGCTATAAATAGTCCTGCACAAAGGCAGCTGTAAAAGTCAGCCAGTCCTATAAGGCTGCTGTGAGCCCTGGACCCACACACACACACATTCATATACACATGTGCGCACAAACACAAAAGCTCACATGAACACATGAACACACACACACACACACACTTGCACACAGGTAATCATCTTACTGAAACCCATAACCTGAAGGCTAGACTGTTTTTTTCTTTCCTCTAGCATTTCAGCAGTTTTGAACTGCAGGAAAAAATGCTCCAGAAAGCTCCTCTACTCACAATCTACTTCAGTTTCATTGTCATCATTTCACATGTTCCTATAGAGATCTTCTGAGAAATCTTACAGTCACATTTGGCAGTAAATATTTTTGCTCCAGTGGCAGTGTGATGCATAACATATCCTTTAAGGTGATATTGTGGTACACAGATCCAAGTGTGTGTCAAGTGCACGCACACACTCACACAGAGTCTCCCTGTACAAAGAGCTCGGGCCGTTCCTTCAGGAGGTTCCGTTGGATCCAGACCAGCAGCTGCTTCACGTCCCCTAGAAAACACACACAAAGGCCATACACAGGCAGACAGCAGAGGTCAGAGGTCAGGGGGGGGGGGGGGGGGTTAAGGGTCAAGGTGCACGGTTCCAGCCCCCCGGTCGATGTGACGCGACAGAAGCACCAGGCGGGACGAGGCGGTGTATATGTGTTTGTGTGCATGTATATTTATGAGTGGATGTGTATGTCTGTGTGGGGGGGAGGAGGAGAGGACACTGGAAATTTGGGGGATGGTTGACTGATGTCAATGGCCAAGATCGACATTGTTCACCTTGGCTAGGAAGAAATTAAATTAATGTTTGGTGTGTATAATTCTAGAAACGACAGAGCAGATTAGAAATCAAAAAACATCTACGGCTCGACATTTTTAAAAAGGTTAAACTGAAGAAAAAAAAAGAAAAATATTAAGCCAGACATTTACCAAAAGAATCTTCTTCTTAAAAAATATAAATGCATAATATTTCTCTATAGCATCACACTTGTAATGAAGGTTTTCCAACGCAGGACAAATAAAATAATCAAAAAATCCAATATGAGAATAATAATAATATTAAATGCGTTGCTATTCGCCTGCGCTTGGATATCACCAATGCTTGATTTTTTCTATAAGTCTGACCTCTTGAACAATCAGACTGATCTCGTCTCAACAAAAGGCTGAGCCTCACTCAGACCGACTGACAGGAAGCCACAAAGGCAACGACGATGAGAGGTTTTAGGATAAATCCCCGCAAAACTACTAACGATGAATATATTACAGTTATGGCTGTTGTTAACATCAAGATGCAAGGTGGTCTGAGAGCTTTTGAGTGTAGGTGTATTCAATTAAATAAATGTATGTTTTGTAAGGAAACAGTGTACAATCATCAACAAAAACAAGTAAAATGCAACAAAACACATAAATCTAATATTTCCTCGTGACCATTTCCTGTTCGTATTTTTCGATTGTGTATTGTGAGGGTTTATGATCTCAGATGCCTTCTTAATGTACATGAGCACGACGCCCCGCGATAACATTTGAGAGCAGCACTGCGCTTTCTGGTAGCCATATCACACACACTCACACACACACACACACACACACACACACACACACACACACACACACACACACACACACACACACACACACACACACACACACACACACACACACACACACACACACACACCATCAAAATGAACGGTATAGGCCTCCTTGACCAGTTTACATAGGAAGAACAGAGGAGATGTGTGGTAATATACGAAGAGAGAGTAAATAAACAGAAGAGAGCGAGACAGCAAATACATTACAAGAGAGGAAGAGGAAACGAGCGCGGCAGCAGGAGCAGGAGCAGCAGATGGAGCCGATACGAGGGCAAGAGGACGACCGCGAGTCATCCCAAGCCAGGTGTAAGGAGAGAGCTGAAGCCGTAGCAGGTAGAGACGATCACACAGGGATTCAGGAGGCCAGCTGGGTCAAAGTCAGAGCTAATACTATGCAAGGAACACAGCAGTTTTCACATTAAACAAAATGCAGAAAAATGCAGGAGGAAAAAAAGATGCTCACAGGTGAAGCAAAATTTTGATTATTATTTTTTTTTTTTTAAACTTTCAATAAATTATTATATTAGATAAAAAATGCAGGCATATATTTTGTGCATATATAAAATGACATTATGGGGCCGTACACCATGAAAATACCGGATTTTTTATGGGTTTTCAGATTACGAAATGATACTGAAAGAGGGGTTATAATCTATTAAATAATAATCTAACAAAAATGTTTTTCTTATAATCTTCTGTGTAGGAGTCATCTTTTAAAATTCAAGGTTTCATTTATTCAGCCATAAAATGATATAAATGACTTGCTGATAAAGCATTTCATATAAATAACCACAAGATGTAATAAAGATGTAATAAAAAATACAAACTCATTTGTATTTTATATACTTATGGAATGCTGTTCTTTCATTGTGGAATAAAAAAAAGGCATTCCACACTGTTATAAAATAAATATCAAAAGGCCTGCTTGAAGCATGTAGCTCGTGACAAAAATATTTATAGAGGAGCCTGCCTCGCCACTGATGAGGGCAACAGACCGTGTGGATGATATGTGATGTATAAGGTGTGTGTGTGTGTGTGTGTGTGTGTGTGTGTGTCTGCACATGCAGCCTGTGTGAATGGTGCTCAGGTAAATTGCAGTGCTGTCGGCCAGCTCAGTAGTATAATGATAGTGCTAGTTTTCTACAGTTCCAGGCCTCCATATAAAAATAAAAAAAAGACAAATACTTCTCCCTGCAACACACACACACACACACACACACACACACACACACACACACACACACACACACACACACACACACACACACACACACACACACACACACACACACACACACACACACACACACACACACACACACACACACACACACACACACCAGAGTAGGCAGTGAATATTGACCTGCACCTCTGCGGGGCTAAAAACCGAACTAATCACTACAGCAGTCATAACTCCTTCTTTGTGGTCACTCCTTTCTTTGCTCTCTCTCTCTCTGCCTTTTAACCATTGGTAATTTTTCTCCACCATTACCCCTCATTCGCTCTTTCATCCTCTCGCCCATTTACTTTTTCAATTGCTCTCTCTCACACACACACACCCTCTCTCATTCTCTCGTAAAACCTGCTCTCCTCCCCTCTTTCATCTTCTTCCATCTTTAGCCTTTATTTTTATTTCCCTCCCCCGACACACACAAGACAACATGTTAAAAGTTGCACATAGAAAAATAAATAGGTTGTCTTAGCTCGATACACAGATCAATAATAATTCAGACAGCTTTTTTATAACAGAAAACAGTCATCAGGCGCTGCCCTTTTAATGGCTTTCTTGTAAAAGGTTACACGTAGGGCAACCGATGTACGTCATGCAGAATCAAAAGTACTGTTTTAAAAAAAATGGAAAACAATGTAAAGTAATAAGGAGTCAAGAGAGGTGAAAGGAAAGAACTATGACAGGTGAAAGTTTTTTAAAGCGCTTTGCGGTCCAGGTAGAGGGGGAAAGAAAAACGAGGGAACAGACAGACAAGAGAGAGGGAAACTGCGTCACAGGCTCCTGAAGCATCTTGGGATGGCTGCGTTGCGTGGGTATAGAGAGGAGACACGGGAGGGAGGGGAGGGAAAGGGCGCCATTTTGACGCTGATTCAAAACCGTAGTCGCCTTTCTTTTGTGCGTGCAGTATTTTCCCCCCTTTTCACTCCTTTTGCTTTTCTGTCTTTGTGCGATTATGACGGTCATGTGAGGGGGGGGGGGAGGATGAGCTATCCATCTTTCTGCTGATGCTGGGGCAAAAACTGTGTGATCCTTAGACCATGGGGTTTTGTTGTGTGTGTGTGTGTGTGTGTGAGAGAGAGAGAGAGAAAAATAAAGAGAGAGAGAGAGTGGGGGTGGGGTCTTTCCGTTGAGGGTCATCAATCACCGACTGGGGTCAAAGAGAAATACGAAGGATTCAGAACCAATTATATCTGCCTTCACCCCTTCTGTACTAACACACACACACACACACACACACACACACACACACACACACACACACACACACACACACACACACACACACACACACACACACACACACACACACACACACACACACACACACAGTTGTGTAAGGCGAAATTAGTTCGGAGCGTCATTTTCTGGATCAGCAAACCTGCCAGCAGACACAACTAGTTCAGTCTTAGGATCATAATGAGCAAATATGTCCAGGAAAGGTTATGTCAGAATGTCTGTGCTCTTGTGAAGTTGAAATTATGAACTGTGAACAACATGGTGAAACCTCCGGATTTCACACACACAGACACACACACATATACTCATATCTGGCTGACATTCCCTGTTCTGGTCAACTTTTGTCTTTTTGTTGTCGTGGTAACATCAGTGCCATGGATGAACACCCTTTGGTGAGTTAAATACCGAAGACACATATTTCTCTCATTTGCTCCCTCTGTCTGTAACACACACACACACACACACACACACACACACACACACACACACACACACACACACACACACACACACACACACACACACACACACACACACACACACACACACACACACACACACACACACACACACACACACACACACACACTCAACATTTAACCTCTAGGCAACTTCCATTCACTTCACTTCTCCCCTTATTTTCTCAATGACCCCGGACCTGAACAGGGTTTGGGAAATAAAATCGGGCTGCAGGCAGGTTTTCCCTCGACTCCTCCATGTGAGTTAGTGACCTATATTGGAAGGAGCCTGAATCCCACAGCAAAATGAAAATCTAATCAATTTGGTTCCTGAGGTGGGAAAGTTTTTATGAACTGAGAAATGAGCACACGCCCGCCAAGTCAGACAAAATGATCTTGACCAAATAAAGAGCTCTGTCACCCTACTGCTCTTTTGCAACCAATAGAAAACACATAGACTTCCCCTTTTTGTACCCCCTTTACTACTTGCATTCACATTAACACAAATATTGGCATTAACAGTGGGCAACATTCACAAGTGGAAGGATCCATTTAGAGGTGAGGATGGAAGTAAAGAGAGAGAGAGGAGAAGAAAAGGGAAAGCGACAGGAGAAACATGGGAGAAGTTGTGAAAGAGAAGTGCAAAGGGAGAGCTAATATATGGCTTGTTTACATTGGTTTTTAATGCTAGAGAACATAATAACAGATCTTGAATCAACATTGAATATTGACCAGATTGTTTGCGTTGTATGATACTAGCACAGTGTCAACAAAATCTCAAAACATGCAAATTAAAACATGGCACATTGGTTAAAATAACATTTAAGTTTTAATATTCTGTTACAACAATGTCGTGTTTTATATCAGCTGATATATGCAAAAGATTTTTTTAAAGTAGTAAAAAAGCATTAATTTGAAAAGTAATCAAAGATGGTCCTTGTCTAACTGAGGGTTGGTTGACCACATTGCATTTATTAAACAATCCTGTTAAAATTAAAACAAATTATAAGACAAAGATGGGCATGATCTTTAAGTGACTCACTACAGTCTCTAACACTGTAAACACAGCATATATTTTAAAGAAAAGCATCTTGAAGATGTCATTTTTTTTTTTACAATGGGGCTCTAATTCTGACATGCACAGATAGGTGATACTCACAAGGTTCGGATTGGCTTGGAAGAGTCACATGATGTTCCTTCACACCATTAAAAAGCAGCTCCGCTCCACCACTAGAAAAAAAAAAAAAAGAGTCAGATAGGCTAATTAAGTGTGTGTTTTTGTGGTGTTTAAATACTTCCCCAAAATACAGGACAAACATGTCATGAGGTCTGCTAAACTGAGAGTACTGGAAAATACATCCATTATTCTCAGACTTGGGCCGTTTGGCCAGACGAAGATAAAGGTTTTGTATATCAAAGGGTCTCAGTGAGGAAACTCTGGGCCTTGAAAGAATCCATTAAGACACACTGGCTGCCAGGATCAGGTGTACAAGCTTCTGCACCCAAACTAATAAGGAGATCAGAGGAGGACGTTGTATGAAGACCAAAGTGCTGTTTAAAGAAATAACACACTTGTTCATTCTGGGATGCAAGAATTTTGAAGAGATACTAATTCTGGAAAACAAAAGATTTTTTTTTTTCAAATTCTAAGAATTTCTTGCAAATCAGGTTATAATCTTAACGACTAAAATAACCTTCGGATGCATTTAGACCCAAGCAAATATGAATGTATTATTGAAAACATTACTCCCCACATTTGTTAAATTGCACTCTTGTTATTAGACATTACCATATGTTTGCACGGTCCTCTGACCTGTAGTTCACTAACTAAAAGACCTTCCTATTATAACTGTATCCTGTCATCCTTTGTAGGAAATAATAGGGAGCTATGAAACCCATAAAACATATATTTCAATATAGATTTTCATCTGATGTCTGTTGCGGTCATATGTATTGTTATATTGAGAAGTCTTCGGCGCAGGCTGAAAACTCGCCTCTTCAAGAAGTACTACCCTGAGCCTTCCACTTAGCACTTATTGTATTCGTATTAGTTTGTTGCACTTATTGTATTCGTATTAGTTTGTTTCTGCACTATACTTTTGCTCTGGTTTATGCTTTAGATGCTTGTTTAAGAAAGGAGATGCACTTATGACTTCTGGTGACTAGTAGTTCTCTTGAATACCTATGTTGAATACACTTATTGTAAGTCGCTTTGGATAAAAGCGTCTGCTAAATGACTGTAATGTAATGTAATGTAATGTAAAAAGTAAGGAAATTCTCCCAGCAGCCAAGCACAAATACAACTTAAAGTCCTCATTTTGTGATGCAGCTCTGACTTGAGGCTGAGGTTTATATTGTGATTGGTGCAGGATTTCCTTTTATTTTGCACATCATTGATTGTGTTCAGAAATCCATGGCATGTTTTTAAAAAGGCATGCTTCTGCACATCTGGCTGAGCTGCAAGAAGAAACCAGGAGCCGACCGACTATGTGCGCCTGCGTCGTGGATGAGTGTGGAGAAAACCTCACAGATGCAATGGTTTACAGGCTGCACAGCGCAGCATGGTCAGACACAGAATATGCTATGAGTGGAGTCAGTCAGCTTTGTTCATTTCTGTCAATTAACAGAGAAAAACGCGACCCCACTATGGTGAATATTTCATAAACAAACTCAAAACTAGCAGGCAGCTAACTTAGCTGTTCCACTGATTCGAGGTCTTGTTTAAGTGAGCGAAAGGCTGGCGATACAAAAACAGACTTAATACAGATGTTATCCAACGTCATGTTGCAGCAAAACTGATCTCAGAACAACTAAACGGGCATTCTTAGTTATCGTAAAGCGTTTTTATATTCCCCTACCCAAACTCCAGGTGAATCGCTACGGGCGCTGCCATATTTTCTGCACATGCAGGAAGTAGTGGCAAGGGGAAGTCGGAAGTGACGTATTTGGATCAAATCTTTTCATACAACAGGATACATTCATATGTAAATGACTTCCAACCAAATTTTTGGGCATTTTTTTTTTATCAAGAACCGCATCAATATTGCAAACCGATAATAAACATTAAGAACAAGAAGGCAATAAAAAAATAATAATTTAATAATAATATATATATAATAATTTATTTTGTATTACTTTCTCTTTTTTCATCATCTTTTTTTTATTTACTTTGTATAAATAACCCTGGTATGGCAAGTTTGTGTTTAATAAAGAAAACAGAGAAATGGAAAAAAAAAACGGAGACTTGATATGATCAGCAAACTGAAAGCATCTTATAATAATTTTAGAATAAATACTATTTTTTGAATAAACATATTGCTTTTTTTTCAGCTCTTTCTTTCTTTGTGTGGCCAAAATTAGGACATTATTGCTAAAGCATGCTTTACAAGGTATATGATTTATATATAATGATTCAAAATTAAAGAAGATAATTGTTTCTTTCTTTTTATTTGCAGTATTTCAATTTTTACACTTTCAGTTATACACTTGCCTTTTTGAACTTGAACATGTATGCATTTGGACTGAGTTATGTTCTGAACACATTATACGTTTTGCTTCTTTGAACTCTAGAATGCAACATTGTAAAAGGTCTACAAACTCGTTTATCCCAAGGCATGGGAAGTTTATTTGAACATTGTTATTTGTACATTTGTTTATTGGCACATTTCACAATAAAACAAAACAAATCAATGTGCTTTACATAATGCATTTAAAACATTCTTAAAGAATTAAAAAAACAGCGTGGAAATGTTAAAATGCAAATAAAATAATATAAACCTTTTAAAGGAAAATAAAATGTTAAGAACAGAGCCATAAATGCAGGATAGAAAAGAGCGTTCATGATGAGTATTTAAGGTTCAGTCAAAAGTAGTGCAGAACATAAAGGTTTTAAATCTGGAGTCTAATATCCTCTGGATGTTTGTTTCAGCTCTGGGGGGCACAGTAACTAAATGCTGCTCCATGTTTAGTTTGCACTCTGGGAACAGTAAGCATCTCTGTAACTGATTCTGTGTGACGGTGGCCCCATTTATGAACTGGTATTCCCTTGAACTTAACGTTGATTTAGAAAATCATTATATTGAAAAGTCATTAGTATGCAGCACTCTCTCCCACATGCCATGTGCATGTGCATGTCTGCATGTATTTGCATTGTGTATGTCAATATGAGAGTGTGCAGAGGCCTGACATGAGTGTGTGAATGCACATCTGTCTCTCTCCATCCCTCTCTCCCTCCTTACATACATCCTCAATCATACTGGTGACAGTTCCAGTCCCAGTATACAGGGCCGGGAGGATGCGGTGGGGTTGGGAGGGGGTCTGTCAGAGGTTTGAATTGCAAATCCACAGCCTTCTGTTGGCGTCCAAGCCTTAGCGGGCCCTTCCCAGTCCTCATTCATGTGTTAATGAGGAGTCAGTGCAGGGGCAGATAGACAGATCGACCAGGGGCCTGGCGTGGGGGTGAGGGCGGAGCGAGGCGATGGTGGGGAGGCAAGCAGGAAAACAACGGGAACCTCTGATGCTGGAGGCCGTAGTGGAAGTTTTGAAAGATGATGAAGACACGATAAGTGCCATTAGGGGCTGCAGCCTCTCGTTCTGGGATGAGAAGCATACAGTCATGCGGTGAGCGCAGAGGGGGGACTAAGAGGCATAAGGTGGGGTGTGGATGGGATTGTTATGGCTGTAAATTTCATGAGCCTTCCAGGAATGATCACACCATCACTGGGTGTCACGTCACATTTGCTGAGCTGCCTTGAGGTGCTCGTACAGCTGTGGATAGTGTGCCGTGCTTCTGTTGTACTCTGATGGACTTGTGCTTTCTTCATGTCAGTATGAAGTGACCAAAAATGAGTCTTAACATGTATTTGATAAGTGTAAACAAATCATTTTAGTCCTTATGTTTAATATGATTTGTTTTATTTGATTTTAAATCAAGAGGATTTAGAGATTTTTTTAATATTCTAAATTCAGTTAAAGATAAAGTGAAGCACCTGTTACACCCGGTTAAAAGGATTTGCGCCAATCATCCAATGAGAATATTTATATTAACATTTAATCATTTTTCAAAAAAATGTTTTTAATCAGACTAGTATTTCATTCTGTGGAGGAGCGTAGTAACCTCTGGGATGACAAATACTATGTTTTTTCCTCATTATTCTCCAACCTACATCCCACCCACATTTCAGCCACTTTCATCTCAGCCTCTCAAACTCAAAGTTGGATGTGATTTGAGACATCTCTTGAAATTAAGAAACGTTCCATATCTTCCTGCAGATGAACGTTAAAAGTCAGTGCTACGCTGCTAGGCACCAGCTATAGAGCAGCCAGGGTCACACATGATCAGATGACAATGACCCACACAATGGATTAGCTATAAAAGGACTGGGGGGAGAGATTAGGGGTGAATTGATGACGGTTGGCTGGCTGGTTGGCTGGCTGGCTGGCTGGCAGGCCTGGGAGATCTTGGGTCTGTTTCAATAAGGAACATAAAGAGCTGAAATTAACATGTACCATGATACCAAGCAGAGAGAATCCTCTTAGAGATTACATCCATAACATGTTACGCCTATGGAACTGTGTGGAAAGAGGAGACAAAGAGCAGAGCGAATGATCATTTTCTATTGTTGCAGATCATGTGACATCCTATTCTGTGTCCTTTTATTGTACTTTCTGTTCTACATTATAGCTTTGTTAATGTCACAAATGCAATAATTCTACTTTTCCCAGGAAATCTTTCACCTGAAATAAACTGGACCCCCCCTCAGTATAGCAGCTGCCAGGCCGCACTACTGCCTCCTTCCTGGAGGGAGTAAGCAGCAAGAGTAACAGCAGTTTTCCTGCAACATCTGTGTTGTGGCACACATACACACACGTTGACATAAAGCACACGTTGACGCTAAAACACACGCATGCACACGTACGGATGCACGCTCACACATGCATGGATACAGACACACACACACACACACACACACACAGTCCATCTGTCTTTGTCTCCCTCCCACTGCCATCACCATGGGTCTGTCTGCAAAACAATGTGTGATGCTTCGCACATCACACATGCTCCCTTCATGTGGTGCATTTTCAGTTAAACATGAGATACATTTCAGATTTAAATGCATATGAACATTAACCCTAATAGAGGAGTTAAAGTGCCCAGGAGGGTGCATGATACAAGAAACTAGTGGACTAACAAATATGTTCTTGTCTTCCTAAGCTGGACCCATAAAATGCAGCTACTTAAACTGGACCAGGAACCAGAATGTTCATAACTGCAGTTGGCTCTAGGGAATAACTGTATGTAAAACAAGGGTCAGCTTGGGTTTGATAGTGAAATGGTGCCTCCTATTGGTTACTTATGTGCATTGCAAGCAATGGCTAAAACATTGTATACCATCAATTCTAACCTAGTTGTTGCTTAGTATCATCAGTGATGGTGTCTTTTCTACCATAACAAGGATATATCGAGAGAGAAATCCTCTGTGTTTTTATAGTTCATCAATGTTACATCTGGCTATTATCTATTTATTTCTTATTATTTTAGTTTTCTTTTAATTATTGTCAAACAATCTCATAAAAAGCCCAAAACAAAGTTTTTTTTCAGTCTCTCAATACATTCCAACTTCCCCAGGCTTCCCTCAGTAAATATGGTCATGTCGTCTGGTGCAACAGTGTGGCTCATTGATGTGTTTCTGATTTTGGACAACAACGAAGGTCTAAGTCACATAGAAATAAACTGTATCAGATTTAAAAGGCATCACTTAATTGTTGCCTAAGGTCTTTTAATGCGATTTGATGATTATGAGAAATGTAAAGGATAACCAGACATAATTACAGTAAAACTACTATTTGTTTTCATTCTGAACAAAACCAAACTCTTTGTCACAAGCAATCATTTTATTTGAAAAAACAGTGAATTGCTATATACAGTTTGTAAAAAAAAAAATCGTTAGATCAGTCCTGAAACATTTCTTATCTTTTTGCTTTTTACGTTCATCTCACGCAGTCCTGTTATAAAAAACAGGAGTATCCACACATGGTCAGAGCATTCCTGTACAGCATTCAACAGAGGACAAATAAAAACATATCACATCAACACTACTATCACCTTTTCATCATCAGTGTTATCAGATATCAAACCTAAACCTGTAGATTTTATATCTAATAATATCGGTATCAAACATTGGTCTCAAAAAACACACAATACATGTGTTTTTGTATATATGTCTTCCTGTTATATTGTATTACAATTAATGATTCAGTGTTTTGATAACTAAAGATCGCCCCCTGTTGGACCACAGTGTGAACTGGCACATGGCTCCTCATGATCAGGCTCAAACTAGAAAGTGGGACAATCAAACATCCAGTTAAGAATCTCTGATATGCAACTCAGGCAGAGGGGTATTTTTTAGAATTATTTCTGATTGATTGATATCTGATATGACTTTGCTTCATTTGCAGATAATCAGAGAGAACAAAGAATATACGTTTTTTGTTAATGTGTGGGGGGGTGTCTGTTCCTCAGGGGTCTCAGCCCTTGGTTGAAATGATTGCATAGCTCTGAGAGTTGGCGCCAGCCCTCTCAGGCCAACATGCTGTAAATACAGGAATGATTTAACACTGAACAGTCAGCCAGAAGCAATAAAAAGGATTAGCTCTATTGCTGAAACACAAACTCAAAACATACAATTAAAAGTCATTCCCTGCAGCAGGGCTGTGGTCCATGTGTCCTTATTTGCCTCAGTTTTGGAACCTCTTTTATCATTCATTGGCGTTCAAACTGGATTAAAGAAGATAACAGATTTCTCTGCCTGTTTGGTATCAATTCAGATTATTTTACAGACCTAAAAGATCTACATTGAAATTATCATCTGCATATTTCTCAAGTTTGACAGATTGCTATATTTAAATTAGCAGTTTAGAGCGACATTTGACTTTGTATAACATTTGTAGCTGCATGCACCAACCATTTTAATTATTTCTGGAACATAATTTACTTAAAAGTATGTTTAAATACTTGAATACTAAATTTAAAGAGTATGCATCCCATTGTTTCCCCGTCTCTTAGTGCCGCTTTGATCTAAATTATGTGCACAAGAAACACAATATCAAATGTATTAGTCAAACAGCTACAACAGAGGGAAGTTGCTTTGTCCTTTTAACATATTTAACAACTCGCAAAGCCCTCATATTGAAGTTGCTTCATTACTTTTGCAAATGTTTCATTTCTGACACACTTATTAATGCATGCCTGATACATTTTTAATGGGATTCAATGGGACAGCTTGATGCATATTTAATATAGTTTTATGAATATGGTTCCCTCAGAATAAGCTCTGTCAGATTCTTATCAGTTTGGCGAAGCAACGTCCATGATGTTTAGATATCCTTTGATCAAAACAAATAAATAAAGACAAAAAAAAATACATGAAACATTAATGACGTACAAAAATGAAGGAATGTAAACAAACATACGCAGGCGCACAGAAGCTCACTCACTCACAGAGACAGAACATCTTTATATGAGCTATGTAAGTTATTGTTAGCGTTCCTGCTGTGTGTGACAGCAGTTGTTTGAAACGAGAAAGTCTGTTTTATTGGAGCAAAGCCAAACTCTGCAGCTTTGTCCGGCCCTCGGGACACACCGTGCACATGTTACTGTTTGTACCAAGCAGAGGAGCGGGACACCCTCCTCCCCATCTTCTTTTCCACTTAGCTTGTCCTCTCTCTCCGACGTCATTTAAATATTTTAAGCGCCAAGTGAGGAAGTTCACAGGGAGGAACAGAAAGAGAAGTACACATTGAGTGCAACACGTGGTATAAGTGAGACCCTCTTTTCTGTCTTTCTCACTGCACATGCTCTGTTAGCTGCCTCTTCATTCAATCTCCTGCCCCCCTTCCCAGTGTTCACGCTGGACTCTTCCACATCATCCTTTACGACGCAAAACAAGACCATACCACAATGAGTGGTGTGTGCATATGGGGGTGTTTTGGAGATGCCGGTTGTTTGGGCAGGTGCTATAGCTCGCTGTGGCGCACAGGAGGCTCCAGCTTGTGTGAGAGAGCGGTGAGAACCTTGTCGAACTTCTCGTAGCGCTCTGATTGGCTGCCCTCAGAGCCGCGGCTGCCCCACAGGAGACGCATCTGAAACTCTGTCTGGAAGATCTCGTGTATTTCTGCTCGCTCCTGGAATCCTGGAGAGGAAAGGAGCGGGAGTTACTCTTTGTAGATGACATGGTTTTTGTAATGATCATCAACAGAAAATCAAAAAGGTTCAAGAAAAATCCGATTATTGGATAATAAAATAAAACAAGATTGTGGAAAAACTTAAACAGAAACGATTTCTTCAACTAATAAAATGAACTAACATGATAAAGTCTTGAGTGTCTGTTCTTCCATTTATGTCAAAAAATATAAATTTTTCACACACCAAAAATTGTGACATAGAATATAGGCATATCAATAATACTGTAACAAAAATTAACTAAACTATTGAAACAGAAGATAAGAAAAATTCAAAATGCATCATATATGTAAACTAAGTCAAAACTGAAAAATAAATAAATGCTGAAATGCTCAATTAAATTAATTAATTACCCTTAAGATTAAATAAAAATTGCTTTTTGGAACATAAACATCTTGAGCTGAACCAGTTTTTACAATTTGAAGTGAGCATCTTAACATCGGCGCATAGAAATATTGATGAGGGGAGCAGACTGAGGTCAGGCTGATCGATAGCGAGATATAACAGGAAACAGAGATGTGAGCGGATAGCTATTGACACAGTTCAATAAAGCAGTAATGGGCTCAAACTGAGAACCATTGGGGAGGTATTAGGGGTCAATACAGTTAACATAGTAAACACACACAATCATTACATCAAATTAGTGATACTGAACACGCTCATCATTACTAACAGCGATGTGTTAACAACACGAGATGTAACACGATGCAAGAGAAAATGCAAGAGATTCTTTTCATAACTTCTTAAGGTCAGTGTGGATGAAATATAATAAAAGGTTGACTGTATTAATGAGCTTAAACCAAATAGTATTAGGGGTAAAGGGGTGAAGAGAAAATATACTTTTTCTAAAGCCATGCTGGCACTTCTTTGAAGCTGAACTTAAGCATTTGAGCGCTTTGAATACTAACTAATTACTATCAGCATGCCAACATGGTCACAATGACAATGCTCACATACTGTTGCTAGCAGATATAATGTCTACCTTGTATATCCTCTCAGTTTAGTGTGTAAGCAATGTGTTAGTAAGCATTAAACACAACACAGCTACATTTGATGGGAAATGTCAATAGTTCTGCAGGTAAATCGTTCATAAACTTAAGCATTGGACATATAACATTTTTGAACGCTATATGGGTCAGAGGATCAACAAGTTTATTACAATAAATAACTTTTTAACGTGAATGTGTGTAACAAAATTCATGGCAAATCCATCCAATAGTTGATAGTCGAGAAATTTCAATTTAGTCAGGGGATTACTAAAATCATTTGGATTCATTGTCTGGGAACTAACCATTCCTCCAAAATACCAAAGTGGTACAGACCGACAAGCAGACACTGCCATACATGGTGCTACGGTGCTAACACGGCTAAAACAACAACGATGCTGACTCGGGTCACGCCTCCAAAGACTGCCCTTGGCCTTACCCTGCAGTTTACTCTCAGTGTTGGTTCTGTAGATCTCCCCGTGATTTGCGATGGTACGGGCAGCCTCTAGGTGGTACATCACCACATCTACTCCCACCTCGGCACTCTCCCAGGGCTCCAGCGCCTCCCCAACCGCCATGCCTCGCTCCAATAAGGACAGGACGGGGATGATGTGGGGGACGGAAGTGTTGGAGAGGGCATTTGACTCTGTGATCACATCCAAGAGATTTCAGTTAAGAATTGTAAATAAATACACACTTTTGCACATTTTTGATTGAAAATTGCAAACACCTACCGACCATTTAAACTAGGGTCTCACCTTTGCCATCGTTCATATTCTTCATGAAAGGTTTGAGTTTCTTTTCATATAGAATAGCGCCCTCTGTGTGTCTCTGGCGTAAAGTCACCCACGTCTGTTCCAGGCGGGAAATCTGTGAAACGCCAAGAAAATGTTTTAATGCAAACCTTTGAAGATTCTTTGGGAATGATGGTGACTTTCATTGATTTTTAACTCTCTTACCTGTGGCAACTCCAGGGCTCTCATCACTGCAGCAAAGCCAAACATGTTGCCCAGGTTGCTTTTTAACTCGGCTGCCAGTTGGATGGTCTTGTGGAGCAGGGCCGCCCTCTCCTCTGTGCTTCCCGTGCAGCCTAGCAGGTCCACTGCCATCATGATAGACATGGTGTAGAACCTGAGAAAAGAAGAACTTGCTACTCAATAAAATGCATCAATAGGAGTTAATTACTGCTGCTGATAGGGAAGCAGAGGGTGATGAGTCATAGCCCGTTTTGAAAGCCACTCTGGAAATTCACATCATGGCTGACAGTAGTGTGTTACAAGATTAGAACAGAGGAGGAGAGCGAAGAGAGGATGTGGAGGGATAGAACAGAAGAGAACAGCTAATCAATAGCTGAATTAATGAAGGGGTTACTGAGTGATGTACAAAGGAAGACAGTGTGAAAACAAAGCGTGTTTGTACCTCTCCAGTAGGTCAAGTCTTAGCTGGTGTCCATGTGGTAGTGTCAGTAACTCCAACCCCGAGGACACTCCCATCATCCTTTGCATCTCTGAGGTTACACCTAATATTCTAGCCACCTGTCCAAGAGTAAAAAAAAAAAGAAGATTAGTTGTATTTGTGGTTTGTGTGTAGCCATTTGTTTGTGTGTGAATATGTTTGTGTGCTTACATTCATGTGTGCCTATATGCATGCCTATTAGTGTTCACATTTGGTGATTGTGCATTGGCTGTGTGTGAGTATGCAAGTCAGCATGTGTGAATGCATGCTTTTGTATGCATGTGTGAGCCTGTGTGCTTGCATGTGAGCTGCATACATTTCTAAGTGTTTTTATGCATACCGTGCAGTCCGCCATGGTGATGTGTTTAGCCGCGGTCCTTGCGTCCACCTCAGCAAGCAGCTCTTTGACTCTCTTCAGCACCGACATCTCCAGAGGCTTATTCTCAGCTGGCATAAGGCAAGACTCGTACCTGCAAGTGAAGAGTTATGTTAAGATTACAACATAATGGTTTTTTAAACCTGGCAGAATCATCCAGCAGTCCAGTTGTTTGGTTCAAAGAAGAGTTATGACTTTAAGTTCATCATGTAGCAATAAGAACCAAGTTACTAAAAAATGATAAACATCCAACCCTCGGTTATGGATATGTAAGGCCTCTGGACATATCAACAAACTGGACTAAAACATCAGCAAGCCAAGCCAAATACACTGTATATATTTTAAACCAAACAACACTCAACACTAGTTCAAATATATGTGCCGTTGTGCCAGTCACAGGCAGACACTGGTGCCTCAATCATGAATTGCCTTTTCTACCAATTTCCCCGCTAGTGTCAACACGGACAATAATCCCCATGCGCCAACATTTCACAGGGGACCCTTAGATGTCCAAAGCTGCTGCCTGCTCCATCGCCGCTGCCCACTCACTGTACCTGACCATTTTTCCAGTGATAGGCCTCATCTGCTTCGTCCTCCCATGGCACCATAAGCCCAATAAAACACAGTGCCTCGGACCACAGCACAAAGTCTGCCCTCAGGCTATTTCCCAAAGGGTTATCAGCTGTGTTCTCAAGTCTTTTTCCAGTTTCTGCTCACTCATAGCTGCACTCCACTATTTTTACCCTCAATGACAAAATGTCAGCAGGTATGTTAACCCCTTGAACAAACCAACTCTAACTGTGTACGTTCCACGGTTTCTTTTGAGCTTCGGCAGTGAAAGTCTTTTCTACAGATCATCAATCTGACTGAGCCGAATTTCCAGCCATAAAGTTATTTGATAAACAGGAAGGCCATATTTCTTTACCTTCTCTTCCTACTATGGACATGACAAGTATTCCTTAAATGCAAATTCAGCCTTAGCAACTAGACAATGAAACATGATCACTGTAATCCAAATTTTTTCACTCAAAGAAGAGAATATAACAAGAATCATTCCTGCAGAAGTGACTCCCACTGTTATAGTAAAGCAAAGTACATAGAAAATAGTAAGCGGTTGTGTGATTTTTTTTTAGCAACATTCTAACTGTACGGTTTTACATATTGAGCTGAAAGTCGGCAACTCCAGCACCATCCACAATGTATTTGAAAGAATGTTTTGGACAGTTTAAACGCCCATACTCCTGATTTAGTTCATGAATTTCTTTGTATTCTCCTTCCCATCTAGACTTACTCATGCCCTCACTTAACTCCTGCCTTTGTGTTGTTAATAGCTTTGATAAAGTACTCCAAATCAGATTAAAAGGTTGGGTACTCTTTGGAAACACCCTAATGTGCAAGTTTGGAATCCTAATCCTGTTTGTGTTTGTACTTTGTGTGTATGTGTACCTGGACGGCCTGAACGAGGACGCTGTCTCCACCTGTGGGGCGCTGAACATCCCCTCTCCTTCCACCCTCGCTCCGTCCTCCCTCCCTTCTTCCACTCGCAATCGCTCCACGTAGCTCTTGGTGGGGGGTTTAGGGGGCCCAGCGGGACAAGGTCTGAGGTCACAGTAGCTCCCTGCTGTTTCCGAGGAATGTGATTGGTAGCCGGGATGATGGGCGGGCGTTGAGTGAGCCGAGTGAGAGGTAAACGCGGGATGCTCTGGAGGGTTGTTACTGGCCGAGGGGCTGAGCTGAGGGTCGCTGGATCGACGCATCTGGGGCGAGGGTGGGATGACAGCAAGGACCCTCCCGCTTGAGTGGGCTCTCTGCCTGGTGACTGAAGAAAGAGAGAACAGTCTCACTAGCTCTCATGGAGACTTTGTCTGTGAATGTGACAGGGAGACCTTTTATTTTATTTTTTATCCATGTGTCTGTGTGTCTCTGGCACTTACTAGCACTATATGCAGGAGACAGTGGGGTCTCCCCAACAGGTGACAAGGGGCAGCGATACTCCTGAATCTGGTCCATGCTCATCGCACAGTTCCGCATTGCGTCTTTATGGTGGTGGATTGTCGACGGGCTGCAAACAAAGCATTTTTTAGGATTTAAAAAATCTTTGGGAATGGATTTCTGTCAAGGCACTGAAGGGAACCTCACAAAGCAGTGCAGTTAAGGCTGGCACAATTATCAGTTTCAGATGACAGGAATGGTGTCGATACGGATGCAAAGGCTAATTATTATAGAGTGAGAGAAGTGGGAGACATTTTAGTTGGTGCAACCTTGAAGACAATTATTCTACTTCATGACACACTCATGTGTTATTCAGGAATTAAAACCATTTTAGGACCTTAAAGCAGGAGCAGATAATGTAGCAGTGTGGCTTCTTGAGAAGAGATTAAATGCAAACTTTGAATACTTAACTAATGTAAGGTGCATCCGTTAAAATTACGGTTTTAATTACAGGATTAAGGTGCATAATAAGTTTGAGTTTGAGTCCAATAATGCTGGAAATAATTTTCAACAATCTTGCCCAAATATATATTTTGAAATATATCTTTGCCTTCTATAGACCAGTGCGTCATTAGCATTGGTTTTGATTATTTAAAAGCTTGCTCAACTCCTTTCCATACTCCCAATGACGCTCGTTTAACTCTACTGTACACACACTGTACAACCACATTTGTCTGCTCCTTCTCTGTAGATTCAAGTTTCAAAAAGCCTTGTTTTGTTTGAAACTTAAGTCATTCCAGTGCAGAAGTAACCAAGTGAACAAGTCATTTTGCAACTTCACTCTGAGGACATTAAGAGGACTTGATGCTCATCACTGAGGGGAGGTGCCAACGGTGTTTGTGAAGTGAGGGGATTTAAGGATAGTGGGAGGGAAGGTCACTGGTTTAGTGCTCAAACACAACACTAGTGTCACACATACACACTCAGACAACCTGCAGTTGGGCACAGGTTCCGGCTCTGGTTCTGGTTCTGGTGGTGCCACGGGTGTCTTAACAGGACTGGGACTGTCTGAGTCACTGATCATGAATGTAACATAAAGCAAGAATGAAATATCATGAAGACTTCAAAACAGTACTGCCTGGTTAGCTGTTACATCTCTGCCACTAAAAAAAACACAGACACCCTCCCCGGCTCACCTGTGAGGTATCATCTTCTCCGTCGTCAGCCCATCGGTCATGGTGACGCTCCGTCTCTTGATGTACGCTCCCCTCTGACTGGATGGTGAGTAGGCGGAGCTCTGCTTGCTGCACGCCAGAGCGAAGGTGGCCTCCAGGTAGCGAAGAGGGAGCGTCCTGCTCACCGGACAGTAGATGTGGACACCGCTGGACTGGGAGACCGGTTTGCGCTGGCCAATGTAAAACCGCACCAGCTCCTGGACCGAGTCGAAGCTATCGGCCTCCAACACATACTGCACCTGAGGAGGAAGAGATGATAGAATTTAATATAACATCTTTGTTTGTTTGTTTTGTACCGATTATGGTAATTTCTTTTTTAACAAAATCCCTCCGGAAAGGGATTTTTTCTACAGTACTTAAGACCAGTTTACACACTGCAGGAGTATCTAATAACTGCTTTGAATGATAAAATGGAACATAAATCAGTGAGCAGGTTGGGAATTAGAGAGATTAGGAGGCAGACAGAGAGGTAAGAGAGGAACAACGGGTCAATGAGGCACACCTGCACCAAATTAGCCTGTAATGACTTCCATCATTACGGGCAACGAGAGAAAGTAGGCCTCTTCAAAAATGAAGATGTGTCTTGACTTGCCAAACACAGGTGTAAATTATAACCCTAAAAAAGTCATTACCTTCAGGTATGATGGGTGAGATAAGAGGAGGAGGTCATGGGCAACACTGTCATGTCGATAAAGGCCAGTAAAGACGAGTAAAGAATCAATACATCAGTGAACATTTTGACAGGTCAAACACAGGTGTGACTTATAGCTTCAATAATGGCTGTTCCAATGCCAGGGCTCTGGTTTTGTGCATGCTGACTCAGCGGCAAAGCACTGGCTGAAACACCTTAATGGAGCAGAGCCACTGTTAATGTTATTAGTTGCTGCTTCAAACCACAAAGGGACTATATGTTCAAATACTCATATTACTATACTATTTAAGATGCCAGTAAAGGTTTACTAAGTCCCAATGCACAGTATGTCAAATGCAAAATGCCAAAAATACCAGGATGTCCTACTGCATTTGGTCGCATTTTACAATATGCAAACCAGCATGCTTTTATGGCTATTCTGACCCATAATCCTCTGCATTGTTTAATATTTTGGCATTAAATAAACAGCCAGACAGGAAAAGCTTTAATACAAACCTTGGTCTCATTGGATTTGACCAGGACTTTGCTGATCTTGAAGTGCAGCACCTCATTGTCCCATCGACAGGTCAGAACGTAGTCACCCACACTGGTCAGAGAGTCACGCACAAGGAAATCTCCATTACGTACAACCAGAGTCTCTGACACCTAAACAGAGAAAAAATATGTACATGGTTGAAAGTTATTCAAACAATACCAGCTCCAATATTCAAGAGCTGGAAGCTAACTTGGCTCACTGAGCCACAGCATGTGTGTGAATATTTGGTTTCTGACACGATTGTTGAATAATTGAATTTATAGAATCATGATTATTTATAACGATGCCTTAGGACTGCTGTTCTCTGAACAAACACAACTATCTCTCTCCCTGCCAAAATGTCTTTGCTATGCACAGTTTGAATTAGCAATAATGGATGAAAAATACCAGCGACAATGGCTGGAATGACTTCTGAGGACACATTTTAGCGAGTTCAGCACTTTTGTAAAAAATACAATTCAAGTTATTTTGATTGTATTGACAAAACATGCAACCCCTACAAAAAATAACTCCCATTCATTGCAAATGTAGCAGCTTCGGGCTGTATAACTTGCTGATACCACAAGCACTGCAATGTGTCTCTGGTGTCTGTGAGAAGGGTTCGCAAATATTGATGTTGTCGCAGTCATGTAGGAAAAGAGAAACACCTCTTAAACCGATTAGTGTTCCCTTTAAAACTACCTGCATAGAGACGAATGATGAAAGGCTGAAGGTGTGGCATGTTAAATTCACTCTACACAGGAAACAAGGCATGAAATATGTAATGCAGCACAGCACAAGGTAAACAGTGCTTCAGAGACCAGCAGGAGGCAGTATATGCAAAGATCAAAAGCTCTAACCAAGCGCAGGCTCCTTTTATCTCTCCCATAACTAAACATTAATCTGCTGTAGAGGGATTTTAATCTGATAACTCACTGCATTTAAAAAATATATCATGTTTAACACTGTCCATTTGGAACAAAATATATGAAAATATATATGTAAAAAGGCAAGCAAAATTGGTCCATACACTTAATGCATTGTGCACATACATACATAGATAGGAAGTCTTCACTTTAAAAAGGTAGAAGAACAAACAAAAGGGCAGAAAACAAGCAGGAAGGATGGACTGGTTGTACAGCACCAGCCACGTGTGTGAAGTCTAATCACTAAGTATTGTTTTGGTAACCAGAGGGCTCAGGGTTTCCCCAAGTTTCCACTGGGGCAAGCCATGAATAAATGAATATTTCATGTAAATTAAAAAAGGAAAGACACACAGATGGCTGATTTGAATCTCTGTCTGTATTTATGTGTGTGTGAGTGAGACACAGAGCAGAGGTTGATCAAGACACAGAGGCTGCGTCTATGAACGAGTACCATCCACGTGTGCATGCCATGTGTGCGTTTTTGTGTGTGTGTGTGTGGGCGGGTGCAGGTCTGTTGTGTGTATCTGTGTCTCTGTCACCAGCTGTGACACTCAGCAGCGTACATCAGCGACACACACAGCTGTCTGTTTGGCAGAGTTTCCCCTCCTTCTCAACGCTAAAGCAATTTCTACTGAGCTGTGACAGATGATGGGATTCAGTAATCAGTGTCATTCTGTGTGTAAAGCATTCAAACTGTGCTTTCAACGCCAGAGACTTTGGCCAAGTAATCACTCTATAATACTATTGGTTGACAGGCACATAAGCCCACAAATAAATACTATTGTGTTTGTACTTTTATCTCATGTCTTCTTAAAATATATTGTGAAATGTGGGAAATAAAAAGCACAACTTCAATATGTCGTCACTGAGTGTTTATTTCACTGCCACAGGGACTAAGAGAGTGTGACACGAAGTTTAACTTGAAGCTTTTCATTCATATCTTAGTGGGTTTCTTTACAACTAAGGTTTTGAAAACATAACAGACTGGTGATTTATTAAGTCTGGATTATTTGGTTATTTAGTATGAAAGTTTAGGAGCCTGATAGGGGAAACACATTGCACTGCAACCAACTATTATTTTCATCTGTACAATTATTCGATTAATTGTTCAGCTTAAAAAAAGTCAGAAAATAGTGAGTAATTAGTCCAAAGTGACTTATTCAAATTGCTTGTTCTGTCCAAAATCCCAAAGATTTTCAATTTACAATGACATTGAACAGAGAATATGCACATTCTCACAACTGAAGGATTATTTTCATCGGCAATTAATCTGCTAATATTATCTGAATTGATTGATCAATTATTTATAAAAAGAATATCTATTATGTATATAAATTCTTAGAAAAAATGCCCAATATTATTTTTTCAGTGCATGGTGACATCTTCAAATGTCTTGTTTTGTCTGACCAACAGTTCAAAACTTTCAGTTAAATTCAGTTAACAATGATATGATACAAAGATTCAGACTAACAAATATTCAGATTTGAAAACTGAGAATTTGTGTACTTTTATATCTATATATATATATATATATAGATAGATATAAATATATATGGCTCCATAGGGCTGCCTGCATGTGGTTGTTTGTGTGTGTGTGTGTGTGTGTGTGTGTGTGTGTGTGTGTGTGTGTGTGTGTGTGTGTGTGTGTGTGTGTGTGTGTGTGTGTGTGTGCGCGTGTAGGCTACTCATTTGCTGGGCCATAATGTGGACAGGAAGTGCATTACCTCAAGGGTTTATTGCCTTGGATGTAGTATCTGTGTACCCATCTGTCCTCAAACATCCATTCAGGTCTCCCAGTATAAAGACTAATCTCATGATCTCTGCTGTGCTTGCGTACCGTTTCCACAGTGTACGTCAGTGTGTGTTTACCTCTCTGGGTATATGTCCATGGTACCAGCCATGGCTCCTGATGTCAGCAGCACTCAGTTTCAGCTCCTCCTCCAGCTCCTTACGTAGTTTCTCAGGAGGAGACTCCAGCAGGTACTTCTCCTTGGAGAACTGCGTGGAACAAACAAAAAGAGGACAACAAAACATCAGTTGAAGCGAGTTTACACAAGGGATTCTCAGTATATTGATGTGTAAATGACCACAGATCCTTCTATATAGCTTATTTATGCAGGTACATCCCATGGAGATTAGGATCTCATTTCAATATACACTTGTAGGAAAAGATATATATTTATACCTACATAATTTTGAATGTACAATACAAAAATAAATAAAGATCAGGTATAATATAGGGTTTTTAGATACCGCAGAGTGTTGTTGACACAAACACATATAAAGAAATTCACAAAAACACACACCTGTGTTACAGAAGGCAACACCGCAGGGAAGTGTCACTGTGTACTGCCTTACACACAAGCACTCTCTCTCTCTCACACACACAAGCTCTCTCTCTCTCTCTCTCTCTCTCTCTCACACACACACAAGCTCTCTCTCTCTCTCTCACACACACACAAGCTCTCTCTCTCTCTCTCACACACACACACACAAGCTCTCTCTCTCTCTCTCACACACTCTCTCTCTCTCTCACACACACTCTCTCTCACTCACACACACACACACACACACACACACACACACACACACACACACACACACACACACACACACACACACACACACACACACACACACACACACACACACACACACACACACAATCCAATCGACCCTGACCTGATTACTACGAGGCAGAGATTGTCATGAGTACACTCTTATTGTTCTCATGTACAGTGGAGACCTAGCTTTAGCTTTCAAGGGGGGTCACTCAGGATGGCTTATAATAATGACAAATACACATTCACACCACGTGTGTGTGTGTGTGTGTGTGTGTGTGTGTGTGTGTGTGTGTGTGTGTGTGTGTGTGTGTGTGTGTGTGTGTGTGTGTATTTGGCATTATTATACACAGACAAAAGGATCAGATTTTAGATTTCAAAGCTTCATATTTGTGTTTTTGCACAAAGAACGGCACTTGGGTGAAATCTGGGATGTAAAACATGAAAATAAATTCCACTGAATATGTTCATGATTATTTACTACAACTAATCTTCAAGCTACATGTGTCTGAGATAATGATAACAAGCATTTGAGCTGCTTAGGTGATATTGACACCAGTATTGGTTGAATTCACAAACTATGCACAATAAAAGTATAAATAAATATATGCATTACAATGAAACGTTTGAAGTTGTATGCAATCTACTCAGGAACCATTTGAGTGGGTTTGGAAAGAAAAATATATAAATCCCACACTGAGACCTTGATGTAACGTGACAACACCATAACAACCGATGACTGCGGAAAGATTGGGTTCAGAGAGATGATCTTAGATGAGGCAAACCGGGGACTCACAAAGAAAAAACTCACACAAACAACCTCAAAACGAAGCGAAAAGGAAATCCACGAAGGAATAAAAAGCGAAAGGAAATCATTTCAACTCTGCCAATATGAGGAGAAATGAGACTGGGACCAAAATAAACAGTACACAGCCTTGTCGCTACGGCTACGCTGTCGTTCCTCCTAATATTTTCCTTCAATCTCTCCCTCCCCATCTCTCTCATGCTCAATATTTTTCTCCTACTTTGGTCTCCGTCACAATCTTTTCCCCCATGCCTTCCGTTCATCTTCCTCTCTCTGTTCATCAACATCATAAAGTTTCAGTAAGTTGTTAAACTTTTGCCAAATGTGTGTGACACAGCGGCAGAGACATTGTGAGAGGATGTGAGCGAGGATTAGAAACTCTGATGATCTGTGTGTGTGTGTGTGTGTGTGTAGTGTGCGTTTCCAACTTCCCGTATGAGTGTGTGTGACACAAGGAGACTACAAGAGCCAAACAATCGATCTTATCGTCTCCAGGTCACTGCAGGATGAAATTATTAACTTCCTCCTCTCCCTGCTTCTCTTCCCTGTTCTTCATCCTCTCTCTTCTCCAATCCTCTTGGGAAGATGGAGGAATATCGCCATGGGGGCTCACTCTCTGCCAGATTAGATTTGAGGTGTGTGAGTGTACGTGTGTGTATGCGTGAAGAGGCCAATAAAAGTGCAAAGGGGTCAAGTGTGCCGTTATTGCTTTTCCTTGTCTCCCTGGAAACCCAGGAGGGGCCTGCCACTGAACTGATGCTCAACGATGAACTTGGTGTGTATAATTGTGTGTGTGTGTGTGTGTGTGTGTGTGTGTGTGTGTGTGTGTGTGTGTGTGTGTGTGTGTGTGTATATGAAGAGTTATGGGGAAAATATGAAGGGTTATGGGGAAAATTGAAATGTCAGAGGGGCTCTGTTTATGATACGGTTCATGGAATAGGCTGACATCAGGGGGGACACACTGAAAGAGGGGAGAAAAATGGATTGACAACACAGAAGCGGTGAGGAAAAAGTGACATGACAAGGGCACAGAAAATAACATCAGCTTTATTGTATTCTAACATATGAGGGAAATTGAAAGTATGCTACCAACACACAAGCACAAACAAATACACACACTGGTAGTCATCAATCCAAATCCATCACATGTTATTATTATTATGTGTTCTTTTGTGCTGCCATAGCAGATACACTCTCCTCTTAAAAATAGAGCGGGGAAAACAGAGATGAAAAAGAGATGCGAGATCACAGAAAAGGTGAGAATAAAGAATAAAATGATATGCAGGAGAAATGTGTGGACTGGTGAGAAAAGGGGGATGACACAAAGGGAATACGTCCAATGGGAGACATCTACAAAGACCAGTATGATATTACACTTCCTGTAAGTCGCTTTGGATAAAAGCGTCTGCTAAATGACTGTAATGTAATGTAATGTAATGTAATGTACTATTCAAATTACAATAACAAGCTTTAATTTAACTTTTTTTCACAGACAACCATAATCCTTGGTTGCCATAGAAACATATATTTGTGTTTGTTTGCCTGTTGGTCTGCTGGAAGAGTCTTCTATCTTCCATCATGTAGTAGCAGTAACTCTACTGACTGTGTACTATACCACTACTGCTACTAATATTAATGGTTATTTGGATACTGAAGAATGATTTCTACCAATACTCGTAGTATTCAACTGCTACTATTACTACTAGAACAACTCTTAATACTATACCAATTTAGGTACAAATACTACTCCTACTATTAGCTGCTATACTACGGCTAACTACAACGTACAGTAAAAGACTTTCAGTGCGATTGTCATTTCTACAGTTTTTGTTTTTAGTAGTATTTTAAGTAGTAATAGAGCACTTCTGCAACTACTATAGCTAGTGTTACTAAGTGTTATTCCTTGTATTACCACAGTAACTGCATCTGCTACTACTTTCCATATACATCAGAAACAAATTCCCTTATGCCCTCCCAGAAACAAATTCCCTTATCCCCTCCCTTATTTTATTTGTTGTGTATTTCCTGTGGGTTTAGGAGTAGCAAACAATCACATGATTATGTTTTATTATTATGATGTGTATATATATATATATATATATATATATATATATATTGAGAGTATAAGCATGAGAGTGGATGTTTACAGCATACATACAGGGCTCTCGCAGAATGTCAGATCAACACATTTATGTTGATAAAACAACCAGAATACATAAAGATGAGACGTCAGACATTAAGGAAGGCTGAACAGCAGACAGACAGATAAAAACTCATTGATGTAGGCAGAGAGGCAGATACTGTACTCAGAGACAGGTAGCCCATTAGTAGATGAGAGAGTTTAGGCAGTTTAGCAGCTGATGGACTTTGTTTCCCTTGAGGGACAAAGAGAGGGAAAGTGATTGTGTGTGTGTGTGTGTGTGTGTGTGTGTGTGTGTGTGTGTGTGTGTGTGTGTGTGTGTGTGTGTGTGTGTGTGTGTGTGTGTGTGTGTGTGTGTGTGTGTGTGTGTGCAGATGCAGGACGTGTATGGGTGTCCATTCATCCATGTAGGCGTAGTTGCATATGTGTGTGTTCTACATGGGTGGCACTATTAATGGATGGAGCCTTATTTTTGGTCTTAGCTACGGAGAAAGTAGTGCAAGGATAGCATGGATAAGAGCACAGTGTGATCCATCGGCTAATTTACACCAACATGCACTTGAGCCTCTTTCCCTCACAGTTAGCCAATTAGGCGGTTTTCGTCGGATGACTTCACCATAGCCTCCCTGAGTGAAAATTGACACTGCTATCACTTAAAAGGGAAATAAATGAAAGGGAAGATAATGGGGAGGAATTCTAAATGTATGCACATATTTATACATATATTATGCACGCACACGCCTTTTTTTTTAGCACATTGTGTGTGCTGCGGCTCTGTTCCACGATAAATTGGTTATTTTATATGTTTATCTCTTTTTCCATATTGCATGTTTGCTGTATTCTTTGTTTTCTGTGCTAGTATGTAGGGTTTGCAGTTCTAAAATACAGTGAACATGAACATTATTTGACTCAACAAACAATCAGAACAGACACTACAGAAAGATTTAACAACAAACATCTAATCACTGCACTGTGGTTTGGTTCAATGTTGAGTCAAAAATATACAGACACAGGTATTTACAAAGCACAACACAGTGGGAGGTAAAGTATTAACTCTGGCACAAATCAGCATGTTGTTTTTTGTGGTTGAACTAGTGTTTGCTAATTCTTGTGGAAGGAGCGCTAAGGCAAGTACCATGAGCAATTTATGGGGATGTGACTAAAAACAAACAAGTCCTGAAGTGAAGGAATAAATGAGAAATGAAATGGAAGATAATTGCTGACAAGTGTAAAAACCTGCAGGGGGGGAAAAAAACAGAGACTCATTTACCAGCATGGATGCAAAGTGAAAAAAAGAGAGGAACACATTTCAACAGAAGAAGCACCAAACAAAAGAGAGGAATGCCTCCTAAAGAGACTGCAGCACTTAGATCTAAGCTCATGTCAGAATGCATCTTCTCTCTTTTTCAGCTCGTGGGCTAGCCTCTAACCCCGTTGTCATGGTAACGCCCCGAGCGGTACTGGTGGTGACAGTGAGGGGAGGGAGGGGCGGCTGGATTTGGGTGATGGGAGGGCAACTCCTGGTCATGTGCACGCACACAAACACGCACACGCACGCACACGCACACACACATAAAAGGTCAGGGGTCCAATTCTTGAAGAACCCTGCAATCCCTTGATCTTCTTTCTCTTTCTCCTCCTCTCTCGCCCCCTTCAACTCTATGTATCCCCTCTTTTGGAGAGATAGAGACCAGGATTATCGCATAAAGACCCCTGAATCCTCCTCTCTCCTATAACACACACACACACACACACACACATACACAGGCACATTATAGGAGTTAATGTGTATGTACGTGACCAATATCACCCCTCTCCAGACTGTTATAATCCCTTTGTGCCCTCCGGCCCTGATATCCACTGTAACATTCACACTGGTTCACACGGGTATAAAAGTCTTTAACGCACATGTAAAACGATACGAGCATTAGAGGGAGTGCTGGTAACATTAGACCTTTTATATTTACCCTGTATTTTTTCTTAGCAAGGTGGGAATGGTATTGAATCAGAGCTAATGAAACTGCTTTTGCTATGATCCAATAAAGAAAGCTCAACAGCCAGTTCAGTCTGAAGTCGACCGGAGCCTGAGCCACTGCAGTAGAACAAGCCTGAATCCTATTAAATGACCTATTACCCTGGGATTTTTTGTTGGAGTTACAACTATTGGACTTAGTTTCAAATCATCATGAAAAGACAGCATCTATGCACACAATGCACAGACAAAGAAACAATTGACCAAAGACCTACTTGTTAGAAATGATAACCTTCCTTGAGCAGCGGCCGTAAAGTGTATAAAAAAGTTGTTTACGTGATGTTGAGGGCAGTGGTCGATGACCTGAGTTGATGTATCTTACAAGACAGACTCCACTGCTATGACCTGCAAGGCGAGTGTCAAGTGACCAACTGAGAACGGCGATCAATAATTAATTCCTATTGAAATGTGTCCGCTGCAACATTTTTGTAAACAACTCATAAAACAAATCATCCAACTCACAGCCAGCGCGATATGCAAGATAACAGGTGTAATAACAGCCTAATTGATGCAGCAGCGTGATCAGCTGACATACATGATATGTATTAGATGTTTTACTTTCTGGAATAGCGATTGTTGTCGAAGGTGAAAATGCTGAGAGTAATTAAGCTTCTTTCCTTGATTAGACTGTCTGCTTGTGGAGCACATGCAGCCTTTAAAACACAACACACAGTTTCACATGATCTCATATGAAAGAAACTCAAGAACAAAATCTTAAGTGATGTACGTATGTATCTAAGGAAATGGACTGAATTAGATCCAAACCTGTTGGGCCTAAACCAGTTTGAGATGAGAGTCAAAGCTTTTACTGTAAGTAAGAACAATGTCATCACAGACCCTGAGATAAAAGGCTATTCATATTTTTTGCAGTATTGCGTCCACTCCGTTTCTCACGCACAAGCACATGTCACACACCGGAAAAAACCACACGGATAAAAATGACAGCGCTGACGTGTCGTGTGATCAGACAGGATCAGAGAACCAGCCTCAGACCGAGAGCTTGTGACGACTGGTGGAGAGACAAGAAGAGAATATGAGACTGATAACAATGACCTTCTACTGTCGTTAGGAATGAGTGTCTCCTACAAATGCATGCACAAACACACACACAGCGTTCACCCTTGAGGCAGCTGGATGCCGATATACACCCTATAGATATATTGTGTGTGTATAAATATATATATATATATACACACATATATATATCTATATATATATATATATATATAGATATATATATATATATAGGACTGGTGTGAGCTGTCAGTCAGTATGGTGTCATAGAAGAGACCCCCTAGATTGAGTGACAGCTGGTGGACAGGATATGACATACAGCTCCACTCCCACTGAGACTGCATGAAGCACTGTACCGCTCTTCACTGCGGGGCTCCTCTCTCTTTCTCAAAACTACGCTCTCAATCTGCTGTACATTTACGCTTTCTCCATCAGCTTTATCTTTTCCTAGGTTCTCCCAGGTTATCTCCTCCCTTCCCTCAACCCTGTTCTCTCTATTAACTCAATTTATAGAAATGACATTGATAAACGCATTAATAAAAAAATAAAGAAATATGGGAACATTTATTCCTACATTTGGTTCCTACATTATTGTTGATGGAAAGCATGTACATTATGATACCTGATTCCCAAATGAGAACTTTATCTTACTGCCTTATCATTACTGACAAATATAGCATCTCTTTTAGGAAAATATTGACTGCAATAAAAACATATAGATCCCATTTTTTACTCAAAAATGTGCCAAGGACTCTGAGGTATTTATAGTTCCTGTAGTCCTCTGCAGGTTCAACCTCCACTAATCAGAGGACAGGGCAGATGCCTCTATGTAGCCTGAAAGACACAACCCAAGGGAAAAGAAAGTCCTTAATTTACTCTTGTCTGCTCATGAAGCTTAATTGCTCTGACAATTGAATGTGACCTTGATGAGCATATCAACATTTCCATCAACTCCTCCCTCCTCCTATCTGAAATATGGCGCCTGGACAGTAAGAAGAGTCTGTTTGAAAAGAGGGGTGGGGGGTGGGGGGACATGTCCTAACACGAGTGGAAGTAAAAATGAAAGCGGATGCACCCAAAATGTCTGTTAGAATCATCCTTTGCACCTCAACACTGTGTGAGCCACAGCTTCTGGTACATCTCAGCCTATTAGGTCACCTCGGGTAACATCCCTTAAAGCTGCCTTCCCTGGATACGAGTCATACAGTTGAACTGTGGACTTGTTTAAAACAGGCTATACATAAAAACATGTCAGACCATATGCGATGCTTTATCTCTTGATTCTCGAGTTGTAAAAAATGGATTTTAATACATTTATGCCAGTATGTTTCTTCTTCTCTATGATCCAAACCCATCTCTCCTCTCTCTGTGTCTGACTCTACCATTCATATTTTAATTTCTCCATTGTCTGTGATTCACTTCTTTTGATGCTTTTTGTTTACGGCTCAAAGACCTACCGTAGCACTTCCTCTCTCTACTTCTCTCTCACTCTCCAATCAACCTGCTGAGCAACATCTATCAGCACTTTGAAGAGATGTGCATGTCATTTTGCAAGTAGATAGATGCATGTGTGCGTGTTTGATTTTGTGCATGATTGTTATCATTATCATGCTTGTATCAGCAATATTGTCACTACTATGAATTTCATATTCTCTGGCTCATTCTATGAAAGAAATGTATTATAGTTGTGCCATTATACATTTTTTTCTGTAGTATAGTTTTCATGACAGCGCTGTCTGCGACAGTGAGAGAGAAAATAGAAAAAAATAACATCACAGAAATGCAAAAGAGAAGAAAAAAAACACATCCCAGCAAATGTGAACAGACGGAGAAACCCATTCGCACACAGATACAAATACACATGACAATCTGATGCACACACACACGAAAGCACAGAAGATTTTAATGATGTTTGTCTGTAAAGTACGACTCCTAACTGCACGTCTCTCCCTCGCCTCCTGACCCATGCTTTTCTGTCGAACACACACACACACATACTGGGAAAAGTGAGGGGGAGTAAACATCCATTTCCCAGAAGCGTCCACAAAGACACAAACTAGTCTTTTTTCCCACCAATGCACACAAACTGTAAGACACAAGAAAAAATAGAGGCGGTACTAATAACTTGTTAAGACCGATTGGAGCGTTGATGTCACCCAGAGTGCCTTACAGATACTGATTAAAGATTAGACAGATTCAATTAGACGTTTCTCTGGATGAAATAAGATAGCTTGCCTAAACTTAATTCAATTAGAATTAGTTTAATACTTCTGCTAATGACACAGCAATGTAGCAACACACATTGCGTTGGTGTAATTGCATACACGCTGTGACACATGCACATTGCTGTTTGCACAAGCTCACCCAATGACTTTTTTAAGGCAGTAGCCTTAAAAACACATTTTTTTATTTAGCTTCTGACTATGAGAGATGGGATTGTACACAAGAACTATATTTGCTGAAAAAGTTTGGGTTCTGTCACATGAGAGATGTCTGGCTTTATTATTTCTTTGTGCCCTTCTCACTGGTTTGAAATGGGGTCAGTTGTAAAAAAAGGTGATATACTTCGGAGAACCAATTAGGATTCAGCAACAATTAATACAAATCTGGTGACAGCTGGTGAGTTTTTGAGTTTTTAACAAATGAACAGTACCTGAAGATGTTTTTTTATTTGATGTTGCTTGCATTTAGTTATGCACACCTAAGATTTGAAGCCAAGTTTTCACAGGTTCTATGCATACATTTGCACCAATTGTCAAATAAATGTGGCCAGTTTCTACTTAATTATCAAAAATTGTGTCTCTATCCTATGAAAACCATGAATCTATATTAAAAAGGAACACTTAAATGTTCAATTTATGTCATAATGTAAAAATCTCATACACTGTTTCTTTTCTTTTTTTGGACATAAACTTTGGATCACTTGCTCCGTGCGTCACTCGTTGTACTACGTCATCTGCTCTGCCTGAGAGCAAAAACATCAACATTCAACATATCCTTGGTTTGCAGAAACGTACAATGCTAGTATTTTTTCCAGGCAACTGGAAAACCATAACTTTTATTAATTAATTTTTCCAGGTATAGAAAACTGGCAGAGACAGACAAGGAAAGTATGGTAAAACAGTGCTTGACTGCAGATGTCTGCTTGTAAAATGGAAAGACTGTTGCAGTAATGAGGGGATGGATAGATGTCCATTAAACAGAACCATTATCCAGAATAAACACCAGATGCCACACTTCTACACATAAAATAAAACACGCACAAGCAAACATACTCACACCGCACTTCCCTTACTGTCGACTCAGCAATGCCACACCTATAGATGCCGTTGCCATGGTAACTCCATACTCTGCATGCCCCAGCTGGTGTTTCCCTGAGGATAACTATATGGATGTGTGGATGTGTGTGTGTGTGTGTGTGTGTGTGTGTGTGTGTGTGTGTGTGTGTGTGTGTGTGTGTGTGTGTGTGTGTGTGTGTGTGTGTGTGTGTGTGTGTGTGTGAGAGGGGTTTAATGTGCCCCATGTGTGCTCTGCTCTGTGATGTGCAGCGAGGTGTACTGAAGAGGAAAACATGGCTGGTTGGGAGCAGCAATCATGTTATCCCGTGTGTGTGATTGTGTGACCTCCACCTATGGTTCTGTTAGTTTAGCTATTGATTGGTCAAGCAGTTCATAAATCATGATTTTACTTTTCATTTAAATAAAGTACATCGAAGGTAGAAAAAACAGAGAATTAAACCCTTTTGATCAATTTTACTGCCAAGATTTAACTGCCAAAATCTGATCTCAATCCAATTTAATTAGATTCCGATTGTAGACCCACAACAATAGCAGAAAACCACGTCATGGAGTCACACCAGTGTTAACAAATAACTCAGCAGCCCTCTCCGTCACACAGCTTTCTTTTGCTTTTTTTCTCACAGTGACTCGTGCTTTAAATTGACACACATTACAGTGTGGTGACCTGGGTTTCTGCCAACATGGCAGAAAGGATTTGAGCCAATATTTAGCAGTCATGTTTCCAGCTTTCAGTTTAGTTCACTGTAGCATCACTCACCACAAGAACTTATGCATAATAATTAAAGATTTAGTGATGAATGTGTCATTTATGCTATAATAGCAAATGGCTTAGTCACCATTGCGGTTGCAATATGTTTTGCTCTGTGCTTTGCTTCCTGTGTCGATGTCCGACATATGGAACTTACAATTAAAATGTCATGAACTGATCAACAATGTCTCGCAAGAAGACCTTTACACAAACACACATATGAGAAAGATAAAACCTTGCTTAACTTTGGCAGGACTGTGTATTGCATCGCTCTGGTGCCCAACTGTCCTCCTGCATGTGTGAAAAACACTAACATTACAGGGACCCACTCTTAAAAACATCGCTCTGTAGCACTAATAGTGCACAAAAACTCCACACTGTACCTTTAAAATAGGCTATCTATTAATGTATTTGCTATATTTTGTTCAGTGTGTGCATCCCACATTGCTAGTTCACATCATATAGAATCAAATCCCCTGACGCTGTTTTATAATCAGGATCACGTAGAAGCTGTTTCAAAACAGTTCTCTTTCAAGATGTTCATAAACCCTGACTGGCACATCTAAATCGACCCCGTCAATCTTTCCTGGCTAAAGCTCAGAGTAATCAAAGAGAATTGAGGCTTTGCTGTTCAATCACTGCATTTCGGGCCTGCTTTCCTTTGCCTTTCTTCACTTATCTCTCGCTGCAGTGCAATTTATAGACCACTCCGATGTACACACACGTCTGACTCATCATATGGCTTCTTCCTTTACTTCGCTGCTTTATTTTCCACCATTTCTCTCAGGTTTCTCAACTTACCATGCTTTAGGCAAACACTGAAGACCTGTTTTCTGCACTTTTTAGTTTCTTATGCTCTTTATTTGAATATGTTTTCCTCTTATCTTCCCCTTAACTTGTTTTGCTCTTAGAAAGATGGATGTAAATGGAGTGGAGGCCAGTTGTCTCATTTCCGCCTTTTCTTATTCTTTCTTTCAAGCATCACAGCTCATCTGTCCTTCTCATGTCTTACTCTATCTTTCTTAATATGTACTTGATTTTCCTTGCAACTGACTCCATTACCGTTTGTCTTTTTCCTCTTCCATTCCCTTATTCCTCCACTCAAAATTCTCCTTTTCTTTCTTTAGTTAATCATCGCAGTCCACTGTCAGTTCATCTTTCTCTCCCTCCCTCCCTCCTGCTGTCACCTGCCATCTCTCAACCACATATCATATCAATCCTCTCTCTGTGCACTTTCCCTCACCGATCCACTCAGCCGGTCTGTCGGCGTGGGTGTGTAGTTGTTTGTGTGTGAATGTGTGTTGATATAAAACAACAGCAGGAGCATCACCTTGTTCCATCAGCGAATCGGAGACAGAGAGAGTGAGAAAGAGAAAGAAAGACGCAATGCCTTAGGAGGCTGAGGAGGAAATGTATAAAAAACTATTCCTTTCATTTATATGAAATATATTTTTTTTTTATGTTATACACACTTCTACACCAGCTTTATTTGAATTCCTAATTTTTGTTACTTTGACAACCCAATCAAGCACATATATATATATAAATACACATTACAATGAGCAAATTTATCTCAGAACAGGTTAATATAAGGAAAGCTACTGCACAGGCTTGTTTGAAGTGTATATGTTTTACAAAGCAGGGAATATGTTACTTTGGCTCCGCTTGTATATTCTCATTAGTTATTATAACAAACTTAGATTTGCCTATAGCACATACTTTCTGATCGGTCTTCTTTGATTTTAAAACCCTTTCACTCACAGTAAAGAGCGTCCTCTTTTTGTCTATAATTGAAAAAGGGAGCTGTTAGTGCCTATTGACAAGCCAGACCAGCTGGGACAGCTGAAAGATGCTCGGGGCAGTTTATTCACTCGACTGGAAACACAAATCTAACCTTTCATTTTGGCAGCTCAAAGGAGAGCTTGTGATTGGTGAGGCAGAGGGTTGGGAGCGTCATGATTGTCAGCAAACTGGAAAAGCATTTTTTTCTAAAGACCTTATCATGATAAATATGCTGATCACGGTATGTTAAATCAGCATAATCTCAAAAATACCAACACCTTTTGTCCAGCTTGGTCGCAATATTTTTTCAGAAAGATGCAACTCAACCTCTCACACACAATTACCCCTTAGGGCTGTGCCAATCGCTGTCATCCTCTCTCCTCTGGGCTGAACCATTAATGGCTAATTTGCAGGCTTTTTGGGGTAAAAGGTCAGCACACTGATGGATTGAAGGTCTAAGGACGCATCAATACTCACACACAAAAACGCCACACACACACACACACACACACACACACATAAATGTCTAGGTGCAGACACACGTGCATGAATTTAAACACATATTACAACCAATCAGATGAACACAGCTGATGTACGGAGACACACACACACACACACATCCCCTTCTGGCTTGCCATTTAACCACAAGCCAGCAACATTACCATTCATACTAGTATCATCTATCTTGATAGTGACAGGTATGAAGGGAAACACCACAAACCCACAATGCATTTCTCCAATGCAGTTAAACAGGAAAGGGACCAAAAGGGAGGAAGCAGCAGTTGAAGGACACACAGCAGAGAGGCTAAATGAGAGGTGGGGGGTTGGTGAAGAGGGAGAAGAGGGCCTCGGCTGCTTGAAATTAAAATGGAAATCTGTATCTCTCATTGACTTGGGATATTAAGAGGAATGCTGTAACACAGAGAAATGTGTATGCGCTCTACTTGAATGTGGCCAAGTGACAGACTTGGAGGGTCATTGTTTTGTTAATAATGAACTAACAGTGTACATGTATTACTGTTAAACTAAGAAAACGTACACATAATACATATTTTCCCTGTCTTTATTACTTTTCAACTTCAATAAAGGCTGAGGCCAAAGCTGCAGCCTCGTTACCATGGATACACGCACATATGGTGACACAGCATCTAATTAATTAATCAATGACTGACAGCAGAGGATTAATCAGCTGTGATGGCTGAAACACGGCCAAGAAGCAGAATGTAGACGCAAACATGGTGACTCTCAAACAAACGAGCACAGCTTTGGATGCTTTGTTATACACAAAATCAATCAAATTGTATATGCTAAGGGATTAGGCTCAACTTTAAGGACAATTGAGATCAAAAAAGGGATTCACTGTCTTGTGAACTTGCTTTCTCATATCTGTCCGTTGGATATGAAGCCAACAAACAGTGCGTGTCAGGGAATCCATGATGCAAACACTCACTTTATATGGAAGGTCACTGTAGGGAAGTGTTTCATGAACAAGTGTATCTGTAGCTCAGTCACAGTGTCATCCAAATCCCTGCTGTGTCAGTACACACACACGCACAGAATTCTTGCCTAGTCACAGTACAAACAATGACCTATCGACTGGCCTTGGAACTTGACACACAATAACATCACGCGCACACAGGAAGAAACAATGATGATGATGATGCAGTTGAAGATGGGAAGGCAGAGGGCAGAAAGAGAGAGAATCAAAAAGGTAAACAGAGAATGAAGAAAGGAGAGCTAGGAGGAAAACAATAGAGAATAAAAAGGGATGAGAGAAGAATAGGCAAAAAGTTATAGAGGGAGAACGATGTGAGAGAAAAAAAGGGAGATGGGAGGAAGGATATGATATGATGATATGGAAATGAGGAACAGTTTGATCCTATAGGTCGGCCACGGCTGCTAATCAATCAGTTTTATCTCCCCATTACAATAATGCGCACACACACACACACACACACACACACACACACACACACACACACACACACACACACACACAACCTTCCTCGTCCCCCTTGATCATGCAGACCGTTAGAAAGAAGCACGCCCTAGAGCCGTGATGCCATTGGCCAGCAATGATGTCATCTTTTCCTGGAGGTTGAGAAGCGAGCTGAACAATTGGCTGGCTGAGGCAGACAGTGGGAGAGCGCCGCTGAGGTATCAATTCCATTCATACAGAGGCAGCAATGGAGCGTGGCTCCGTGTGTGTGTGTGTGTGTGTGTGTGTGTGTGTGTGTGTGTGTGTGTGTGTGTGTGTGTGTGTGTGTGTGTGTGTGTGTGTTTGTGTAAGTGTGACCACTCCCCACTGAGGCATACAGACACAGCTATTAGGGCCGTGTCCATCATTCAGAGACAGACAGTACCTGCTGGGATGCTCCCTAATGGACGCTCTCTCTGTCACACACACACACACACACACACACACGCACACACACACACATTGGAATTTCGCTCAAATGCACACTATCAAATATGCAAGTAATCAAGCATGCACACACACACACTCTTGCACACACCCAACTGGTGGGGGTTGGGAGGGTTGAGATGGGTGTTGTCTCCCTGTTGTTACCGGGCTGTTGTCATGGCGATGACGATGGAGCTTTTACTGCTAGCTGGGACTTTGCAATAAACAACACACTCACACACACACACACACACACATCAACACATCTCTTTTCATTGATGCACGTGCACCTTTTGAGAGGAGCCTTGCCCTTGCAAATGCTTTGAAGCAACAGAAAAAAATAGAAGAGAAAAAAACAAAACAGGAAAGGACTCGCTTTCAGTTTGTGGAAGTGTGTGTATGTGTGTGTGTGTGTGTGTGTGTGTGTGTGTGTGTGTGTGTGTGTGTGTGTGTGTGTGTGTGTGTGTGTGTGTGTGTGTGTGTGAAGGTGTGAGAGTAAACACTCTCATGGGAGACACTAGAGTCGTTCCTTTAAGAGAAGCTCGAGGGAAATTAGCCTGTGATAGCCTGTTAGAAAGTGCTGAGCGTTCACTCTCAGTCTTCTCTTTCTCTCTTTCTCTCTCTCTCTCTCTGTCTCTCATCCTTACATCTTTCACACTCCCCTCCCCCTCTTACCACCCACACCTCCCACTCCTCACCCAAACACCCCTGCTTTTAGAGTATGATGTCACTCGCGGAATTGCAATTGCCAGCATAGCTGTTGGGATTTCTTCCAACACTTCACGTGTGAACACGAGATGCGAACCAGCCCTGAATCTCATTTAAACATGCAGTAGTTGAGAGTTTATGAGAAAAATTCGACATGCACACTATAGAAAGATACAAGTCCAGATACGGCATATCGAGAGCCATTCCCCCGACCATGATAATGCAATTTCAGATGTCCTGATACAGAAAATAATTGCCTTGCTGGAGGATGTTCTTTGCCTGTTCCTTGTCCATTACTCTCTTATATCTGGGCACTTGTATTGCTCACTTGTTACATAGCGGAAACATAATAACTGATATCCACTGTTCCGTCTCTCTGCTTCAACTTAATCACTTTAACTGAAACCGTGCTTATGTTTATGCATGATTTATATGTGTTGCAGCACACGATCTGTGTCCACACTACATGGATTCTATCTTATTAGCAGAATCTAATTTGAATTGAATTACATCCAACAAAGCTATCACATTTCAGTCAATTAAATCTGTTTAATCTCTTATCTGTATCTGATTCACATTAACACCCCGATCTGATTCATTAATAACTAATACATGTTATCAGTATCTTAAACAAATTTAGACTCTATCTGCCAAATCTCTATGAGTGAGCATTTTGTGTTTAACTTCTGTATCTGCACTATTGCTGGAACAATTTGTCAATTACTCAACTGACAGGAAATGAATTGCAATTTTTGATAATCACATAATCGCTTAAGCTGTTTGATAAGGACAAACGCGAATGAAATGCAAACTATGTGACACCTTAGAGACTAAGCAATCCATCGAATCTGTAGACCCATGAAAACATGTGTAGGCATGTACATGTGGGGTGTGTGAGCATCATACGAGGGACAGTGGGATCATTGTCATTCTCAGCTGCTCTTTGCGAATCACCAAGAGACCCTCTAACAGCCCGAATCTTTTCTTTAAGGAAAATTATGCGTTAAAAACTCCACAGAGGTCCAGGAGCCCCTTTGTAACTCAAACACACTCCACCCAGTGGGATTTATTAAAGATTAAAACAGAGAGCAACACTGGCACGGAAAGCTGTGAAACTTTAGCCTAAAGAAAAAATAATAATCTCCCTGGCAAAATGGACTCTGCGCTGAATATTCAGCCGACATGAATAAATGAATAGTTTCCTTTCAACAATATCAATACGGATATAGTACAAACAATTCATATATGTTAAACAAAAACTTCAATGACGATGATGTTTTTAATTACACCTCACTCTGAATCATCAATTTGGTCGACAGGAATTTGTATAACTGCAACATGATAAACTGAAAACATATACAATACAATACATATACATTTTTTTATTTAAACTAAATTAAAATTACGCTTACATCAGGACCATATCAGTGTCTGAGCAGGTGCTTTACTTCCAGATTGCATCCATTATGTATCATTTCCAACCAGAAGGCTCTACGTTTTGTATCAAACAATGGGCATTAAAAGCACGAGAGCACAACTCCCCGTGCTGGAACAGCTATTTGGTTTCGTTTGGGAGAACTAAGCCTTTAGAACTGCCGTCGCCTTTGATCCGATAGCCTCCGCTTTCTCCGAGGTCAGGTAAGGTCAAAGATGCAGAGAGCAAACAATTGCCAACTTCCTGCTCCGAATCCCTTCAGCATGCCACACTCCCTCTCAGCTGTGTCGTTCCCAGCATATGTGAGCGTGTTGTGTCTGTGTGTGGATCCACAGGCATGTGTGATTTCTCCAGTGAGTGACTCGTGGAGAGACTTCAGAGGATTGATTCAAACACACACACATGCTGTTCAGCCCTCCAATGTTTGTTATAAAACTAACAGACACTTGACTTCATTCATTTTAAAACCCCACATTAGAATTTGTGAATGAATGCAGCCTTTAGAGAAGACAGAGTGAGAAGTGAGAGGAGAATATTATTCTTGTTCTCAATCAATGGTGAGCAAAATGGATGTGATACATACTGTGCTAATGGACTACCAACCTACCTTCAATGTGAAATTACACCTTTATGTGCACAGCTACCTAGAACTCTTATGCCATTTTACCATCTATGGAACATTTCTCTTCATCTGAAAGGAGCGTCTACACTTTGCAGCAATCCTACCTCCATTTAAGTCAACAAACAATCAGCGTACCATCAATGTCAACAGTGAGAGGCGATGGTTGCCATTATTTAGCATGTTTTCCCACAACGTGGAACACTGTTGAGTTTCTGTAGAGGCAAAGGCACTAAAAGATAAAGGAGCAAAATGTAAATATTCACCAATGTAATTACTTTTCGCCCTGCACCTTAACTGTTGAGAGAGAAGAAGATAATTATAACGCTGAGAGCCATTTCAATCTCTAACCTGCAGGCAGGAATAATCTTTCTCCACCACCGGCCTCAGTTTAAAGGAGCCTAGTCTAAGGTTTAATGCACAGCAGCACCCGCCATACGTTTTCTGTTCTTATGCTATTCTGTTTTAAAGCTTTCCTCTATCATGTCGCGAGAGGGAGCAGATGATTACATGAAGCACTGAGCTGGAAAACTCGGTGATCCTGGCCCACAGCTAAAAGCCATGATATGAGGAGAATTTTAGCATTTTTTACTTGTTTGAATGGTGAGCACATTAAGCGCTTGAGTTTGCTGAACCATACAGTGCCCTAAGACACATTTCTACCAGACAGCCCGGCCACATTGATTTGAATTACAGTACTTAAAACTCGTTCACTGGAGCCATCCCCTGATTGCTCTTAGGTCTGACGACTGATCCGATATAGCGCAGAGATTTTAATGTGTACAATCAACCTTGCAAATAAGCTAACATTTTTTGATGACAGGCTCAACTGACCATATGACAACACATCTGTTTATCCGCTTTTTATCTTTTTTAGGAATCAAACCACTTTGTCTACCTTTTAGAGTAAGCTGCCGTATAGTGACCTGCAGCTGAAGGACCACTTCACTCTCCGTGTTTTCTCTGACCTGGCCGGCCAAGACGAAGATTAAAAGAGAGGCTGAGCACAATGAATCAGAAGGACAAAGCACTTCTGAAGAATAAGATAGTAGTGGACTCTTTAGTGTGCTGTTAAAGATAATTCAACACTTCCTGTAGCTGCCTCACAGGAAGAGCCTTTTAGCGAAGACAATATTAGCCTTCTGTTTGGCCGTTACTGTAAAAACTCGGACATATTTTCTGCGGACAGCTGCTGACTTGTCCCTGTCCCACACATGTGGTTCAATACTACAATTGAGGGTCCGATTGGATCTGGCGTTCCAGGCACGCGCATTTCCCAATCCACACTCAATTCTAGTTGGTGCCATAACGATTTTTTGCAGGATTTCAAGTGGCTGTCTTTTTATTCCTTTAAAAAGAAATGATAAAAATGTGAGTATCGGTAGATCTCCTCACATAATCTCCCTTTACAACAAACATTCTTTCTGTTATCTTATTATTATTATTCTTGTAAAACCAGAGGTGCATCTGCCACCAACTGGACTGAAGTGTAGAACGAAACTGGACCAAGCACAGTTGTTACGATTGCTAAGTGTATAATAAGTAGGGTCGCAGATTTTGGGCTGCACGTCAATCAACATCTAACGTCTGTTAGATGTTTCTTTCACTGTTCTTTCATGTTTAAGTTTTCTTGACAAGAAACCTCTTGTGATCAGTTTTCTCTCTGATCAAAAGCAGGAAAAGCAGGATGTTATTATACCGCTGCAAAAACCTGTAAGGGAGGTCAAGGTGGACAGTTTGGCGTAAAAAGGATTTAGATTTTGACTCTGCCAGTTCACATCCTGTCTCCTACGAACATCTGGTTAGTTTAAACCATGACCCAGATCAGTCTATCACCAGTACCCAAACCTTAACCACAGATGTGGCAGATTAGAAAATGTTCATATGATTTGTTCTTGTGTGTTTTTTGAGGTCAGCAACAATGCTGATAGGAGCAACAGACCAGAAGATGTTCAAATGGGTCCCTTGAGAAGGCAATGACAAACAAGTTGTTTTCGTATGAGGACTTGTTTAGTGTTACTTAAATCTCACTCCAAGGAACTGTCAGCAAATCAAAGAAAGGTTGCAAGTGTCATAGAAACTTGTATAAAGTAGTTAATCTTAAGAATTGTTGATCGATTACTCCGGCTTAAACTAATCCTTCAGCTAATGCAACAAACAAACCAAAGAAGAGCTGAGAAATATGAATGAACAAATTCTGAGAATGGTCTGGAGCACCACACACACACACATACACATACACACAGGCGTGTGCCTCATTACTGACAAAAACATCACAGTGCTTTAATGAGGATATAGACTCTGGGACAAGGCAATTTAAGCGCACACACACACACACACACACACACACACACACACACACACACACAGCTGCCCTTCACACTATGAGCCTGAGGGTGTGACAGGCAGGCACGCCAAAAGAGGATTTGTGGTGAAAAGCTTTGGGGAGGAGGGCGAGAGGGAGAGAGAGATAGGAGGAGTGGAGAAGAGGGGATTACATGGTAAATATTTCAATACTAAAACATACCAATTGACTTGGACACACACACACACACACACACACACACACACACACACACACACACACACACACACACACACACACACACACACACACACACACACACACACACACACACACACACACACACACACACACACACTAGCAGGATCGTATCTTCTACAGCTAGCTTAGCACTGACTAGACAGAGAATGGGGTGATGGGTAAAGCTAATAAAAAAACAACCGTCAAGCCGATTGCTGGTTAACCTTCTGTGACTGAATGACTGACTGGTCCAAAACCAACCAAGCGCTGCCATTCATTTCAAGACTGTGACATCATCTGGAAAACAATCTAAGTAGAGCCGACTACATGCACAGGCGAGAATGTATGAAACTGTTTTTTTGTTATGGTAAAACTAATCACATCAAAGTACAGAGTGTGAACCTTATGTAGGGAAGTTACTAAACATGCAGCCAACGGTGCCGGTTCAATATCTGTTAAAACACAGCGACGTTCTCTTGGGGATAAAGCACAGACGAGACGTACAGAAGGGACATCAATGCAATAAAACTTGCCGGTTTAATATGAATGATATATTTGTTGCAGGATTTCTTGAGCAAATCTGCCTGCTGGATGTAATAAATGGATCTCTTTGGTGATCTAACTTGTTTATATCACTAGAGCTGACTATCTTTTTAAAAAAAATGTGTGAATTTGTCAGTGATTATTTTTAATATATTTAAAAATGTGATAAAAAAAAATCAAGCCAGGCAAAAATCTGACTTTAGCAGAATTCTTTGCAAGGCCAACACCCTGTGATTTTACTGACTTAGATGGACTCTGGTGCATAATAAGCAGCTCTTTTTCATTTACTTTTGAGAGATTTGCTTGTCACAAGAATCCTTCATTTGATGTAAACTGGTGATCAGGATGTTCTTGCAGCCGGAAACGCAACAAGGTTTGGGTGCTCAGGGACATAGAAACACGCTGCAAATCTAAATCTAATCCCTAAAACATTAACAGTTAAACAGTTAGCTTTATAGTCTACTGTATTGTCATATTTACATATATACAGTGTGTGGAATAAACACCATGTGGTGCTGGATCATTGAGAATCCGAACTTGGTTAACAGTGAAGGGGACTGTATAGCAGAGAGGTGCCATGTTGCGAGGTTGGAGGTCGACAGCAGCGTTCCTGATACAGTCGGGCTGCAGGAATGCTAAAGGACAGAGGGCCCGGCTGCTGGCTGGCATGACGGCTGCAACATGCTGGTAAGGTCAGCAGGGAGTGAAGAAGAGAGAGAGAGAGAGAGAGAGAGAGAGAGAGAGAGAGAGAGAGAGAGAGAGGCTTGCAGAAAAGAAAGGATTACCTTCAAAAACAATTTAAGTAGAGGGGGCAGTTCTGTGTTTGTGTGTCCATGCATCTGTTAATGTATTTGTGCGTGTGTGTGTGTGTGTGTGTGTGTGTGTGTGTGTGTGTGTGTGTGTGTGTGTGTGTGTGTGTGTGTGTGTGTGTGTGTGTGTGTGTGTCTCGTTTTTCTGGCAGCACATTGGGGTTTTAACGCTTTAACGCTGCGGGAGACCAGCAGCCAGTTACATTGTCCCAGTTTCATCGATGCGCTGGGAGCACTGGGTATAATGCAATGAGCTGCATGACCGTATGTGTGTGTGTGTGTGTGTGTGTGTGTGTGTGTGTGTGTGTGTGTGTGTGTGTGTGTGTGTGTGTGTGTGTAGTGTGTGTCCATAGTTAGCATAGTGCAGTCTAGACCAGGGGATCAAGTGTAATCTCTCTCTACTGATACAGCTGATGAATTGTCCACTGTCTCTGGATCAACATCATCCCTGCATGTTACTTGTGTAACAGTGCAGCGTTTCAAATCAATTCGGTTATAATACCATGGTTTTATGGTATTTGACCTTTTTTCCACTGCGATTATGGTTTGAAACTCAACAGTGAAGTATCAACATTACAACTGTGTTTATTTTGAGTTTAAATAGAGAATAGATAAAGGTTAAAATAACAGAGGTTGAAGCAGTTTTCCCTGCTGTGGTTACTGACCACTAATGAGCCCTCATGAAGCAATGGCCTGCAGTCAAGACGCAGTCATTAGGGAAGGACTTTTTTGGGGCTTTTTTGGAAGACTGAGATCAACACCACTGGTGTTTTCAAAGTTTCACACACCAGCCAGGCAATGAGTATTCTTTCTGTTTTCGGATAAAAGAGGACTCAATCACAAGTTGCAATTTTCGGAGAGAAAAGTATGATGGTAAACATCAAAACAACTGGTTTACCCCCTGGAGGGAAGGAAACAGCATCAACATGACATTGAATGCACAGAAGAAGTAATGATTAAAGCATCACTTCCCTGAGTGGCAGACAGTGTTTGGGTTACATGACACACAGCATTGTGCTTGACAGACTAGGTTTAATTAGACTGGATTGGGGAATCAATATTGGTCTACAGACAAAATTGCACTGTTTGTAAACAAACCCAAGTTTCAGGGAATGAAGTAATTAATTATTTTACAATAGAAAGACTCCCACTTAACTCTAACCATTCAGCGACTGCTAATTAATTTACCCCCCACTCACACACACACACACACACACACACGTACCCCCTTCCACAACCACCACTTTGCAGGAACCCCGTGACAGCTTGAATTAAAATAACCTAATTACTCCGAGCTTTGAAACACTTCACTCTAAACAAAAGCAGATGCCTCCAAAACCTAGAAAGAAGAGAGTCTCTCTCTCTCTCTCTCTCTCTCTGACAGACATTTGTTTTTAGAACAACCAAACAACTGAAGTAATCCAGCATGAAGACACTGACTTCCTCAGCTAGTTGTCGGACTGACGAAATGTCCTTCTTCCAGGGACGAGGTGGGACACGCCAACACCCAAAATGAGGATTACTGCCCTGAAACGCAGACAAACCACACACACACAAACACAACTCTGCTGCTTCCCCGTTTAAAGTAAAGCCATAATTATAACAACACAGTCGACTACAAACAACGTGGCAGGGAGAGAAGCAGAGAAGAGAAGCGTGTACATGTTCTACTACAACCACTTCAGTCCAGCACAGATTCATAACCCCAGGCAATAACATACTTTTGCTCTTCATAGTCATACTATTATCTCATCTATTAACCAATTATCTTTGAGTATTCTCCTTCTTTTGTCACTGCTATCGCTCTGAAGGGTCTCATATTCGGTAATATTCTACAACCTTTGGGGTTTACAAACCTAACCATGCCAGAAAACAACAGTAAGGGAATCAAATATCAAGCATAACCATACACAGCTTCATACTGTACACACAATATAATAAAGTGTAGGTGTCATTTTGCCCCAGGAATAAGGTCTGATATTAGGTTTCAGGCATGAAGCCAGAATTAGACCCAAGTAGAACTGATACGCTTCACTCTACTGTACCCTTCACACACACACACACACACACACACACACACACACACACACACACACACACACACACACACACACACACACACACACACACACACACACACACACACACACACACACACACACACACACACACACACACACACACACACACACTTTCTCTTCCTTTCACACACAAATCACATATTCCCTCTCTCTTTTTCCACCCTATAGTCCTAGACCCCTGTGCCCCCCCCCCCCCCCCCACCCCTTCCTCACCATTCCCCTCTATCTCTCTCCACGCCGTGATTTCACACAGTTCATCTGACACCCGAGTACTGTACAGCATCTATGATATCATCAGTTTGCCAGCTAGCAGGCAGGCTGACATTACCGGCTGCTGGGACATGAGGGGAGCCAGTGGCGAGCCAATGGCGAGCACACCTCTACGTGAATACACACAAACACACAAACACACACACACGTGCATAGACAAATGTGCCAAATATAAAGGGAAACTTGGATGCTAGATGAAATCAGGGCACACATATGTCTGGTCATGACACATCATGTACTGTGAGCACTTTGTTACACACCAGGACGCACAGGCTGACCGCTTCTGTGTCACAACACATGCAAACAAACAGAAACACACATAGAATGCTCACTCACCTGCACCTGCATGAAAGACCCCCGGTAGAAGCAGCATGCTGCAGCCGACAGGGCACTCCACAGACTACACCTCTCCGTCATGGTGGGTGCACACCTTCCTCTGCTACCTTTCCTCAAACCTTTTTTTTTCTCTGTCTCTACTTCACCTCTCCTTCTGTTCTCCGTCTTCTGTCCTCTCCTTTTCTCTCCACCCCACCCAGGGTGTCCGATCTAAACCCCAGCCCTCTGGGCTAAGCCTGTCCCACCCCTGCCTGCCTCCTCGCCTGCCTCTCTGCCTGGCTAACAGTCCCTTAACATAGTGCAACCACTACAGAGCCAGGCTACGAGCTAAACAGCTAGAAAACCACAGCACATGCAAGCCGCTGCCGGTGACCACATCAGCTATAAGCCACGAGCGAGCCGCTACCAGCTGGTACTGATGACAGCCAGAGATGTTACAGCTCCTGACATCTCCACCGCTTTTTGCCCTGCACCGGCTTCTTGTCGCTCGCGCTCTTGCTCCGCTCTCCCTCTCACTGCACTTGCTGCACTTCACGCGGCTGCTAGGGATTACCTCATTGCTTTGCTGATGAAAGGAGTGTGGGTGGGGGGAGGGCGGACCAGTGAGAGAGAAAGAGAGAGAGAGGGTGGGAGGGATGGATGGATGGAGGGAGGGAGGGGAGGAGGGTAGGAGGTCGAGGGGAGGGAGTGGGGGGGGGGGTGTATGCTAGCAGGCAAAAGCAGAGAGAGGAGTGCTGTCGAAATTCCAGGCGGAAAGCCCCACCCACCCGCCCGACGACCCCCGCTGAAGTGCTGAGACAATGCTGACACCGGGGGGGGGGGTCGGTGGCTGCTGGGTTGGGTGGGGGACGATGGACGACTGAGTAAAACAAGGAGAAAGTGAGAAAGGATGGGAGGAGGAAAAAAAAAAAGATAATCAAAAGATGAGCTGATGAATGAAGAAGATGCGGGTACGAAGGAGAGAAAGTAGGAGGAGTGCAGCCTCCCGAAGGAATCTAACCTTTCTTTTGCCATGAAAGGAACCCAGCAGGGGTCCCCCCACCCTCCTACCATACACACACACACACACACACACACACACACACACACACACACACACACACACACACACACGAATGCAAATTAATACCTTTTTACACACACACCATTATATATTACTAGAGGTGGCAGGAGCTACAGAGCTTTTGGTTCCTGTTGGGAAATAATGTTGATAGATATGTTATCCCTCTGTGTTACTGTATATATATCTGTGTGTCTGTGTGTGAGAGAGAGAGAGCAAGCGAGAAATAGAGAGAGAGAGTGTGTGTGTGTGTGTGTGTGTGTGTGTGTGTGTGTGTGTGTGTGCACACAGCTGAATATAATGATGTGTCTCTAAAAAGCCATGCAGACTGCAGCTAGACAGCTCATTATGGGCTGAAACACACAGGCAGGTGTTTCAAGGATAACACGGTGTGATTTTCACCGGCCCATTTCACATACACACACACACACACACACACACACACACCCTCACACATACCGGCAGGGAAATGTCGGAAGGGGTGGGGCGCTGTCTCCAGAGGCCTGAGTGAGTGACATCATTGAGGACGCCTCACCATGGCAACACTGCCAGAGTACTTGACAGCATCCAAAATTCTGACACTGCATTTAGTTGAGTCTGCACCACTGCAGGAAAAGCATAACGCAAGAGAGGGACATAGCCAGAGAAGGAGAGAAATGTGCAACATACCAACCAGGTGATAAAAAATAAAAAAAATACAGTACACTCCTTCTTTTTCTCTCCTTCTTCTCAACAACACACGCACACACACACAGCATGAGATGATGCCAGTAATCACTCTGCTAATCTGCCTCTTGAATGCACGCTAGTGGGTCACAGGCAGAGAGAAAAGGCCGACAGATAAGGAGCTACAAGACACAGGATGGATTCATTCAACTCCTCTTAATGTAATCTCAAACTATCCAGCGCTGGATTAGACAGATTACACAGCGGGGACACAAATAATCTCATAAGAGGGGCCCTGTGCTTTCCTATCCCTCAGTCCTCTGTAATACCTTGCTAAAACAATCAAAACGTACAGCAAGTTACATCTGGACGCACACACACACACACGCACGCACGCACGCACGCACGCACGCACGCTGTGGGTTAAAAAAAACACTGACAATATGATGGATGCAGAGTTTAAAGCATTGATGGTCCGACTTTGAGTTTAGCATTAAAATTGGCACTGTTAGCGGTTTAATTCCCACTCAGACAGGCCATAATGAAAATGTATGGCATTGTAAGTTCCATTAGCTAAAAGCCACTCCACAAAATTAGACTTTCATAAAGCATATTCTTTTTATATCACACCTCCTAGTCCTTTTTTTTTATTATTTGCGCAAGTGAAGAGAATCATGCTAAAAGGAACATATATTCTGGATTCTCCATCTTGTGTTTCCACATGTCAGTCTGCCTCCTCAGATTAATTTAAATCAAACAGATATCAAATGGCTGCTCTGGGAGCTGTAACATCAAAGCAAAGTAACAGATTTACAGAGTCATACCGTGATCTCTGGAAATTTGGATACAGCAAAGATATTCTGGCCCGTCAGTCATTTGCGTTTTTTTACTTCCTTTTCTCCAGCAACTAAGAAGGACTATGTCTCGAATTGTCCATACTCTGTACCATACTACCTACTATTTAATCAAGACAAACATAACAGATGTAAGTGAAGACAAGAAAGTAAAGATCACCAATAATATAAAACTGTGTAGGACATATCAAGCTAGAGCCCTCCCTGCTCCATTTCATTTAAAATGTTTTAAATCTAATAGCGTGAACGCTCCACAGACAGGCTGAAAGAAAAATGATGGTAACTTCGCCCCATTTTGTGCCTTTGGGAAGACTAAAGTGAGTCTCATTCTTACTTTACTGCCTTGTTCACTTCATTACGCTGAATCGTCTGTCCTGTTCTTTTCCTTTCCTTGCTCCATCCTCACTTTGTTTCCATTATTCCCTCCTTTAAAATCCTTTTATCCATCTCCCTTTCATTCTCTGCCTTCACATCTGTCAGAAAACATCTGTACAGGTACTCCTTCCACCATTTTCTTCACTTTGTTTTTCTCTTCTACTCTTCCCGTTATCCATTCATTGAACATATTCTTTTTCTTTTCAGCATTCCCTCAACTCCCTCTCTACGCTCTATCGAATCCAACCTTTCCCCAACCCTTCTTATCACCGTGCCCCTCCCCTCATCTCTCCATCCTCCTTATCCCGACCTCTCATCACTAGCCAAACCTCCTCCTCCTTCAAGCTCTCTGATCCCTGTCTTTTCCATCGCTTTTTCTCCTCTGTCCTTCCCTTCTCCATCCATTGCCATCCCTCCACCTTCCCCTCCTTCCACACATCTATCTCTCTACATCTCCTCCCCTGCTTGGAGGCGGTCTTCGGTTAAATATTAATTAGTGAGCCCCATCCCGCAGGCTGATAGGGAGCACAATGGAGAATCCCTGCGTGTGCCTGCAAGCGTCCCACTAATGAAAGGAGTGTGTGTGTGTGTGTGTGTGTGTGTGTGTGTGTGTGTGTGTGTGTGTGTGTGTGTGTGTGTGTGTGTGTGTGTGTGTGTGTGTGTGAGAGAGAGACACACAGAGAGAGTGAAAGAGAGAGAACATAGACAGCGAGAGAGCGTGTGTGTAAGAGTAAAACGTGTGTGTGTGTGTGTGTGTGTGTGTGTGAGAGATGAAAAGAGACACACCGAGGGCAGATCGAGATTACATGTGCACACACATCTTTATGTGTGTCTATGTGTTTGCACATATGCGTCTCTAAAACAAAGGCCGGGCTCCGTTGGGGGTTAGCGGGGTACAGCTAATGATCTGTGTGTGTCTGATTGTCATCAGCGTGTTTTTCACAAGGTGGACCCCATTCACCGACTGGTTAATCCGTATCGAACCAGCAGATGTGTGTTTCAAAGGCCGTTTGAAACATCAGCCTGCGATAATGATGCAGGGAGAGAAAGAGGCCTGGTGGAAACGCTGTGACTTTGTAGAAGGAAAAAAAAGGGAATTTAGGTGTGAAATAGCGCAATTAAAAATCAGCTGTCCTGCTTTAAATCGCATTAAAATGACTTAGCCTCACACAAATGTGTTGCTGTAGCAACTAGACACATCTTGAGCGTGAATAAAGAAGTGTTTAATACTGTTTTAGAGAGATCAATGTGACATTATTCTGTGTGAAGTGTGCTGCTTAGTGGCACGGGCATGCTGACCTTGAATGGGGTGGACAAAATAAAAGAAACCCTTTTGAATAACATGGCCCTGAAGTAAATATCACAGCTTTTGTTCTGAGGCTCTTAGCTGTTGATTCAACTCAAGAAATATCCGATAAGGTGTCTTTCACTCATCGTTTCTGATGGTGTGCTTGCGCCTCTTTGCTAATACAGTTGTATTTGTATTTTTGATGTGGTTGAAGGATTTTTGAGACTTTTTCCTTCACCTTTTATCTTTTTTATCACATCATCTTTTAGTGTTTTATGATAAGTTATTGGTACCAAGAGTTTAGGCAGCGACCACTCTCTTGTAAATCATAACAACAAAGGCAATTAGACAATGAGCCATTTTAATTGAAAACAATTAGCATAGTGTAGCTTATAGTCAGTATTTTTAAGCCACACCAGCGTGGCTCGAGGGATGGCGTTGGCAGTCGGTCACTTGGGTCCAGACTGAAATATCTCAACAACCTGAATCCTCTTGGGCCATTGGCAGTTCAAAGACTTTCCCTATCCAGTGAAATGATCTCAACATTTACTGCAGCAAATCAATTGCCACAAGATTTGTTACAGAAAATCCTGGTTCCAAGAGGATGAATCCTACCGACTACCAAATGTTCGGATGCTGAAACGATCAATTTAGATGACCAACATGGTAAACCTTACCTGCTAGGATTGAAGTTAGGCAGAAATGTGGTTTTCATTTTTTAGATCGCTGCAAACACGAAAAATGTGTGGCACGGAAAACTGTCATGTCACTAACGTGTTTCTGTTATTTTGTCAAAGTCAAATTTGACAAATGACTGTGTTCCATAATGGCACTATGGGCATTTATCTTTGGTGACCTAAATAAACTGGTTTATTCAAACAAACAATCTAGACGTAAACACAGTGTATGTATTGTACATGTGTGCAGAAATGTGTCTGTACTGGGTCTTTGTCTGTCTTTCAGCACGGTGGAGGAATGGTAACTGGAGACTTTCCAGGGGTGTGTTACCGAGGGCCAACCCTGACAGTTTACACCCCCTCTCATTTACAGAGGCGCCACATTAATTCATCTACTGTAATAGTCACACACGCACACATACACCACATGCCCCCACAGGGCACCGCCTTAATTTAATCAGGCTGCACAGACACATACAGATTTGGAAAATTCAAACCATTCGCATAATCAAACACGCAGTAACAGATACACAGCTGAGCCCCTTCAGAATCAGATTTTTTTTTTTTTTTGTGACTCTGTGCCAGACGTATGTTAATAAAGCACATACGATCCCACCCATTCCACCTCCCCCTCATGCCCTTCCGTAAGGGTAGCACCAAACCACTAAATAGGACGGTAGACAAAGCAGGGCTGGGCTGCAGGCAAAAACAAACGCACACAATCGTAGAGCCACACACACACACATACACACTACCCAAAAACAAGCTCACACTTAAGCTGACACTGAACAATTTTGATTAGTTACTTTATGACAGTTTTATCAGGCCTGTTTTACCGTCAACCTCAGCCATTTTAAAACTGCTTTATACATCTTACACTAAAAACTCATAAAAACAAAAACAGTAGATATTACTTTACCAGCCGTGCATCAGCATGAAAAAGTGATGATGATAGATATTTTATGATAAAGCCTAAAAGATAAATAACTTGTCCTGAATGAATCTGGGTTTTTTTTTTAACTGATTGCTTATTTTCTTTGAGAATACTCACATCAGAGGGGTTTGTCTTTCTCTCAATCTCACCTTCTTGTTTTCATTTTATGCATACGGGTTCTGCGTGTGTGTATGTGTATGTGTGTGTGTGTGTGTGTGTGTGTGTGTGTGTGTGTGTGTGTGTGTGTGTGTGTGTGTGTGTGTGTGTGTGTGTGTGTGTGTGAGTAAATTAGTGTATGTGCGCATGTGACAAACCGGCGGGCGAGTCACTGGCCTGGTCTTTTCCGTTAAAACAGGGAACACTGAGGCCAACTCCTGATTTAAACATCAGCTGTCATAAATGTTTCAGGGGGGAAATGGAAGGAGATGGAGGGATGGCTGGCAGCTTTCAGGGAGTGGGTGGGGCGCTGGGTGGTGGTGTTGGTGGTGGGGGAGGTTGTTGTGGTGTTTGAGAGCGATGCGAGGAAATTTGGGTGACAAAACATGTATGAGGATTCAAAAAGGTTGGGGTTTAAAGCAGAAAACAATGATCCTACTTCACTTCTGAAATGTGAATGATGTGCTTGCTGCGTGTTCATCCGATATCACAGGCATGAAACATTATGAAAATTCATGTTAAAAGCTGTCACATGTCAAGCTTATTTCAAATAGAAAAACTTCTGAATCAAAAGAAGTAAATCATCAACCTTGTGTCAGCATTAAAGTAGTGCTAATGGTATTAAGTACTAGTTAAAAGGGGACCTATAGCATAAGTAGATGGTGCGTCACCTCGCCTGAAATAAAGAACGCTTCACTGACATCATAAAAAATTAATACACCTTTATAAAATTAAACATTTAAGAGCAGAAGCAGTATTTCGGACAGAGTTGGTCAGACCTTCATCTTCTAAGTAATTGATGAATACAGCAATAAACACCTTTATGTAATTTATAAAAGGTTTTCTGGAGCTATTAAAGTTTTGTTTGCGGTTATCAGTTATGTTCATAAACACAGCAGTAAAACAAGCCTATTACTTGTCATGTATAGATCTCTTTGAGGTAAAATAAATAACCGATTGGGCCTTGAAGTACGCCTGAGGCAAGCAGAGTGAGGATGTTACAGAAGTGTACATTTACATGCTGTTGTTCTGCAGCATGGTGGGGTTTAAATAGTCAATGTGTTGTGATCCGAGGAAGTTGGATATATTTGTTTTACAAAAAGAATACAGGTCAGGGTCACAGGGGAAGGCTTTTACCAGCCACCTGTGATAGTTAATCAATAAAAAAACTGATCCAGCTCAACACTTCACTTCCTCTCTCTCTCTTTTTAGCCTTCCTTCCTTCCTTGAGCTTCACCTTCTTGACTCTCACCTCCCGCTTTTGCTCTCAGTTCGAATTCCAATATCTGTTTTAATGTGTATTTGTGGTGAACAGGATGCTTGAATCCCTACCACCCATCTCCAAGGTCATGAAACAGCTTCACATGCTCTCTGATCCATAAGGAGTCCTCGTCTCTCCGGCCTACTGCCCCACCTTGTGGTTGCAGCACAACCTGCTCGCTGGCTGCACAGTGCTGACATGAGCACCGCCTCGCTCCAAATTCAATTAGCTAAATGGCAGACTGAATCAGGCTAAAATGCAGAGTGAGCCTGCTGAAATGAGCGTAAATGTTGAAGACTAAGGGCTAATAATCAGCCACAATTACATCTGAGAGCTCACATTAAAGACAAATCTAATTTAATACTGTGGGAGAGAGGAGGAAACTCAAACTGAAATGCTGTGAGAAGGTAAAATAAATCTACCACACATCAACCGGTATGTCAGGCATTACATGTGTCTGCATGTGTGTCACTGATAGAGAACAGAGCTTGGTTCATGAAGGGAGAAAGATTTATGTGGGAAAATATTCAATCTGTACAATCACACCACATAGACTGAAGAGGACAAGACAAGGACAGAGACATCTTGACAGAGCAGACTTACCTGCACATATTCCGCCTGGCTCTCTGCTGGCTCCATGTGGCTGAAGAAACAAAAGGAGAAAAAAAAGATAAGAATAAGGCATCGTGATAACAGAAAAAAAAGAAAAAACTTCTGACAAATTACGTGATACACACATGTTCAAACAGGTAACAGGTTCGGTGCATGTTACCACAGACAAATAAACATGCCTGTATTCCCATGACCCACTTTCCCAGCCGCCTCTCCAGTGAGTAAAATGTTGTTGCAGGCCAGCTTCATGGAAAAATGGGCAGATAACAAACCCCACCGAGCATCTAAGGTTGCCAAATATGGAGCTGGCCTCTCAAATCTCTCAGGCGCAATAACTCACACTTTTATACTCATGATGTATCCGGATCATGTGTCAGAACCCCGCTGCACTGCAGTCTAGGGAGCCATGCTGTGGGTACTTTGCGATAGGGAGCGAGCGCGAGCTAAAAGGGGTAATTACACTCTCCGACAAGTTTTTAAAGATCAATCACTCAGCGCAGCTCGCAACTGCGTGATGGGTCTCAGAGGGCCCAGAGCAAAGCCGTGTTACACATGACCACAGAGAGGACAGATCAAAGGGTCCTATCATGGCAGCGGGATTGGGAATTTTAATAGGTCCCATGACAGAGGAGCTCTACATTCCCTTCATAAGCTGTCCTGTGCTTAAACTTTTTAAAATTGATGGAGAAATGTAAAATATTTGCCTCCATCCTTTGCACTGATAACATTAGTATTTATCCAGAGAAGAATGTGATTGAGCTGCAAATAGAAAATACATACCGATCATGCATCAGGCTTTGAAAACAAACAACACCCCGGACCTAGATAACACAAAGTCCACCTCAAGCATTCCAGCTGTGGTTCAGACACTTATGGACATAGAAAATGATTAAAACTAGTCTTGAAAGTCAGATTTGGATTCATATTAAATATTTCAGATGCCAAACCTATTTCTCCACATAATCTTTAACAAAACCCCTTGCGGTTGTTTGATTACTGCAGTAAGGAGATCTTCATTTTGTTTCTAAATAATTTATCCAACAAACAAAAAAAGGCCCAGCAAGAAAGGCCAAGCGGAGGCACCAGTCAATTTAGTGCAACTGACAATTAACAGCAAAGTAAACTAAAGTGGCGATATGAAACACTTTCATACCTGATTTGTTTGAACTTATCACACATAATATATCTTTGATATAATTTACTCTATGGACTTGAAGCTCATAATATACTTGTCTTTTAGTTACTTAATATTTGAAAACTATTGTAATCCGACTACTTCAACATCTGTCTACTCTGTACAGGCAGCAGCAACATGTGACTCAAGGATGTAAGAACAGAGGTTGTCATATGTTGTAAACTATAAAGCCCTCTGACAGAAACTTGTGATTTTGCACTACATCATTTAAATTGACTTGAAAGCTGCTTTGACCATAGGGCTGCAATTAATACATTATTTTATCATCAACGAATTTGCAGGTTGATTTCTGGATTAATCAATAAACTTTTCTTGCCAATTAAATGTCACAAAAAAAGTGAACAAATGTCCATCACAATGAGCCAAAGGTAATGTATTGAAATAGTTTGTTTTACCGACCAACAATCCATAATCAAACGGTATGAGTTTAATGTCACATATGACAGTGAAAAGCATAAAACCTTCACATATGAGATGCTGAAACCAGTGATTGTTTGTCATTTTGGCTTGAAAAGGGGACTTTTTCTGGGGGACATCCCCCCTTGTTCCTGCTTTTTCTCAAATTGGGGCCCAACAAAAGGAGTTCACATGCACAGGCAGTGGAAATAAAGCCGGAAATGGAGAGCAGGCTGTGAGAGACGGAAGGACTTGTGATTTAGGGGTGAACAGACAGGAGATTTGATGTGCCCTTACTACACCATGCAGACGGATTTCCCACGGTCCCTGGGCTGAACTAATGGTCTAAAAATGCTGCACGCTCGCACATGCACGCCCATGCATGCCAGCACAACTGCAGCCACGCGTGCACACACACACACACACACACACACACACACACACACACACGCGGTGTAAATCCCCCTGTAACAGGATACATGGACGCACACTGCTGTCATGCATGGAATACATGGGAAAGCAAGAGTTACTCAACTTTTTCTTCTCTCACCAAACTCTCCAATAAAGTTCTGAGTTTGTTTATAAATCCACTTCAACATTATGAAACGCACACAATAAGCTTATTCGTGCCAGTCTCCCGTGTGTTGGAACAAATCAATGCAAAAAAACAAAAAACAAAACATCAGATCAACAGTGCGGCAGCTTTCTAGCAGCATCTGATCAATAAAAGGAATCAATATCACCTGCTGCCTTTTTAAAAAAAGTGAAGTAATGTATCCTGTTATTGTCTCACCTCACACCCATTGCCTGAGGCGAGTCCTGTCCAAAGCACAGTCAACGCGAACTGTGGACTAACTGTCCGACTTCCACGGTGTGTTCACGGGCAGGTAACACTGATTTGCGCCCCCTGGTTTAAGCACAGTGCATGGACGGAATAATACATGTGCTGCAACTCCCCTTTGGACTCACGGTTCATTCACTCTCACTGCAATGAGGAACGATTGTCAATGCTGGAATATTACCAGGCCAACATTTACTGTGTGTTCATTTGTATTAACATATTACTTTAGGAACATGCAACTTGTACACAGGCCTATATGTTTGACTTAATAAGCTAAAAAAAAGCAATGTTGAAAAACTCCATTACAATGGTTAAGTTTAACCAAAAATTGTTTTTTACCTCAAACTGTTATAAAACCTTGAGGATAAAGAGGAAAAATCATTCTTTGGTGGAACAATTTATAGAAACACGACAAGGGGCCCCAACTACATTCAGCTTTTTGAAAGGGGTCAGCCAGGTTGCTGGGAAATACCAGTTTAATCTTTATTGTGTAGCATTTTTTAAACTGATCGCATGTAACAATCATAAAATTGTACTTCAGGAAAGAACTTGAGTATATGTTCCTAGTTAATTTACAGCACTGATTTGTGCTGTGCCTCTAGAAAAGGTTGTAATGCGGGAGCCACCTTAAGACTTGTATCAGGTATTTTAATATAGAAATAGGTATATTAGAAATAAAACAGATAGTTTACAATGGTTTCATAGATTCATAGTGATTAGTGATTCAAGTGTAGCAATCTTTCTTTCTGACCTTTGCTTAGTTTTATCAAAGCTTTCATTAAACAGATAACAGCCTACTGTGCGTACCAAACTAATCGGGTCAAACTGTTAGAGAACAGGCCCTTAAGTGTATGTCACTCAACCCTCCTCCCGAACCAGTTGTCTTTCTTCATTCAATGACTTTATAGTCTGAAAAAAACAACAGGAAGGTAAATGAACTGTTTACATAGGAATAGAGATACTCACCTGTTCATGCAGTCAGATTTTGAGTTTCCCTCGGTCAGCACTCTGCTCTCTGCCTCCTCCTTCGGGTCTGATACAGGCCCGGGTTCTAAAACATCATCCTCACGAGTCTGGGTCTGATCATCCCCCCGGCTGAGTGGAACTGATGACATCTCCTCAGAGGTCATGTTCTGCTTGTCACTAGTCTCTGGTTGGAGTGCAGCACTTGAGCCACCAGATGGCGACATGGCAGAGATGGTGTTTGTGACATCAGTTTCACCTGTAGGTCCAGGCTGGGTTCTGGGATCAGTTAGAGAGTCTTTGCTGAGCTCATTGTCTGCTTTAGCTCCAGCTTCATCTCTACACACTCTGGTTGATGCGGCTGTCAGCTTTAGGGGTCTAGGGTCTCGCTCCCCTGCAGGACGCTGGCTTTGACTTCTGCTGATGCTGCTCTTTTCCTTACCCTTCTTACTGCTGCTGGGGCCTCCTAGAGAAATCAGAAATAGACATCTAAGTATTTTCATGGTGATTGTTGTCCTGTTTTTTTTTTTTTTTAAATGTTTTTGCCAGGCTAAAAAGCTATGCTTTAAGGGTTGTTCTTCACTTCTTCTGCCTTACCTTTACTACTCTTGTCTTTTCTCCTCCTCAGCAGCCGTGGCAGCGTACCCATGTGTGTGTAGCTCTCACTGGAGCGGACGTAGCTGGCAGTGCGAGGACGCATGGCGCCCATGTCGTCCATCGTCTCGACAACTGGATCCAGGGGTGCATTGGCGGCACCACAGTCGGTGCCATCTCCAGGCACACATCCTTCCCCAGACTTGGAAGGAGAGGACTTGGAGTCAGAGGAACGGCGAAAAGAGAGGTTGGTGAGGCTACCAAACCATTTGAAACCTTGAGAGGGGAACAGTTAGAAAAGAAGAAGAAATGCTCATTATGTGGTAACAAGTCTATGGCGTTGGTTCATGTGTTTGCCCACCAGCCAACCCAATTCATCCCCATGTAACCTCTCTATTAGATACATTTTTAGGACAAGGGGTAGAAAAGTTAAAGAAGCAGAGTTGATTAAAGCTGCACTATGTTTTTATTAAGTGCCAATGCATCAAATGACCAAGTATAATGTGATCTGATCATTTTGCAGTGCCGACCCAACAGAGAATCATCACCCAACTGTGCACTTCCCCTCAGCCCCACAGAGCTTTTACTGTCTTTTAGCTGATTGTTTTGGTTCCTCATTTTCAGCAACAAAAATTCTTAACCTGCCCAAACTAAAAATGAAGTTAGCAACAAGCTGTGGAACATAATGGAGCATCTTGTGATATAAAAACATGATGTGTTTCTCAGCAGTTGGCATTTGGCAATGACTCATTATCAAATGTCATTGTCTTTCAATGGAATAATGATGAATTCCATTATGAAATCATATATGAGATGAGATGAGATATGGCAATACACAATTTTGTCATCTTATCTAATAACAAGTATATACTAATTCAACTTTCTCAAAAAATCTGATTATTTTAAACAAAAGTTCTTGATTAAATTATTTAGAATAGACTTGAATTATCAGAAAACAAATACATTGTAATGCATATCATTATCGAGATACCAAACAACCTTTATCGTGATAGAACATTTTGGCCATTTCGCCCAGTGCTAGTATGAGCACAGTGCAGTTCTACACACACACACACACACACACACACACACACACACACACACACACACACACACACACACACACACACACACACACACACACACACACACACACACACACACACACACAAAATACTCACTCAGTTTCCGTATGCTCATGTTGTGACTGCGGTGTGAGTATAAGATCAGCTGCAGGTGGGTGACAGATGGACCATCTGAGAAGAGCTGCAGTACAACAGAGAAAAAGAGACCCAGATAGGGGAGGATAACTTGTTTAGGCGCAGCAACCTCTGTTTAAACCGCAGTTCCTCCCTGCACGCTGTTTGAATGTGTGACAGAGACAAAACTGACAGATGCGAGGCAGGGGCAGGGGCAGACCGTGACACTTCCTGTGTAAAGCTGAGACGACCAATGGCAAGAGGAAATGAAAAGATGAGATGAGATGACATGATTGAAAGGTTGAGATAAGAATATAGATATATGAACCATGGGAAAAAAGTGTTGATATGTCAGACTGAGGGGTGTTGAAAACTTGGAGAGGTGTTTTAAACAAAAGGGCTGATTGTCCTGTTGAAAGTAAAATCTGGTTATAATTTCCTCCAGAGGTAAAAATAACTATCACCTTTGATACCACTGATTATCTACTTCAAGCTCGAAGTCTTTCGTTATCCCAGTGCAGTTTATATAAATATAGTTAATGTTTGATAGGGTCCTTACCTTAGAGGAAATAAATGATCCAATCAAAAGTGAACGAATATTTACTAGTAATCGGGACATGTTGCTGTTTGTCGGCACTCAGATCAATGCAGGATATACTGTAGTGCACCTGGAATTTGAATTTGATCTCTATGAGTGACACAGGATACTAATGCATTAGGGATAGGTTTCTTGTTCTTTTACTTCAGGTAGCACTGATGTGTATGCCGCTTTCTTTTTTCTACAGGATGGAAGTATGGCAATTACAGCTATTTGGCTGATCATTTTGGATTCCTGATGTAATGGTGGTGTATAAGAGCTGATTACTCATTCAGCTTTAATTAAACAGAATTTTGGTTATGTGTATACAATGGTACAAAAGACATGTAGAATATTCCAATTTGATGGAAAAGTCCTGAGGTAAAAATGTTGAGGCTTCATCAAACATCATATATAAGTTTGTATATAAGAGTTGGACCAAACACATACAGAATATATGTGATACTTAGTGAAATAAGGTGATATAAGTGGATGATTTTTTTTTTAACCACAATCTGTTTTTTATTGGTCACTTTGCATATATGTTCAATTCCAAGATATGTAGTTTCTTCATCTTTCTTCCCCTTTCTTCAAAGACAATGAACAAATTAAATATAGCATTTATGATGAAAAAGCATGCATTTTAAACAGAAAGTTACTGATCTTTGTTTCGGAATCTTTCTTTGGTTTGGGTTTTTGTCTCTTACTTTCCTTCTTTTAAATAATTTCCCATATTCAATATTATATATAATTTAAGAATAATAAAGGAGCCAACTCCACAAAATGCAAAAATGTATTCTCAATTTTAGTTTGAAATCTTATGTATGTGTATTTCTTTAAAAATAATGCATGACACAGTACATTTTGAAGGTCAGATCAGGTAGATCAGTGAATATCACAATAGTATAATGTGTAACAGTCAATATAATGTTTTGCATGAGCTATATGCTTCATGGGTTTTCACTTCCTTTTGACTTTTGGGCGTGCGGCTTCTGCAAAGAAGCTTTCCGACTTCCTGTCAAGACTGTACCACACCAGTATATGTGTAGTTATGAAACTGTGAAGTGTGAAGTCGTAACAGAAGCAAATACATTATAGATCTTAATGAAACTCCAGTAAATCTTAAATGTTCAAACTGTCCCTCATTATTAAAGGCAACATCAGCAGCTGAAACTGGAGGTAATTCTATAATTGTAACATATTTATATTATTTTATACTATTATTGTTAATTTTCTTTCATTTTCCACCCAAAGATGCCCTTAAGGTCATAGTTTTGTGTCTCTGAACCACAGTTTGCTATCTAAGCTCTTGAAATATATATATATAGTATATTAACTTTCCAGGGATGTAATTCCTTTTTAAATATTTCATTACTTGTTATTAACGTCTTCTTATAGCTCACTTACCGCCCTACAAGGATTATTTTTTTTTTTTTTATAACATTATTCATAACATATTGCACTAGAAACAAACCCACAGATCCCACAGGCTTAATTAAGCACAACAAAACTAAAGGTCACTTCCTAATCAAAACGCTCTTCGAATGCACTGTGGTCAGTTTATACAGAAACAGTTTATTCTGTTTGTTTGATCGCATCATACATACATACCTCCATGTAATAATTTGTGTGTCTTTAAGTATGTTGTTGTGATGCCATATTTGTCTGTCCTTCAGGGTAATGCATAGTTCCAGCCTATAGACTCCACCAAATGAACATGACTCTGTAATCCACCAGTATAGAGGGAGATGGAGTAAAGTGAGAAATATGATACAGTGTGGTAAACACAAACACACAAACATTGGAGCACACGCACACACTGAACCTGAGGTAATGGGTAGGACTTTCATTTTGGGCTTTGTGTCCCAACCAGGTTTTTCCGCAGAAGTAATTTGCTACAGTGAATGACTGTGTGTTTGTGTGTGTGTTTGTGTTGTGCCTGTGTGTGTGCTGCTTTAATTTCACCTTGATGAAAAACAAGACTTCAATAATTCAGCTCTCTGCCTCCTCAGACGATGACAAATAACAGTCACTTTGACCCGAGGCTACGCTGATACACACCGCTGAGTGAGCGACACACAAAAGTGAAGCCTTATTTACACAAAAATAGAAAAGCTGTCAGCCCAACTGAGGTCCCTCCCACCTGTTGCTTAGACTCACTTCATTTTATTTCCAATATTCCTTACTACAAATATAAATATCAAGACAATTCTGATCCTTCATCATTTTATCACACATCTTAATAACAGTAATTATATCATTAAATATTAAGTCATTGTTTCTCTACCCCCTTAAGAAAAGTTTACAGGACTAAATCAGTGTACTAACACAGTTATTTTCCTTAATAGGTTATAGTCATACTTGTTATTCTCGCTTATTGATTATAAATAGTTATTTGTGTGTTTGATATTTCTGTATAGGAATTAAGGAACTAATAGGTAATACATATATGTAATAGATTAAATGTAACTATCATCCTCCATTTATGTTTTTTTATCATAATTTTGTCAGAAATAGAACATACAAACAATTTATCTCATTAATGAAGACATTTACACCTTTTAAAAGCCCTACAATGTAGCCTAAAAAACACAAAAATATATAGTTTTATGATTTGTCCTTCTTGCTCCTTTCCAATAATGTCAGCATTAACTAGTTGTCAAGCTGTGCTAATATTGTATTTGCTGGCATAATTCGGTTTATGACTGAGAGCTTTGTGATTATCTTTTCTATTATTCTGCAGTCAAACCTGCCAGAACCTTTGAACCTTGAATGTTACGTATACTGTCCAATAAAAGAGAAATGCTGGGAAACACGCTAATCGTAAAATGAAATCATGATGGAAGAGGAAAGTGTTTCATAATGTGTTGTCATCAGGTTTTGGCACTTTGTATTGATATGGCCTCTGTTTGACAAACGGATGTCATCAGGATGAAATTAAAGCAGCACACATTCATCCATGGCACACACAGATACATCCTTTGCTGTACTTGTGAGGACCTTGACTTGACATCACACTCTCAGTATTCTTTGTACTTTTTCTAAAAGTAAAAAAAACCAATTACATGAAATTTGAATGAAATGTAAAGTGTGTGCCATCATACCTGGATCTGGATACATTAGGACAATATGGACATAAAGATAGTCGACTAAGAAATGCTTATCTCCCAGTGTATAATCCTGTGCTTTGTTGATGTTTGTTTTCACTATTTCTTCAGTAAAATATATTTAAATTTTTACCGATATACTGTGATCACAAATCAATTATGTGCATATTAGTGAGGTCCTGTTAACATTTCTATACCTCTTTAGTATCTGCTCAGAAATGGTTCTGCCTGCAGGTCCTTTAAAGCAGAGGGAATTGTGTGTACGGGTTTGCATCAAATACATATTTAAATGCTTTATTGTTTTTGCAATAAATATCACTAAATATCCCAAACACATCAACAACAGTTAAGTCATAAACCTCAAGTTTATTAGCATTCATGATGTGCTTGTGTGTTCATGGCACCCTGAAAAACAAATGGAACCCAGTATAATTGGTATTGGATAGTTGATTAAAATACAGTACGACATTTAAAATGTGTCATCTTGTGTTTCAGACAGTAGGGGGCGCCAAAGACAATTACATTTTTCTTTAGAGAGAAGATCAACACAGACCACTCACAGCAAAGAGCTATCATGCATAACACACAGTAACCCATTCAACATCCTTTATAACTGTGGATAATAGCATCTGTTTTTCTGCTTGTCAAAAGAAAGTCTACCACTTATAAACATAATATAAACCTAATGTACCTAATGCATTATGGGATCAAACATGTCATTAAGACATAGGAGCTGTTATAATCATCTGAATAATCATCTTATTCAAAAACACTCAGTTACCCAACAGTCTGCTGTTGGTCCGCTGCTATTCATTTCTGTGTCATTCCCTTTGTGCTTTGGGAAGAAAAGTCAAGAGGCCTGCTTAGTAATAGGGAATACAGGTCTCTCTCTGTGTGTGTGTGTGTGTGTGTGTGTGTGTGTGTGTGTGTGTGTGTGTGTGTGTGTGTGTGTGTGTGTGTGTGTGTGTGTGTGTGTGTGTGTGTGTGTGTGTGTGTGTGTGTGTGTGTGTTTCTTTAATGAGACTAGCCAGCTGAAGGTGACTCATCTGCACCAGGGCCAACTCTAATAGTAACACTCTTCTCTGTTGTTGAGGTGTTGAATCATGAGGAATATACAGCGATTCCTCAATTAAATCTGCAATTTCTTTGATTAAGTGCGTCCTTGATCTTTAGCCGTATGTCACTTGCTGTATATACATTTTGCTTTATTTCTATATCAGTATATTTCCTGCGTACAAGTGCATTTTCAGAGATTAAGTTCATAGGCTATTGGTTAAGGTAATTAGGATATCAGGAATTCTATGCATTTGTTAACTCTGTTATATATAAAATGTGTGCAAATGTACTCCTACTATCAAAACGTATGGTACACTAAACCATTACAGTCCACACAGTAACACTATCACTTTAATGAGATAACCAATGATGAAGAAATACCTCCTTAAAGCAGATCAACTTCTTATGTAAATAAAGAACTCAACACTTTTTGGGGGGGTTGTCAAGATTGACTTATTTTAAGCTCTAATGTTAAACACAATGTTTTTTGTCATATCTAGGAAAATGCGAACTGACTAGAACCGTTTATGCTGTAATTCTTGTAGCAGCAGTGGGAGTAGCTGCAGGCCACACAGGGTTACATACATGCGTTAACCCCACCCGGGGGTCATTTCGCTTCTACTTTTGGCCCAAACGACAGACGCAGTTCACCGGAGCAGCTGGGGATTAAGTACTTAACATCACTTCAGTGGGAGTTGTTGAAGGATGGGATGACTTCTTCTATTTCACTTCAGCGTCTGAGGTTTATGCCATTCCAAGGATTCCGTCCACTTGCATTCAACTCATATCTTTAAAATGATTAGGCAACTGCCACGGCTTGACTTCAAATTTGGGGTATTAGGAGAGTCATCAGAGGCCATGAAACTTAATTAACACAAGCTTATAATTATAGAACTGTTAACTGTTTTCTAAAAACATTCTTCTCCACAACAACACTTGCTTTGGTACAGTGTACTGTCAGTTTTCAACCACTAGAGGACTGCAAAAGACTGAGATTGTATGATACATAATTCAAATTTGTGTGCTCAATTTGTATGTATTCAATTTACATTAAATCATATTGTAATTGTGTGTGTTAGGAGCAGTATGGATGTATGACTCCTAGTGAAGAATAAACTGCATTGAATGTGCAGTATTGTTTTTGGAAAATCAGGGACGTTTTACTGAATGGAATGCGATTCATGAGATAAATTAAGAGCACAGCAGAGCTTTCATTATATCAACACTTGAACAATTTGCTAATTAATTTGAGTATGATAAATCATTGCATGGTTAGAAGCAACAACAGCAGCAGTAAGGGTCATCGTGAGTTTTAACCACTGGATTGTTAAAAATCGGATTGATTTTCTGTGAGGAGTAAATCTCAGGGGGGCTGGTTGGGTAAAATGATAATTCTCAGACAGACAACATTGAATTTCAAAGGGATCTTGGTGATTACTGACAGTCCTAGAGGAAAAGTTTAAAAAACAGATGGTTTACCGGCCGAGCATAACCAGAGGCAGGTCCTGTCCTTGCCCTTGTCTGATGACGCTCTCACATATTGAGTGACGGAAGATTATCGAATCAGCACAAAAACATTCCAGGAGTAAAGAATAATCTGGATCAAATTCTGGGCATCCAGTCACACTGACATGTTGTGTGCTTCATTGTAGCTTAAACCCCCCAACTTCATCAGCTGAGGCAAAGAAGACAAATTTAAATGGCTTTGCGTCTGAATTCTCACATGTGCTATATTCTCAGCACCATGGACAGCGGCCCAGAGATGCAGGAAACATATGAAATGCATGGAAATAAAAGGCTTAACTTACAGGTCCATTTAATGGTATTGTTTCTCTAATGTGAGGTATGTCCTGTTTAAAGGGGAGTGGAGAGACAAGCCAGTGTGGGCTGTTCATGTGGAGAGAACGGACAAAAAGGTGAGATTAATTAATTATTTGAACCTACTATTGCAGGATGGCATCATCACAGAAGATCAGCTGTTTTCCAGGAAGTTCAAGTTTCCATTTCACTGAATCATAATGGAAACTGTTTCCTTTTACCTTTTTACTCCTGACATGACGTATGTAAACTGATCACGGAATTAGTAAAAAAAGACAGTATATATGTGTTTTGTGCTGAGACTACCCTTATTACCAAACAATAACCATAGTTTCAGTAAAATAAGTTTTTTTCTGGGGCAGGGGTAAAAATGAGGGCATCCGGAGAGAGTATGATGACATGCATTCAATTGACCCTAAGATCTATAGCTACATGTACAACGAGAGTGCAGTGTCTCTGTGCAACTTCTTCGTTAGAACAATCTTTTTTGTTATTTTTGTAATCAGGAAATCTCATCACATCAGCTTTGTGAATTAATTAATCAAAACACTATGCAGGTACCATTAAGTCATAGTGTATTCAGACCTGACTACAAAGACTTGATGCTTTCACCCCAGTAGTCTCTGAACCACAGTTTGCTATCTAAGCTCTTGAAATATATATATATAGTATATTAACTTTCCAGGGATGTAATTCCTTTTTAAATATTTCATTACTTCTTATCCACGTCTTCTTATAGCTCACTTACCGCCCTGCAAGGAATTTTTTTTTTTTATATATATAACATTATTCATAACATATTGCACTAGAAACAAACCCACCGATCCCACAGGCTTAATTAAGCACAAATCAAATTACGTTGGCTGCTATATGTTTAGTAATATGCATGATAATTTCATTGTGGGTATAAACTCCTCCTCTCTCCCTCACACACACTCAGTGTCAGCTTAATCATAATCTTTTTCTTATTCTTTCAGCATCCGCTCAGCCGGCACAGACTTTGACCCAACATGTGACTGTCATACTGAACTGGGAACTGACGACTGAATGAAGGAACACCATAAAGACATAAAAAGAGGTGTGGTAAGGGTGGAGAGAGAGGAAGACTGTTTGTGTGTGTGTGAAGGAGAGACTGTGGAACACAAAGAGAGAGAGGAGAGAGAGGACTAGAGCGGTGGGTAGAACAACAAAGAGAGGAAGACAGCAGATGGTGTCAGGGATCACTGTGAGTGCAATGCCTGCCAAATTAAAACACAGCTTGACAATATTCCTCAATTTATCTCCCTCCACTGCTCTATATCACTGTTCAGAGACATGATTTTTTTTTGTGGCATCGATGTATCTGTATATTTCAACATACTATTGTTTAATTCAAGTGATATATTTCTAGAATTGATCGTAATTTCTCTGTTTGTAATGAAAACATGCTTTTAATTTTTGAGCAGATACGTAACGGGTACATGCAGAAAGTTCATATTTTGGTCCAGAAAATGTAAATTTGAGCGTTGACATGGCTACTCCATCTGCTGAGGTACATCAAGAGATAGGATCCAGAGCTCCAGAACAGCTGCTAATGCGTCTTGTGGTGGTGGTGTTTTGCCAACTGCTGTTTTTGTGAGGTCAAGAATGACGTTTCAGCCTCAAATTTAAATTGAGGTTGATTTGAGCAGCATCGTAAAGCTTTCCCTCTTTCTAATATCACTTTCCTGGTTTACTGTAATTAGCGGTCATTCTGTATTTCATTCATTGTACTTGTGAACCCCAACTTACTGTTTTCCTTTTGTAACATACACTTTAATCACGACAACAGTTCAGCTTGTCAGCGGCATCACTGGAAAGGATAAATTAAGGGTTCGCTCTGTTCTGTAATTCTTGAAACATGTCAGAAGCTCACAATGCACATTTGTATAATACTGTATTAGTGTTCTCCACACATTGGATGACGTGAGCACGTAGCCATCACACAAGTGTAGACTCTAACTGACGAAGAAATGGAAACCTTAAACATCTGCTGACCTGCAAACCTGTCATTGTTAAATCAACAACTATTCCTTTTAACAATGTCTGTCTGTGTTGTATCCTACGATGTGACCCAATTGCTGCAAGCAGATAATAAATGTTTCATCTACTCTAATCTACTAACTAAACTACTCCATTGTATTGTTGTTTTGTTGATGCAGTTCGCTTTATTGAATTTAAACTGTGGATTCTGCCTCTCTCTTTCCGTTTACCCTTCTCTTTTCCCTTCATATAACCTACATTCTGGCTCCTAGAATCATACCAGGATGCTCCCGGTCCTATGACCTCTGCTCTCTGTTTCATGGTTTACACACATACACACACACACACACACACACACACACACACACACACACACACACACACACACACACACACACACACACACACACACACACACACACACACACACACACACACACACACACACACACACACACACACACACACACGCATACAAAATCACATTGTTTAACCTTGAGTGTCTTTCTCCACAGCTGACTGAGAGCTTGAGACCAAAAGAGAGAGGTTGAGGGAGATGGGGGAGGTGCAAAGTCATCAATTATTTATGGGCGAAATCTAATAAGAGGCAGGAGTTTAGATGGGCAGCGAGCATATTGACAGATAGACAGAGTCGCTATTTGCTGCTATGCTACAACATCATTATGTCGTGGAAAACAAAGATTTTTTTGTGTTTAAGTAACATTACATGATACATTACTCTGTTTGTACGTGTGTGTGAGTGTGAGTGTGTGTGGTTGGGGCATTTGCATGTAGAGTTTAAAAAGTATCTATCTATCTATCTATCTATCTATCTATCTATCTATCTATCTATCTATCTATCTATCTATCTATCTATCTATCTATCTATCTATCTATCTATCTATCTATCTATCTATCTATCTATCTATCTATCTAAAATCCCCAAATCTACTGATTTGGAATGAAAGGTTTAGGATTTACTCCAGTTGGAGCTTGTGTGTATATTGTTGAGATATAGAATTACAACTGGATGATGTTGTCTTCTTTGAAATATTTTCGTCATAAGTGATTGTAAGATTTTGAAATTGTACACAGGAATTAAACATACACCAGTGCACTGGATCCCACCACACAATAGGGGGATGGGAAGTCTCAGAGACACACAGATATTCTTTGTGCATTATTCTACTGTCTATATTTGCATATTTATTTGATTTGTGGGGTGAATAGAGCAGCGTTTTTGTTCCTCATTAAAAATATTTTGGAGCATTCTTATGTCTAATCATGTGTGGATGCTCAAGAGGTGTAATACAAAGCTAAATATATTAATCCTCTTCCTTTGAAGCACCAATAGATAGAGATGGAGATTTTGATTCAAACAACGATTCATTTGTGAGCATACAATAAACTACAGCTCACATGGCAGCCAGTTTAAGTACCATCATTTCTTGATTTTGTCCAAAAAGCTGTAACCTCTGCTCTCCACACCTTGGCCCTTTTCTTTGAGCTTGGACTCATGGGAAATACTGATTAGACATAATATTAGAGAAGAGGTGTTGATGTATCACTGTTTTGTTACAGCTACAGCTTGTGTGTGCTGTTTTCAAGTGGCAAGAAAATCAGTTAATAAATGTAGGTAATGTAAGCAGCAATGTTTCGAAAGCCTAGTGGGTTGTCTGTGTTACTTTAAACAATACATAACATGTTGTCAAGTGTCGTTTTTTCATATTCTGCTGTCGGTCTACATATCAACTCACCCAACAACAAAGAAAACTCTTCTCACTTACCTGCAGTGGTATTTAGGCCATGCAGATAGTATTAGTTGTATTTGCTGAGGTTTTGAGATATCAAAGACTTTTGCCTCCACCCAAAAACAAGACAGCTGATTGCAATCATAGAGATAACTGTAGTTTTTACATTTGGTAGAAAATATGGAAATTTCGTGACAGCAGGATGTGGGTTATCCTGAGTCATCCGGGCTTTGATCCTGCAAAAGGGTTTTCAAATGTAATCTTTTGATGCTTTCAGTCCCACAAATAAAATCACATTCTCCTCGGCCTGCAGACAGAAGCCTCAGGGATTGAAATCCCGGATCCTCTATAAATAAGAGCATAACCTTCTTCATGGTTAAGCTACCGTAAGTGTAGGTGAGTTGTCGTACTTCCGAGTATCGCAAAGTGACTCTCAAGGTAATGTTCCAATCTCATCACCATCTTGCGCCTCGGTATTGGAGCAATCCCTGCAAAAAGACATCAAAGACAGTTGTGGTTCAAGGCCATATAAAAACAACTTATTTAGTTACTTTAGTAACAGAGCTGGGGGAAGTGAAAAGGTGTAAAGGTGCCGCTTGGAAGAAGACAACTTATAGTACTAATGATGTTTTTCTCAAAGTGGAAACTTTTCCACTGAGAGAAAGTTCAAAGATTGTTTCAACCAGGGAAAGTGACTGTGGTATAATTGGTTTCAGATTATTTGGCAAGTTTATCCAAGTATATTTTATCTTATCCATTATTAACAATAAAAACAAATACGAAGTACTACTTGAAAGAACTTTAAATGTCACATTCAGACACGTTATGCTCCCATACAGAGGTGTGGAGGAGTTTTTGTTCTTATCTTAGTCTCTGGTTCCACCGCTCAGATTCTAGTGTCCTCGGTCAGACTTATGCCACTGCAAGCTGCAGAGGCTCCAATAATGACAATAATTGTTTCTGTTAAACATGGATTTTTTTGTGGATTATGAGTATTGGAGTTGTTCTGAAGTCTTCAGTGACCTTCAGAGTTATGGAAATCCCAGCAGGACATGAGAGAAAGAAGCTGACGGGGCAGTTTTTGTTCCTCACAGAGGCTCAGAGGCACAGGGGCACTGGACACTGTCTCAGTCAGACAATATCACCTGAGAGAGTTTGGGAATTGCAGGCTTTATAGTGTTTTTGTGAATGTACTCACATCACAGTGAAGCAGGGGCCCTTTCAAAAGCCTTAAACTTAACCGGTAATTTTCTACCAACATATACAGTGTAAGGACTTTTTTTTTTCCATCTGTTTGGCGTTCAAGTCCTCCACTTTAAGGCCATCAGGGATGTGCAATCAAGCTGATGAATCTCTCCATTGAAGCTCATTCCCAACTTAAAAATACTGCCAACAACAGCAACAGCCTCTCCTTAGTGGCATGCCCTTTCTCTTTATCTCTTCACGATGGAATGCTCATACAAATGCTTAAAATAACTATATTGTCAGGGGGGTGAATGCTAAGAATAAAGCTGTCCATGAAGCTGGCAAACATGAGAAAGTTGTGGAATAATAAGACGCAAGCTTAAAGGTGCATTAAGCATTTAGCAAATCAGTGAGTCTGTGTGTTCATATGAAAATGATCAACTTAGATAAAGACTATGACTTTACATCTTTATAAATTACTCTATGTCATCCTATAAATGATAATTAAATATAATAAACTGTGATCATCAGATGTACATCCACTAACCAGGCTGTCGCTGCAGTAAAAATGTCGACATACAACCTGATTTGTGAGTGACAGAAAAAAATAGATGGGGATTTATCTCCTGACCCACAGTGTGTGTGTGTGTGTGTGTGTGTGTGTGTGTGTGTGTGTGTGTGTGTGTGTGTGTGTGTGTGTGTGTGTGTGTGTGTGTGTGTGTGTGTGTGTGTGTGTGTGTGTGTGCATAAGCGCATAAGCGTGCGTCAGGGAACAGGATTTGCTGACAGTGGCTATACGTGACTGGGTTTGATCCCCCTGTAATGTGGAGGATTAGCATAGCGCATACATGACCAGTCCGATCATGCAAAGTCACATCCTAACACACTTACACCATGCAGCACAGATGTGTTGCATTGCAAATTTACACCTTTACTAGAGTAAAAATGTAAACACTTACCGTACCCTTACTTTAATTTGATAGGTTTAAATATATTAAATTCTGTTTGAAAACATTGATGATAAGCAACCACCAGCATTCAAAATATGAACATCGACCTCAGTGGCAAAAGAAGAAGGGTTAGGGTTACATTTAGCTTTAGGGTTCATTTTGTCCCAGAGGTCACAGCAGAGCTAACAGGAGGTCACCCTGACTGACCAGAGGCACACCTGGGCTTCTCAAATGTCCTCTGGTGTGACTTTAGGGCAACTATGAAGCCTGGAAGTGTCCAATTAGGGCTCAGATATATCCCGGTGAAACAAAGGTTTGGAAAAAAGGCTCACAGTGGTGATCAGGCACAGAGAAAAAGAAAAAGTAAGATTTATAAATAGATAACCTCTGTCCTCGGTGCAGCCATTGTCTTAACCTCTCATTCTGATTTGCTCGAGAAAAGTATTTTCCTACTTCGGCTCTCATGTCTGATCCGCCCTGACAGGAACAGAGAGCATCTGCAACCTTCGTTGCGTGGCTGCTCGCTCTAATGATGCCCCAGCTGCCTGTCTGCTAGACTGTGTGTGCGCTCCTGACAAGTGACTTGATGCATTGCTTGATCTCACTGTTCTTACGATATCCGTCTGAAGTGGGTTTGTTGGCAAACTCACTACAGCATGAATAAATACAGCCCTCATTAAAAAAAAGGAAGGTTTTGTGTGCTTCACTCTTTTTTCTTCATTTAGGATTCAATGAGTTGGCAGAACTTCAGCCATCTTGTCAGACATTTGATCAATCATAATGATGAGCAATGGAATAATCAGACGACAGTTCTGCCATGTGTTAGCTAGCAGCCAACATCTGGCTAGCTATACTGAATGAGGAAACTTAAACAATAGCAACTTCAATTCAGTTTATATTGATCTATCTACAAGGTGAGAGTAACTATTTCTTAAGAAATCCATAGACTTCACAGAGTAACATCAGAAACATTTAAAATGATTTGTAATATTTTACATTTTAACGTATTCCACTGTCTATGTCTATGTTTCATTATCTCATCAACACTCACAAACAAGCACACTTTTATAACTGATACATCTGGACTCCAATAAGATGAATTCTGCCTTCATCCTCTGCTAAGACTCACACTAGAGAGGGAGGCCTCAGGTGTTTGGTTTCATATAGAAGAGCCCGTCGATCCTTCGCTTCTCCTTCTCCCTCCCCATTCCTCCCCCTCCCCATGCCCACCACACTAGTTTCTCTCCATCTCCCTCTTTGTTCACCTGAGGCCATGTAACTCCCACAACACAGAATCTCATTTACACATGCATGCTATTTCCCTCCCGGTCCTCCTTATTCCCTACACCTTTGTTTTTATTTCCTAGCTGTAATTTTTCTCCTCAAATTCAGTTACACTGAACTCTACAGCACATGGCTCATGGCGTAGAGAAGAAAAATCCTTAAAGGAAAAAATGTGCTTCTTTTTATGTGGATGTCCAATCAGTGTTGATGGTAAAGGTAGTTGATTTAAGCAATAAATTCTTTAGTGCATGCTATATGGATCAAGAAACCTGAGTTCTCCTGATGCACTACATTAGACGTGACATTGATGGTAGTAGGAACTACAAGCTGCTATTTCAGCTCAGATCTCTAGTCTCCGCCTCTGGAGGACGTGCATGCTTTAGATGCTGCTCAAAATCTGAATTTTTCATTTGTTTCCCAAACTAGCCACATTTCCAACAGTAAAAATGGCATCCCAAAACATGAATGCAGGGATGTTATGGACGAGGGTATATTTTACAGTGTTTAGGCTGACTCGAGTCTTCAGCAGTAATAAGTCGAGTCAGAGAATACGACTGAAAACATGCAGCGGTGAGAGGCCAAAGCTGCAGATTCATTAGCCATGCAAGAGGATATGGCCGGTGGGGACCCTTGTTGTCTGGAGCTTGAGCGCAGTGCATCCTGGTATATGTAGGCACTGCCTGCACAGCCACATGAGCTAGTGAACTCCAGGTCTGATGCATTAAAACATAGTTTAATGTTTGTCAAAGGCTGGTCAAATGCTAGATGTTACACAAAATGAACTGAATTTGATATAACTGACAAACACATACTAGAATTAAAGTGGGACAGTGGGAATGGGCTCTTTTTTCACAGCCAATTACGCTGCAAATAAAAGATTGGTTATTCATCAACACATTGTACAGAACATCCCTAAAAAAGATCAAAACGTATACATCCAACATCTTGCTTTATGTGGATGGAGGGATTTGATTGTCTTTCCATGTAATGTGTCGAATACATGATTGTATGATTAAGAGAAGAGGGGGTTTATTTACTTTCATTATTCCTACTTGCTATCTTGTCTCTCACATCTTCCACATCTTCCTTATCAAACTTATTCCCACACTCTTGAGGAGTATTATGTGTTTTCTCACCAACAAAGCAACCTGCAGTCTCTAACACTGAGTAATTTAGCCTCCCCATTCCTCCAAACCTGCTCCTTTATCTCAATTATTGTTTATTGCACTGCGACACAACAGTCTTACAAGACAAACCCCCGCGAGGACTCAGTGACTGATTGATTGGCTGACTTCACACAATACAATAAATTAGAAAAAAAATAAAAAAACTAGTCATGTTCCTGCCTTCAAAATTTATCTTGAGACACTGGAGTAAATATTGTTGTTGTTTGAGGCTACAGAACAGTTCAATTTAATGACTTTTTGATAGATATTTTTCAGGATTCCAGTCAGTTTCTGTTCCCTCTTCCCGCTCTCCTAAATTATTGTCTTTGTTGAGAGAGATGAGCTCAAATTACAAAATTTGTTTGCATAGTCAACTGAAAATGGGCATTTGACTGTAAATGTTCAATGTTGCATGGACATAACATCTACCATCACTGGGGGATAAAGAGCAGGCACAGACAAGTTGCCGGCTGTCTTGTCGTTCTCTTCCTTCACACTCCGTCAGTGCTCCACTTGAAAATGGCAAAAATAACCAAACATAATCTCACACTATGAACTGAGTGAGAAATGATAATCATGTTAGTGTTGACACCTGACAGGAAAACAATTTTTGAATGCGTGTTTTTTCCTTATGTACCGCCATACTGGGGCGACCGCCATCCTCAGGGGAAAAATGTGGACCTTTTTCAAAGTAGACAGTAGATTTATCAAACACAGGGTGTTTCATCACTAATTGTTGCATTACAGTGCAATACTCGCATGGATGCTTCTTTAATTGTGTTACTTCCACCTGTGCTTTTTCTGTTGACAAGTTGACAAGTTGAAAAAATGTAATGATTCTGGTTTCATTTATGAAAATGATAAATGTACAGGAGTGCTCTGGTGCTAACAAGGCTATCAAAATACAGATTCATTTTATTCAGGAAGTCACTCGTTATCCCTGCAATCTCCAGACCTCCTGCTCACCTGTTCCCTCTCCCCCATCAGTCAGTCACTATTTATACCAGCCCAGTTCCTTTGCTCTTTGTCCCTTTTATCTTCATGTCTCTTTGGAGTGTTCTTTCTCGTGGCCTGTGACTGTTCCTGCTGTTTCCTGCCTGCCTTTTGTAGTCAAAATCTTTAAGCCATATTCAATAAATTGTTGAATTGTTCCTGCTGCCTCCTCATCTGTAAGCCGCATTTGGGTCCTTCCTCTGCTGCCTGCTTTCCAAACTGTGACGCAAATTTAGTTAACAATCGTTCAGTCCTAGTAAGTTTAATTTGAACAATTACACCTGTGCTTTTCCTGCTATGTCAAGCCAAAATGTCTACAGTGAAATTATGATTGAAATACGCATGTTAAAATGAGATGGATCATGCCCCGGTATTATGATTTCCAAAATATGATTTATGGATGAAAAACAATTATTTTTTGTTTCTCAAAATGAATTTGTGCTAAAAAATGTAATACAATTCTGTGTATATTGTTGTCAGATTTTCTTCTTTCTGCACCACTGTGTATTGAAATGCTCTATAACTGCTGTACTGTACTGATAAAGTTTAACTGACTGATTGATTTTACTAAATAGACAACATTCGGTTCCCCGGCTTTTTCACAGCATTCAGTATTGATCAGATCATTTCATATCGACCTGACTTCCTCGGGGGTCTGCAGAAGTTCAGGTGAAGGTCACAGGTAAATGGCCTCTTTGCTCATCTTGGATCACTTTTTCAGTTTCTCTACAGATGGCTGACCTCAACCCTGTCCAACCTTTCTGAGGAAATCCAACCCTTCTATTTGCGCTCAACCCAATAAGCGTGAGTGCATTGATTAAAGTCAATTATGTGGGCTGTCCCTTGTGACCAACCGCTCCTTTTGGGCTAAAGATCAATAAACATGATCATTGATTACTTATGTATAACGAGTAAGGATCGGTTGCGGCTCTCAGCAGGAGTTACGAAAAAAACTACAGTGCTGTTACATGATCCCTTCCATTTCTAACCATATTACCTAAGATGCTTCCATTTGTACTCCAGCAGTATTTATAGGACAGAAACAATGTATACAATTTTAATGAAATAAGACAAGGTAGAGTTGATATGCTTTAGTGGATAATATTTTGCCACGTTTTGTATATGCTTATTAAACTAATATGCACAAGGTTAGCACGTTCTAATCACCATTGTGTTTGATGGTTTATATGCTTTGACTATATGCTGTTATGTTGTTATGGTGTTCTGTTTTATCCTCTTTCTCTCACTCACTCACTCACTCACTCACTCACTCACACACACACACACACACACACACACACACACACACACACACACACACACACACACACACACACACACACACACACACACGCACACACACTCTCAAACACATGCACAGACACACTCATGGTGGTCTATCTCACTAAATAGTTAGAGGAACAGGTGGTGGGGCTCTTATTGCTTCACAGAAAATTCTATAAATACTATAACTGCGTTGTTACTTTAATTATTATCAATGACAACCTACTTTGTGCAGCCAATTTACCAAAATGTGTAACATCTTAAAATAAGGGAGAATTAAACTGGCTCTTTGCTCTGCTACTCATTTGCAGTATTATTCGCTGTATAATAACTATATTGGATAAAGTGCAGAAATGATCCCACTCATTGTAATAACCCTCCACTCCCCTAAGCTATTTCTGTGTTCTTTGTGTGTTTTGTTCCACTTGAGCACCCACTGCAAATATGTGAGCACACACATATTCACTCGACAAGCAGCGCTGGTTAGCATGACAGAAATTCCAAAACCTTTTGAACCTCATTGCTCGGATGTTCTTTTCTTCAGCTGAGCAGCAACTGTCATTACAAAAGTACCGCCGCATTGTTGACAAACAACCGCTCATTCTTTGTGTGTGTGAGTTTTTGTATGGCCAATAGACTGCTAGGAAAAAAGATCTCATTGTCTAAATTTACAGTGTTGCTGGGTGATAATGAGGGTGGCGTAATTCTGCTGCACAATCAGAAAAACGCTGTGACCACACAGGAAGTAGTTCACAGCTGTGCGTCGGGGTTCTTACTCAGCCGATACTTGGATAACATCTTTAACACACTTTGTAGTATGCTGCTATGCATTCTGCAGTCAGTAATTTAATCACAGGAATCTCTATGTTTGGTGGAATTTAGAAACCATGCACTTAAGACAATTCCGTCATGATTTGATCTGCATCTGGAAGGACCGATGTTTGAAATGAGTAATGTCGGTGTCTAGCCATGCACTGAGTTTTGGTTTTATTTCTCAGCACGGTGTTGTACTGAACACATTTGTACATCCTCTCCATCAGTTCACTTGCATTGCATGTGTTGATCATGTGTTGATGAAACAAGGAGAGCCCAGTTGGTCCTCGTGTTGATAAAGCTGCGGCTTGCTCTGGCTGAATTTGAACGCTACACAGCTGCTAACTAAAGCCCCGTCTCCTCGAGCTGTCGCTGGCTCTCCTACTGGCGAATTTGTCTCCAGTTGGTGGGGAAGACAAAGCAACAATATGAGTCGTTTTCTTGTACCTGCCACTTTGGATTCAATCCAAATGAAATAAACAAACTATCAAAACACTCATGGACACTGTACCTTTAACACGATTGACAAGCCGTCTGGGAAGCTCTACTTCCTCATCCTCTCATGTTGTATGGGGGCAGACTGGCACTAGTGACTCACTCTCACCTCTTGAGGTATAAGTGGTATTACAAGACAGGATGGGCCATGTCTAACTAATTACTAATTAGCATGCTAATTTCAGTAGATATCTCTGCAACACAATACACAGAGGTCTTTCACTTCACGTCAGCAGTGTAACCTTTTCACTTTCTGTTGATAACGTTGATAATCACTTCATCTCGGACCAGATCTGGGACAGGGCGCCGTCCACTCAGTGACCCAGTCCCACCTATCACGGAGAACACTTTTGCAAATCCTGGGGAGGGTGATGTATGAATTGCACTGCATGGTGTCTATAGCACTGTCTAAAAAAATATTATTATCTACAACAAAAAAGGTGTATTTCTCTTGAATGTTTTAAACTAAAATGATGGCCATATCTTACATATTGGACCTTTAATGCTGATATTATTAAACTAACTAATTATAAGACACTGAGCTTGGATAAAAGGAGGAAGAACAATAAAAGTACATATATGCCTTAAGTGTCTTTTATTCAATTTATATCTTTTAAGGTAAATGCACTCCATTCTGTTACATTCTGTTGTAGGGTTCATGACCGAGCAGCCCCCATTATTTTGAATTCTGCTGGGAGGAAGAACAGAAGAACGGGAGTCACAAGAGAGCTTGAGTGTGAGACTGAGAAAGGAAGGAATAATGAGAAGAGTGATGCGCGAGAAGAGAGAAATGTAAGAGTAAAAAGAGAAGGAGCACATCTCTGAGGGAAGGGAGTCTTTGCCCTAAAACCCGATGCAAAAATGAGAAATAAATTAAAGTAAAAATTGCAGAGAGAAAGCAGATGAGAGGAAGGGTGGAAAAAGAGAATTGAAAGCCTGACAGCAAGAGAGAGGAGAGAGAGAGAGAGAGAGAGAGAGAGAGAGAGAGAGAGACGGAGATGTGGAGGTGACTGATTTCTGAGTGTCGGGGAAAAAATCTTGTCTGTAGATCATAGGCAGACGTCTAAGCACACACACACACACACACACACACACACACACACACACACACACACACACACACACACACACACACACACACACACACACACACACACACACACACACACACACACACACACACACAAATCTACATAATACTCACATTGGAGACATCTTTTTTCTTTCAAGCTGTCTTAATTTGTCCTTCCTCTTTCTTCTGTCTCTGTCCCTCAGACAAACAAACACACTTATTAAACCCCCTGAGACAGATTTTTAAACATGTCTACAAACATTTATATTTTTTCCTGTTTTTTTGGCTAATTAAAAACACAGTCTCAAATGATTTGGTAATGTCCCGTTCTTCCAGCACCACAGAAATACACGCATTGAGATGCTGTTGATCAGGGATTGTCTCTCAAAGAAGACATTTTGACATATTGATTTACATTTCTTAACAAGGATAGGAAGATGAGTAAAATTCAAAGAAAGAAGAACATTTAGCTCGTCTTCATTCAAAACAGGAAAAATAGAAAGAACCCCCATTTTTTTAAATCAATGGAACTAAGACTAAGGCTAAGAATATCTATTAAAAATGTATTCACGTTAAAGTAACAAGAATATAGACTTCAATGTGGACTTATAAAAGCTTTGCCTTTTGCCTTTAACAAATTTGTCTCCTCATTCTTCTTTCAGTTTCTATCCTCTTTTTAATCTGCTGTCTCTAAACCAGATATTTTTTTTCGCTCATCATTTTGTCAAGCCATGCTAATGAGGGAAAAGGTTGGACATGAATAGATGTAAATAAAACCTAGCTTAACCACATCCCTGCAATCATTAATATAATTTAAAACGTTCATTCGTATAGCTGCTGTTGCACAATATTACAGGTTCTGATGGGTTAGAGGTTTTCTGTAAATTGAAAGCCCAAACTGTCAAAAATATCTATATGGAGAGGTATTAACTGTAATAAACGACGTCCCCTGCAGAAATGAAATTACTTTATCAGTGACAGGATAATGAAAAGCTGTGAGAAAATGTCAGTGGTATGTGTGTGTTTGTGCAGACACACTCCTGTATGATTAAAGTATATCCAAGAGAAGTCTGTGCAAATAAAAATGTAATATTTTTGTTCATGATTTTAGTTGACCATTTGCATGTGTGTACATTTAAACTACAGATATGCTGACACGTGCACAGATACACACACGCATCTCCCTTTAGCTGCATGTTCTCTAAGCAGGAGTAGACAGCTGCCTCTCTAAAACTGAACTGCAATTAACACCTTTAAACCCAACATGCCAGACTCATAAATAAAAGAAACAGATTAAGGGCCTGGGACACATTAAAAGTGGATTAGCTCCAAAGATGTAAATATCCTGTGCTCATTTTCATCATAGCATCCACAATCCAGCGCCTGAACCATCATTAGGGATTCGAATGGGCTGACTAGTATGCAAATGTTGAGCCAAAGTAAGAGAGGATATTATAAACAGAGAAGTGTCAATCACACTTAACTTTTCTGGATCTAAATCCGGGGGATTTAGGTTGCTCAGTCATACTCTACTATGTATTTACACCCATACCAGTCACCAGACATCAGAAATGTGCACGCACACAATTAACATAATGCTTATACAGTAGGACCACTTAGCTTAGGAGTAATAATGATGGTCATGTATTATTTTTGCACTTACATTTGGTTATTATGTAAATGTATTTACTCTGCATATACTGTATTGTATGGAGCTAAAATAATAATACCATGATGGCAGACTACCACATGCTGACAAAACATACCATGCCATACCGTTATAATTGTAACCATATTACTATTGCATTCTTAGCATATAGCGGCTACACCAGATGGCTTCACACTGATATTGAATCGATTTCAAGGTGTTTCAGAGTCTGGATTGGCAGAAAACCCTGGATCATTTTCATATTTGGAAGCATTGTTCCACTACTATCAACACACTGCTGCTCCACATATTCTCCTCAACATGGCTGTTGACGTTCTAAAACAGCGTATCGGTGCTACGCCGCATGAATGTGGCACCAACATGGCACCACATTTTGTGGATTTATACAGAACAGACGTCATTTGTTGAGTAACTGTTTTCCATACAGCAGGACGGAGATACATACAATGCAACACATAGGTGCATTTCATTAGTTTTTCCCATTAAGTATACGCAGTGTTTAATAGCTCCATGTTTTTCAGATGTGACCCAACGTTTTTCATCTGGCTTTGTTGGAAAATCCATGTACTGTTTGCACATGAAGACACTGACACAGACTCACACTAGTAATCACTGGCATAAAAGGGAATCACATTCTTTGCCAAAAGCCACTTAGTTAGATTGGATAAGTCCAGTCATTACTCGTCAAAGATGTTTTTCAGGATGGAATCATCTGAGTTTTTCAAAGCAATGAATTTATGTTTTCTCACAGGTTGATCAGCCTAATATGCCCCTTGCTGAAACATGTGAACTAATGTTGTTAATAGCTTTGCAAACAGACAGGATCACAGAAGTTACGTTTAATACAAGTATTAGGTAGTGTAGGTTTGTGCTTCAATTAATTACAGTGAGTGAAACTATGTTAACATCAGAAAAAGCTTCCTGTTTGGAGTGGTGAGCGAAGAGAGTGAAATAACCACTAAATAAAATAGTTGACTGATTGTCTCTATGGTTGGGAAACCAGTGATCTGGAATTATTGTTCATTATTTACTTCATTCAGCCTGATCTTATGTGAGGTCGGTTATTGCTCAACAGATGGAAGGATTTAGGCAGATGCTTGCTGTCTCTCTCAGCCGCAAGTGGAGGCAAAAAGATTTTTGTTTGCCACGTCTTCTAGCATTAGAACGTGAAGTACTCATAATTCTGATCATGATATCATGTATCAGGTAATAATTTCTTTCCTAACACCTGCTCCTTGTAAGAATTATTGCAGCAGTGCCACGGTGGCTCTATTTTCATTAACAATCACCAGTTTACATGCGGGATCCCTTCTATATGTCTCTCTCTCTCTCTCTCTTTCTTCCCTGGTGGCTCTCTCCCCTTGTTTCTGCTGCTTTTGAAGTGCTACAGCAGAAACATAGACACAGGGGTTTTGGAGTGAATCTCGGGAGATGGAGAGGAAAGATTCGATGGAAGGATGTAAAGATGGGGGAAGATGAAAGCACTGAGATGTTATGTAGGATGAAGAAGGAGGGAACAGGCATGTGGTTGACAAGTAATGATTGAGCATGCGGAGTAGAAGTTGGACTGGCTAGATTGATGCCGCTGCTGATTTACAGTAACCAATATTCCTCAAGGTCGAGATCAATGCTGCAATCAGAGCTACGCGGTATAGGGTTTCTCCCTTCTGTGTATATCTGCCTGTCTGTGTTTCTATTTCTGTTTTTCTCTCTCTTTCCTGTCAAGTGTAAAGTCACTGTACTGTTAATAGGATGCCATATGAACAGCTATTTGTGCAGCCGAACTAGGACACCTTCAGGTTAGCTCACGTTAGCCTGACTGATACAACGGGGATAAAAGCATGAGTAGCTGGTTTCACTGCTTTGCATCATCTAGCTAACGGCCTGTTTTAGTCAAAGTCTGTTCACTCAGCGTCTGTGTGTCTCCACTTCTAAAGTCTCCCCAGCCTCTGTGTTGGACCAGGTATGCATGTACAGGTGTATATTCATGCATCTGCGAGCGTATCGTTGTATCGCACTCGTGAAGTGACAAGAATACAAGGCAGGTTGCATGCACACGCAGAGATGAAAATTTGTCCTACTTTCACTTACTGAAGGCATGGTCTCTGAGGTAAAAAAGTAGGTATGTGGATTGGTATGTGGCTGTATTTTATTTAAAGCAAAATGTTCTCAACAGAATTTTAGATAAGGAGATGAATAGCAAAATAAGCAACATTCAAAAGAAAATACAGGTGTCATGAAATTTACAGAAATAAAATACCAATAAAAGATTACAGCTTTCATAACAGAACCCAAGCAAAATCTGCTTGAGTAAGATTTTGGGCATTGATCTAAAAGAAAAGACTGAGGAGGCTAACCTGATTTTCTCAAACATCTTGTTCCACAACATCAGCGTTTTAACTGAGAAGGCACTCATATCTAAAGTGTTCAGCAACTCAACTCTGAAATGAAGTGGCAATTCAGTCTGAATCTCAGACGTCTGCTTTTGCTGGGTGACTAAACGATACATGATATTTCAAGGGTCACCAAAGGTTACATTTGTTTTCCACATGCCCCCCTCTACAGGGCGGTCAGGTACAGCCGTGGAACAATGCAGGAGCAGGAAGTCAGTCAACATGTTGTTCAACACACTTGCCTTCAAGTATGGTAATAGTATGGAAAAATACTGCTGTTGTGTTTTTGCACATTGGGTTGTGTTGGTGAGCAGGTCTGAAAATCCTGGAGTATTACGGTCAACAAAAGGGAATGTGAACTCTTTAGATGGGTTTGTATATCATGCTGTCACCACCAGTACAGAGAGATGGAGATATAGTCTGACAGCCAAAGGCTTGAGCTGCAAACAGCATTCCTGTGTGTGTGTGTGTGTGTGTGTGTGTGTGTGTGTGTGTGTGTGTGTGTGTGTGTGTGTGTGTGTGTGTGTGTGTGTGTGTGTGTGTGTGTGTGTGTGTGTGTGTGTGTGTGTGTGTGTGTATTGGTTATTTTAGTGAAGTTTTGGGTGGGGGCAACAGTGTGGTCTCACCCTACCATCACCTGTCACTGACAACAGATGTTCACACGAAAGGATATTTACCCACCAACCATTGTGTGTGTGTGTGTGTGTGTGTGTGTGTGTGTGTGTGTGTGTGTGTGTGTGTGTGTGTGTGTGTGTGTGTGTGTGTGTGTGTGTGTGTGTGTGGGGTGGGGGCTTTGAAGCAATTTATCAAAAACACGTAAATACATGCTCTCAAAGCATGTCCATTTTTCTTCGTACAATACCAGCATTATGGAGGTGTCATGTCATCATCTCCTCATTCCATGTGATCCTAATTTGACGGCTCTTGTCCTCACCTTTCTTCGACGGAAAAAGACACAAGGGAAAGGATGTACTTCCTCAAAAAGCCAGCCGAAACATCTTTTTCCATTAACTGCTGTAATGAAGCTGCAAAGTGTTGGCAGAGGAAAGGTTTCCCCCAGTCCACAGTCCGCCACAACGCCGCATTGAAAGCTCACTTCGCATCCATCACACCAACAATAGAGATGTCGTCCACTCCCTAGACAGCTGTTCAGCCACAGCCCCCTGAAAGTGTGTGTGTGTGCCTGAGCATCTGTATGTTAATGCATGCGTTTATATTAGCAAAACATGAGTGAATTTCTTTGTGTATATAATGACACTCTAACGTTACAACAAGATCATATTCAAAAATAAATACTGGCATCATGTTTAAACAAATTAGGCTGACAAAGTCTCCACGTCACGTGTTTGACACCAGTATTATACTGTGTTGAATGGCATTCATTTAGAGACACTTAAACAGATTGATTATTCCTTTGTTGACAGTGACATCCATGATATATTGAGGAAACTTTTTTAATTAGAAAAGAAATTAGAACCGTGGTCGGCATAATCATGAGTGCTAATAAGAAAGGAGGGAAACGAAAGGAACAGAACTAGATGGATAAATCTTTTAATGGTAGATAGACAGTACAACAAGTGAAAGTTTAAAAGTCAGATTAGTATTTATTCAAAGTCTTCCTGGCAACCCTGTCTGTCTGACAGCAGCCCGTGTGCATCCATGTGTGTGAGTCCGCCTTGCTCTTATGCCCATGCCACGCTGGCACCTCCATCTGCTGCCCGTCGAACTTCTGTCCGGCCCAGCAAGACTCCTCAAACACACACACACACACACTGAACTCCCTATGTCCTGCTTGTGGTCAGACAGCCAGGTGTCATCACACCAATTAACCAACGGTTGTTACGTGCACGCTGTGACCTACAGTGGTCCTCCAACAGAAAGTCCCTCTCAATCCACCTGCTTCTTCCTCTTTCTTGATGTGCACGTAGGCCCGATTCACGTGCAGAAAGGGTGTCTGTCTGTCCTTCCGTCTGTTTCTCTCTATGCCATTTGGCCAGTCTCTCTGCCTTGGATTAAGACCATGCGAGCTCTTCTTCACAACCACCAAACGGCGTTTATGTGTGTGTGTATGTATGTGTGCTGTTTTTTAGAAGACAACTCTGAAAAAGATCTCCTTAGAGGGGTGTCAGATGGCAGGCGTTTGTGTTGGTGTGTGGAAAGGGGGAGGTTGGAGAGATGACGGGGGCGGATGAAGGAAGGGATAGAAAGAAACAGGAGGAGGGGGAGAGATCGCTCTGTTCTCTTCTCTTCAGCTTTTGTTCTCCTAGATAATAACTCTCCACCCCCTGACTCCAAAAACCAGGGGGAACCCCTCCAGTCAGAAACAGGAGTTGCATTCAGGTTTAAAGTGTGGTTATGACAACTGGTTCTGCATACACATACTAACTGACAACATGATGCGCTGTATTTTTTTCGGCAATTGGTGCTGCAACTGTGTCAGATTTTTCCTAGTCAATTATAAATGCCCTACATTGCCCTAAAAAAACCTAACGTGCTTTTAATTTGGGCCAAAATTGAGTATGGGGGAAACATGGAGCCATTTCACTGCCAACGGCCTGGAGACCAGTTCAGTGTCTTATCTGCCAGGACCAATAAAGAAGCCTGCAATCTGAATACAGAGAAGAGATGATAGAAGAGAAGATATTTTAAATTGTAGATATATTCTTACCTACCTCATCATACTAAGAGCACCACATTCAAATCAAAGAGCTGCGGTGCAAGTAGTGGCATAACAATCACAATATCTGCTCTCAAATATCTTCTTTTAAAAATCGACACTAAATATGGGCAGGCAAACATTTAGGGGGAAACTGAGAGGAATTCAAGGGCATTGGATGTTACAGTTAAAACAATGTTCTGTTTGCCGTGACCTGGTTGAGCAGAGCAGCATCTGCAACCCACATGAAATCTAAAAATACTCCCGCACCATTGACTGCTACTATACCGTGGCCTCAGTAGGTAGATGAATAACTGTGCATGTTTGGTGTGCTGGTGTGCATGGGTTAAAGTGGGAAGAGTGTATGGACTACAGCATATTGGGAGGTTTGCCACTGCCACACTTACAATCTTCAACCTCAAAACCTCTTTGTAAATGTGTGTTTGTGTGTGTGTGTGTGTGTGTGTGTGTGTGTGTGTGTGTGTGTGTGTGTGTGTGTGTGTGTGTGTGTGTGATGAGCAGACCATTAGGCAAACTAGTAGAGGCACAAATTCCTGTAATACCTTTAATGGCATATGGCTGCTTGCATCATTCATGTGGATGAGATTATATGATGTGGTACCGAAAATGAAAAAGCAAAGTGAAAAAACGAATAGTAAGACTTAAAAGGTTGCCAACAATAAATGTGGAATACAAGTGTGAGCAGAAAAGCGGTGCAGTGTGTTGGTGTAGTGTACTTTGTTGTTGTGTGTTAGTTGGCATCTCATTCAAAAGGGATCCCTGGCAATTCTTCTGTCATGCTAATGGCAGATGTGTGACAGATGTTACGAGTGTTCTTAATGGTACACTAAAGACTGGATTTATCTATGGATCGATCATTGCTAGTACAGTAGCACAGGCACTATAGCCCAAAGTAGAGTATACTAAGTACCAAGTTTGAATAATTTCAAAGTCCCATTGAGATTATTTTCAAAATGCATTTATGTTACATAAGATTCATCTGAGACTTGAACAAAAGTAAGCCTACGCTGAACAAAACTGGTAGAAAGATCTATTAATTCATGTGAAGCTATGACGTTTAGCCTACCAGACATCAGGTGTAATAAATATGCCCTGAAACCTTGTTTGTATTTCAAAAATGTATTTTCATTCTAAATGAATGCTTCAGAGTGCCTCAGGTGTCTTAGTGCCCCATGCTAAGAGTCATTTGTATTTGTAGTCAAAACAGTTACACGAGAGCAGTCATGTATAACTTTACAAGCAGTGGGTTTTATGCACTTGACAAAACAACGGATAATCTGACAGTAGTAGTCTAGTCCTTCAGTCTAATTGTTGTCTAGATGTTCTGGTCTGATTGTGTTCATTTTATAGGCTATACTTTTCCTAAGTTATCTTAAATCCTGGTTATTCATTATATTATTATAAATCGGCAGTCTTTAGAATGATCAACTTCCTTTATGGTTATCAAAAGAATTGGCAAGCCATTGAATTGTCAGACATTGGACTTGATATCGGTTTTTTTTTTTCTCTCTCACACACACACACACACACACACACACACACACACACACACACACACACACACACACACACACACACACACACACACACACACAGGGGCGCCGCTAGGGATTTTGGGCCCCATGAAAAGAATCTTTACAGGGCCCCCAACACAGCGGCAAAATTTTTTGATGCTATTTTACATACAATTATGCATTTTAATGGTATTTTTGACTATCATTA